>NW_020954585.1:47311496-47335958 GCF_900497805.2 Vombatus ursinus
TCTTTCTTTCTTTCTTTCTTTCTTTCTTTCTTTCTTTCTTTCTTTCTGGAAGCAATTGAGTTTAAGTGACTTGCCCAGGGCCGCACAACTAGTAACCCTCTGAGGCAGGATTTGAACTCAGGTTCTCCTGACTAAATGGAAAGTCTTCTAACAACTGTACCACCTTGCTGCTTCCACCTTAATTGCATTTCTATTGCCCCTCTACTTCCATATCCTACACATAATTTAAGTTTCAGTTCAAGTTTCAAGCTCTTCCAGAAAGCTTCAAGTGGCCATTCTATCCACAGAAAAAGGAGCCATCTAAGGTGAGAAGTATACAGAATTCTCTTTATGTGTGAGCAACGGCTAGGCAGAGAGCAACTTCTGATTGTTCCTGCTAGGAAAAAATAATCCATCACTTGGAAACAGCCCATATCCCCTAAACCAGGCCCTTTCCACCTGAACTTTAAGTAAGTATATCTTGCATACACAGTTATTTATGTGCTGTCTTATCCAATAGAATGTGAGTTCCTTGAGGTCAGGAACACTGTTTTTGCCTTTCATTGTGTCTTTTACCCTTAATACAGCTGCCTGCTGTGTGGGAAGTACTTAGAAATGCTTGCTGACAGACTATCTGAATAGAAGCGGAATAAGAAATCTCCTAGTATAGCTTCAAAGGGGCTTGAATAGACTCTGTTTCTTCTTCTTTTTTTTTTAATACATATTTTTATTTATTTATTTATTTTATCTTTTTAGGCAATTGGGGTTAAGTGACTTGCCCAGGATCACACAGCTAGTAAGTGTCAAGTGTTTGGTCTGAGACCGGATTTGAACTCAGGTCCTCCTGACTTCAGGGCCGGTGCTCTATCCACTGTACCACCTAGCTGCCCCTTGACTCTGCTTCTTTTGGAGGTAACAATATCTGTAATCTTCCCCCTAGATAATTTCTAAAGAGATAGCTTAACTGAGAAGGGGGTTAGCATGGCACCCTGAAGAGAGTAAGATGGGGTGTGAGGAGTATGGAAAAAAGAATAGAACAGTTTCTCTATTAGAAGAGGAGTCTAGGACACTAGGAACTTAGGGAACAGATTAAAAATAATTTAATCAAATAATTTTGACTGGCTATATAAATTACTATTTAAACAAACTTGTTTGAAATCATATCTATCCTCTAGAACTTGAGTTCAAATTTATTTGGGTACTAAGGGACCCATTCTCCTAGCTGTCCATATGTCAGGTATCCAGATACAGAGGTGTATTGATAAATGTTTAACAACCAGGTCACAGAAAAAAAAAGTATGAACGAAACCTTTAAGTTTAACATTTTCTCTATCACTTTCTTAAGTCTAGGCATCCAACAAAACAATATACCAAGTGCTGATTTCTAGCATTTTCTGATTTTTAAGGTGTAAATGCTCATGCTAAAAATTTAACAAGTAGTTATTTGGAGCCAGTGAACTGTTTCTGGCACAACTCTCCAAATCCCAGGCCTGTCTGTAGTCCATTTGATGTTGCACAGACCAACCTTTATAGCCAATTCTTGGGGTGTGTGTGTGTGTTTGTGTTGTGTTTCCCAACTTTCTAGTTATACCTCTGCATATTATCTCTAGAATCATCAGTACAGTTTATGAAATGAACCAGCAACTGTTTAATATTTTAGAGGATTATAGACTTACCTCCAATGAAGAGGGTTCTTTTTCTATCTTTTAGACTCTAAGAAGCTTTTGGGGGCTCTGTAAATTTCCTGGTATAGTCCTGCTTATAATTTAAATTTGAAACTTTTCTTAAAAAGGTTATATGATCTTTTTATTTCAAATTCTATATCATTTAAATTCATAGTCCTCAATCCATTAATAGAACTGTGCTTAAATAGAAATTAAATTATAACTATATCTATTTTTTCTTATAAAAGGTATTTAAAAAATAAAATTTTAAATCTCATTTAAATGGAAAATACAACATTGATTAAAAAAAGATTGTAATCATTGTGTTCTAGAGTGGAGACATGAAGAATGAAAGCCATATAGTGATAAAGGTATATTTTATTTCCCATTTTAAAAACTTTGCATTACTTAATTTAAAAAAATTCACATTGTCTTCCTTCATTTCATCAAGGCAGTTCATTACTTATTGGGTAATTTAAAAAAATTCACATTGTCTTCCTTCATTTCATCAAGGCAGTTCATTACTTATTGGGCTCTAAATATTCTTCTCTTATTTTTGTAGATTCCCTTGAGGTTGAGAAATAAGTAGCTGCCTACACCAAAAATACCCATTGTCCTACAGGTTGTACCAAGATAACAAAGGCAGATAAACCACCTCTGTCTTCCCCAAGGATTTCTACACTATGTTCCAAATATATCCTTTCTCTGCCAAGATTTCTATACTGTCCTCTGGAGGCACTATATCATGGGAGGCCAGAAATAACTTAATTTACATTTTGAAGCAAGCATTGGAATAGAAATGAGTTTCCTTGCTGTGGTGGATAAACAGTTAGGGACTTCAGTTGGTTTTTCAGATATTTGCATCTGAAGACTATTCTATAGTGTTCATGAGAGATTAAAGGTCAGACCTACAGGTCTGATTGATCATATTTTAATAGAATTAGCACAGCTTGCATTTCTAGGATTTAGAGGGATTCAGTGAATGTACCAAGAATGCTCATCATTTCTTAATTGATGGAGAGGCAGTCTGGCATAGAGGTTAGAGAGTGATCTTTGGAGTCAGGAAGTTCTAATTTCAGGTCCTGCTTTTGATAAATACTGGCTACAGGAGCCTGGGTAACTCACCTCAGCTCTCAGTGCCTCAGGCAACTCTCTAAGATAAAAATGTTACAGAGTAGGTGCCAAGGACATTTCATTATTGGGAATTCACTAGAGCCAGTAAAATTACAGGTCTGGTGCAAAAGAAAATTAGTTGATTATTATGGTGACTGGTAATGTCAGGATTTTAATGGGGGGTGGTGTAGGGTAGAGAAAGTGGAATATGCTTTTTTATTTAATATTCTGAAGTTAATAATCCTGTTCCAAATCAATAAAAGCATTTTATGAACCTTACTATCTGATGTCTAGTACACAATAAAGTCATATCTATACAATTAAACTATCAGCTACGGAATGGTCACTTTTTATCATAATAATTATTGATTATGTCACAACTGATAAGATTGATGATTTAAAGATCCAATTTGATTGATAGTGGAATTCTCAGGAGATGACTAAATGCTTTCCTCCCCGTTTTGTTTTCCAATTTCCATTCTCCTTTAAGTATTTGAGTACCTGCTATGTTTAAGGCCCTGTGCCAGGCATCAGCTGGACTATGGTGATCATGAGACCGAATTAAAGGTTTGATTCCTCTCATGAGTCAATTACCTATATCTTTTTTCATGACCATAGGCCATAGCCCTAAGCTTGGCCAGATACCTCCCAAATGTGAGCTACTGGTCAAAAAATGAAGCAGGTGAAAAAGTACAGATAATTCACAATATTGTATCTCTAGCACTGACCTCTCTCCTGAGCTATTGGCCTTAATCTTGTATCTGCTTTTTGACATTTCCACTTAGACGCCCTGCCTTCACCTCAGACTCAATAGGTATAAAACCTAGCTCTCTATCTTTCTCTCTCAGTTAAAAATCTTCTCTCATTTTCTGAGTTCCTGTTTATAATTTAACAAATCAACAAATATGTAGGACTTTCTAGGTTTAGTCAACATCCTGTTTCCATCAAGACACCTTTGCTGTCACCCAGTGTGCAACTCAAGGCCTCTGCAAAGATGGAAGGAGACATGGGCTCTTGTCCATCATGTTCTGACGCTGGGTTACTCAAGTGATCTTGGGAAAGTAATTTCACTTCTGGGAATTTCAGTTTTCTGTAATATGTAAGAGAGCTAAGCTAGATGACCTCTTTGGTCCCTTTTAGCTTGACCATTCTGATTTTATGATCTTTAATTCTCTCTTAACCTTACCTCCTATCACTACTCAGTCCCCAAATAACTACTTTTCCCTCTGTAGTGTTTCCTATATCTTGCTCTTTTTCTATTCTACTTCCAGCAATATAATGCATCATCTCCTGACTTGATTACAGCATTAGAGTTCTGACTGATCTCTCTAACTCTTGTCTTGTCCTACTCTAATCCATCATACAGTCTACTATCCAATTAGTCCTCCTTATCACTGCTCTTATTATATCACTTACCTACTTAAAATTTCTTTTTCTTTTTTGAACATTTTATTTTTTCCTATTATATGTAAAAATAATTTTAACATTCATTTTTAAAATTTTTGAGTTCCAAATTCTCTCTCTATCTTCTTCCTCTTCTCCTTCCCTGAGACCTACTTAAAACTTCAAAAATCTTTTTGTTATCTACACAACAAAACCCCAACTCCTAGTATTTAATATCTTCTATCACTGGGACTCTACCTACCTTTCCTACTTTGTTGTTCAGTCATTTCAGTTATGGCTGACTTCCTCACTCCATTTGGGGTTTTCTTGGCAAAGAAAAGTCACTCCGGTAAGTGGTTTGCCAGTTCCTTCTCCAGCTCATTTTACAGATGAGGAAACTGAGGCAAACAGGGTGAAGTGACTTGCCCAGGGTCACACAGCTAGTTAGTGTCTGAGGCCAGATTTGAATCCTTATGAATTCAAGAATTCAATGCACCACCTAGCTGCCTATTATTAAAACCCTGCAAACATATTTTCCAACACAAATGCATCCCACAGTCTAAAGGACCTTGAATAGTCTGATCTCCTGCTTCCCTTAACAGACTTCTCTCCAGACACTGACAATCTGTCTGGACCCATTCCTCAATGGTTAGCATGCCTCCACTCTGTCATACTCTCTCCATTGCAATGATTCTGAGCTCCAATTGTCAATTGTTTAGTTGTGTCTGACTCTTTTGGACCCTGGGGACCGCAGCATGCCGGTACTGTCCATGGGGTTTTCTTGGCAAGGGTACTGGAGTAGTTTACCATTTCCTTCTCCAGTGGATTAAAGCAAACAGAAGTTAAGTGACTTCTCCAGGGTCAGACAGATATGAAGTGTCTGAGGCCGCATTTGAACTCAGATCTTCTAGACTCCTGGCCCAGTGCTCTATCCACTGAACCATCTAATTGCATAAAGTTGTCATTGTACAAACCCCATTCTGTATTCCCTAGGACCTGTTCTTTTATTCCCATTCCCCTTGACCTTCTCTCCTCCAAATGTCCCACCCCAGATCTACTCACCCCTTTCACTGTGCTCTCTGGAATTCCTGCTCCATAGTTAACATGCTTATTTTCATCATAAACCTTTCCTTTTTCGCTCCTTCCATCTTCTTTCACTTATTGAAGCCTGGCTCCCTCCTGATGATATATGATACCCATCTACCCTTTCCAGTACTACTTGTAATTTTCACCCATACCCCTTGACTCACTAGTTATAATGGGGAGTCAGAATACTCTGTGTTCGCCATTGCTACTTCTAGACCCTCTTTTGACTACTATCACTTAGTAACCTCTCCTTCTTTGAGATTCACTCAATACAAATCTATATTGGAGACTGTACCCCTGTTTCATTCTATTGCTTTCTGTGTGATAGTAATTTTTAATTTTTGAATATTATAGATTCATTTTTTGAACTAGACCTGTGATTTCATTGGTATAATGAACAAGATCCCAATAAGGGAAACTCTCTCTACCAATCGCAACACCCATTCTCTGGCATTTTTGCTATTCCTTGAAATTGAATGACCCTCTATCTATTATTCCAGTGCCTTTGGACTGTCTGTTTCCCATGCCTAGGATGCTCAGTTACCTTGCCATCTTCAGCTTGCTATTGTTGTTCATCCTTTGTTTTCTTTTTCTTTTCTTTTCTTTTTTTTTAAGGTCATTGGTGTTAAGTGACTTGCCCAAGGTCAAACATCTAGTGTCAAGTGTTTGGTCTGAGGCCAGATTTGAACCCAGGCCCTCCTGACTTCAGGGCTGGCGCTCTATCCACTGTGTCACCTAACTGCCCTTCATCCTTTGTTTTCGAAGAGGACCAATGACATCAGGAGGGTAGTGTCTTGACTTGCACTTGAATTGGATTTAAGTCAGGCAGAGCTAGGCAAAGTCATGGAAGTCCAGTGGGAAGACAAAAGTCAAAATGACTGGTGATGGCCCAGGATGCAGTGGATGACCTTGGCCTTTAGAAGTTTCCCTGGCTTCCTTTAAGACTAAGCCCAAGGATTAAGGAGTAGCTAAACAAATTATAGTATACAATTTAATAGTTCAGAACTGTACTAAGACTTTTGGAACATTTTTAATATATCTCCCCATTAGAAATTTAAGTTCCTTGAAGGTAGGGGTTATTTTTGTCTTTCTTTGTATTCCCAAAGCTTAGCACTGTGGCTGGCACATACAAATCATTTAATAAGCACTTAATGTTTGACTGACTTTGCATTTTATAGTCTTGGGGAGTTTCCTAGGTCACTAAGAGTTTGAGTGAATTGCCCAGGGAATCAGACAGTCTAGTGTGTGTCTGAATAAAACTTGGTCGTTGTTCTTCATGTTTTAAGGCCAGCTTTCTATTTTCTAGCCAGCCTCCTGATTATCTTCAGAAAGTGTTGGTATTAAAAGAGGATGGTCCTTTGTTTCTGAGAGAAATTTGAGATCCTTCAAGGTGTTTTGTAATTTCCTAAAGGTTCTTCTTTTTCAATTCTGGGGCTAATTCATTGCCCATTTATAATATCTATTCCAGACCTGATACACCGACACACCCACACACCCACACCCCCCCCCCCCCCCACACTGATAGATAACCTCTATAGGCTGCCATCTGTAAGTCTTTATCTGGGCAATAGACATTTTTTATACATTGAGTCTTTCCTATGGGGATGGTTAGACTAAACTCTGGAATGGTTGCAGATTTCTTCCAGGAAGTTCTGCGATATTTCAGGACTTGATGTAACCAGCAGAATGACAACTTCAACTGCAAACAGGACATTTGGAAAGTATCACCATGTACAAAGAATCCCACTTTAACTTGGACTCTGTGCAATATCTCCTCCATCACAGGAGCAACACATCACTTTTGTACATAATTTTTCAGCCTTCTTAGCTCCAACGACCTTCTTCTCTAATCCCTTATTTAAGCTACATATCATAGACTTTACCATCTCACGCTGTTTCAGCTTTAAGATTTTGAATGTTGTCATTTCAGTCTCTGACCTCATCCTCCTATCTTTTGACCTTGCACTCTCCTTCATTCAAAATAAACATTTTCTTCATTGTGAGGTCCTATTGTCTACTCTGAATAAGATATTCAGAATAAGGTATTTTGTTTTCATTCACTTTCATCCTAACCTTGACTTCATGTTCTACAACCTTAAAGATTCTCTGGTCATCATCCTTTGGCTTCCTTATCTTCCACACGTCCTGTCCTCTTACAGTAGTATGTAGATTACTTGGTACAAAAATAAAATAATTAAATATGTTGACACATTGTAAACCTTACAAGTTTTTATATATTAACATTTAAAAATATGCAGTGTGTCCTCCTTTTGTTGCATTCCCTTGCTTTACACAATTTGGCATTGAGTTAATATGATTTTGACATACATTCTGTAATTCATCATCTTGAATCTACATTTTTATCACACTGGATACAGTGTGCTTTTGATGAATACTCCATTTTTCCAACTCAAGGCTTGACAGTGGGATATAAATCAGGGGAGTTCCCAGGCCATTAAAACATGCTTATCCCTAGCTCTTGCCTAAATTTCTTAATTTTTTATGATTTGTGATATGATACAAGATTGTGTTGCAGTATTCTATCTCCATTTGGGAGTTTCTGTAATTCTGGAGCCATTGTTCCTCCCAGCATACCAATATATTTATGAGAGTTTATCATTCCCTTAATGGGTATGAGACTTCTATATTTACTAGAAGTAAAAAATACCTCCAGTTTTTTTGGAGATGGATGTTTTATAGCATAATGAAGAAGCCCATATCTTATAGGTTCAAATGGACCTTTCTGAGAATAGTTTTGGCCTACCTCTGAATGAAAAAGTGAGTGTTATCAGTAAAATTGACCTTTTCCATCTTTGTTTTGACTTGCCCATTACAAGCATTTTGTCTTCATAGCAATGGTTAGCATCTGTTTGCTTTTTAAATCTTCTTTCTGTTTTTTTTTTTTGTTTTTTTTTTTTTGTTTGTTTTGAGGCAACTGGGACTAAGTGACTTGCCCAGAGTCACACAGCTAGTGTCAAGTGTTTGGTCTGAGGCTGGATTTGAACTCAGGTCCTCCTGACTTCAGGGCTGGTGCTCTATCCACTGCTCCACCTAGCTGCCTCTTAAATCTTCTTTCTGTCCTTTCCTTTCAACTTGAAGAAGTCTATGCTCTGCTGTGGAGCAGAGGTCTCAGACTTACTGACTTCAAGAAGCAAATGTAATTGGGAAATACTTAACAAAATAAAAAAAAAACAAGGCACCATAGATAATGCTGATTTGTGGTTTTTTAAGTTAATGTACAGCTTATAGGGATCTGTTTCTATTTGAGTCTGACATCACTGCTGTAGAGGAATTGGTATCAAACCCTCTAGCTGCCAGGTCCCTCTGATGAGTTTTTGATTTTTTTCCCCTGAAAATGAAGTAGGCTGTTTTACAGCAAAGTTTGTCAGTTTTTGCTGTTGTTTTGAATTTTCATCTTCATTTTCTTTGCACGTTGGTGCCACTGATCTTGTTTTATTATAGGCTGCAATGATTCTTAAAACATTTGACTTCTTTCCACCAGTAGCTGCTATAACATCTTGTAATAGTTTACATGTTTCCTTGCAGGAATAGTTAGCCATTCTTAAAAAAAAAACAACCCGTAGGATTGAAAACATAATGAATGAGAGCAATGAGACACTTGTATGGTATGAAGGCCAGCATTCACCTGACAGAGAACTAAGATGGTGGAGGTACCAGTTTCATCTGATCAAGGTCAAGTGTTCTGAGTCAGCCTAATGACTGTAGAAGCATTTAGGCATGAATGATCATTGTGGTCATAAAAGAAAAATAAATTAAATGATTGCTTATCCCATATAATTCACACGCCATTGAGATCTTTGTCATACTTCCTACTTCACTGGGTTATTATGAGGAAAGAGCTTTGCAAACTTTAAAGTGCAATGCAAATGTGAAGTAATTATTATCACCATCCAATCTTTCTTCAATCCCTAGTAATCTGCCTGTTGACTTTATCACTATTGAAACTTCTCTCACGGGTCATGAGTGACTTCCTAATCATCAATTCCAATAGCCTTTTTTTCTCCTTAAGACATCCTTTTCGCCATCTCTTCAGCTTGTTAAACTTATGGCCTCACCATCCCCTCCATCAATCAATCAACATTTATTAATCACCTTCTATGTGTCAGGCAGGGGCAATAGAATATTGGTTCTGGAGTCAGGAAGACTCATCTTTCTAGCTATGTGACCTTGAGCAAGTCACTTAACCCTGTTTGCCTCAATTTCCTCATCTCTAAAATGAACTGGAGAAGGAAAAGGCAACCACTCCAGTCTCTTTGTCAAGAAAACCCCAAATGGGGTCATGAAGAGTCAGATATGACTGAAAAATGACTAAACACAGGGGAATGTGGTGAGGGTGGGGGAGCAGAGCCAAGATGGCCGAGTAAAAGCAGGAACTCATTTAAGCTTTCCCCCAAGCCATTCCAAATACCTATAAAAAATGACTCTTAACAGATTCTAGAGCAGCAGAACCCACAAAAAGAAAGAGTGAAACAAATTTCCAGCTCAAGACAACCAGGATAGTCTACAGGAAAAGTCTGTTGTGCTGGGCTGGGAGAAGAGCACAATTCCACATGGGCCTGGCTATCACAGACTGGGCCCTAACAAACCAGGAGCAGGCCTTGGGGACTGAATCATTGGCAGCTATGGCAATTTCTAGACTTCTCAACTCATAAACACCCAAGAAAACTTAGAAGGTTAGTGTGAAAGGTCTGTTGGACCTGGGTGAGAGAGGAGTATAGTCTAGCCCTGACCCCAGCATAGCGCTGGGGCAGTGGTAATGGCTGTGGTGGCAGTGGCAGCAGCTGCTTCCAGAGCTCTCAGCCTATAGATGATAAGGGGATGGAACAACTGATCAGAAGGAGATTACAGGGATCTATTTGCTGGGACTGACACAGGATTCTGTTGCTTTGCCCATACTTGGATCTGGGTGGCAGTCCTGGGGTGAGGAGGAGCACTGCTATAGCAGAGCAGCAGTGCAGAGGGAACCCTCCTCATAGTTCCAGGGCAGAAAAAGTACTTGTAGACACTCACTGACCAGAGCACAGACCAGGAGAGGAATAACCACCTCTCCTTAGATTATACCACTTGGGAAGAACTGAAAACTTACAGATCCCTAGAAGTATCTCTGAAAACAGTTGCACAAAACCTCTGAAGGTTGGGACAGTAAGCCCTCCTCACTGGAAGCAGAGTCCTACCTTAACAAAGAGTTAAAAACTTAAGTAATTGACTGGGAACATGAGCAAACAGAGCAAAAAAAACTCAGACCAAAGAATCTGACTTTGGTGACAAGAAAGATCAGAACATATAATCAGAAGAAGACAACAAAGTCAAAGCTCCTACGTCCAAAGCCTTCAAGAAAAATATGAATTGGTCTCAGTCCATGGAAGAGCTCAAAAAGAATTTTGAGAAGCAAGTAAGAGAAGTAGAAGAAAAATTGGGAAAAGAAACGAGAGAGATGCAAGAAAATCATGAAAAACAAGTCAACAGCTTGCTAAAGGAGACCCAGAAAATACTGAAGAAAACAATACCTTAGAAAACAGACTAGACCAAATGGCAAAAGAAATCCAAAAAGCCAACGAGGAGAAGAATGCCTTAAAAAGCAGAATTGGCCAAATGGAAAAAGAAGTCTAAAGGCTTACTGAAAAAGATAATTCCTTAAAAATTAGAATGTAGCAAATGGAAGCTAATGACTCTATGGGAATTCAAGAAATTGTAAAACAAAACCAAAAGAATGAAAAAATAGAAGATAATGTGAAATATCTTTTTGAAAAAACAACTGACCTGGAAAATAGATCCAGGAAGGATAATTGAAAAATTATTGGACTATTTGAAAGCCATGATCAAAAAAAGAGCCTAGACATCATCTTTCAAGAAATTATCAAGGAAAACTGCCCTAAAATTCTAGAACCATAGGATAAAATAGAAATTGGAAGAATCCATCAATCATCTCCTAAAAAAGATCCCAAAAAGAAAACTTCCAGGAATATCACAGCCAAATTCCAGAGTTCTCAGGTCAAGGAGAAAATATTGCAAGCAGCCAGAAAGAAACAATTCAAGTATTATGGAAACACAATTGAGATAACACAAGATTTAGTAGCTCCTACATTAAGGGATCAGAAGGCTTGGAATATGATATTCCAGATGTCCAAGGAGCTAGGATGAAAACTAAGAATCATCTACCCAGCAGAACTGAGTATAATCATTGAGGGGGAAAAATTGATATTCAGCGATGCAGAGGAATTTAATGCATTCTTGAGAAGCTGGAGCTAAATAGAAAAATTGACTTTCAAATACAAGACTCAAGAGAAGTATGAAAAGATAAACAGGAAAGAGAAATCATAGGGGATCTATTAAAGTTGAACTGTTTCTATTCCTACATGGAAAGATGATAGGCAGAGGACACAGGATGAGTTGAATATTAAGGGATGATATCTAGAAAATAAAATTAAGGGGTGAGAGAGGAATGTACTGGGAGGAGAAAGGGAGAGGTAAAATGGGGTAAATTATATCACATAAAAGAGGCAGGTAAAAGCTTTCACAGTGGAGGGAAAGTGAGGAGAGGTGAAAGGGAATGAGTGAACCTTACTCTCATTGGATTTGGCTTAAGGGGACAATAACATACACATTCAATTGGGTATGGGAATCTATCTTACTCTACAGGAAAGCAGGGGGGAAGGAGATGAAAGAGGGGTTAATAAAAGGGAGGGCAGATTGGGGGAGGGAGTAATCGGAAACAAACACTTTTGAGGAGGGATTGGATTAAAGAAGAGAATAGAATAAATAGAAGGTGGGATAGGATGGAGGGAAATACAGTTAGTCTTTCACAACATGACTATTATGGGGGTATTTTGCATGACTGTTCACGTACAATCTATATTGAATTGCTTGCATTCTCAATGAGGGTCGGTGGGGAGGGAGGAAGGGAGAGAATTTGGAAGTCAAAGTTTTAAAAATGAATGTTGGAAATTGTTATTGCATGCAACTGGGAAATAAGATACACTGGCAAGGGGGTATAGAAATCTATCTTACCCTATAGAAAAATAGAAGGGGAAGGGGATGAGAGAAGGTGGGGGAGTGATAGATGGGCGGGCAGATTAGGGGAAGAGGTAATCAGAACGCACACTGTCATGGACTAGGGGAGGGGAGGAATGGGGAAAAAAATTTGAAACTCAAAAATCTTGTGGAAGTGAATGTTGAAAACTAAAAATAAATAAATAATGAAAAAAGAAAAATAACCGAACAAAAACAACAAAAATTTGTGCTAAGTGCTTTGGTTACAAAAAGGGGCAACATATAGTCCCTGCCCTGAAGGAGCTTACAATTTAATAAGGGAGACAATAAGTAAACAAAAATATGTCCAGATAAACTACATAAAGAGGAATTAATTTAAAAAGAAAAGGCACTAGGATTTAGAGGGGTTGAGAAAAGCTTCTTGTAGAAGATTGGATTTTAATTGAGTCTTGAAGGAATCCAGGGAGGTCAGTAATTGGAGTGGAAGAGGGGGAGCATTCCAGGCATGAGAGATAGGGCATCAAAAATGCTCAGAGCTGAGAGATGCAGTGTTTTGTTCATGGAACAGCCAAGACCAGTGTCACTGGATTGAAGACTATGTGTTGGGGAGTAAGGTGTAAGAAGACTGAAAAGGAAAGAGGAAGCTAGGTTATGAAGGGCTTTGAATACCAAACAGAGTATTTTGTATTTGATCCTGGAGCTAATAGGGAGCCACTAGAATTTATTGAGTTGGAGGGGTGGTGGTGGTGGTAGTGACATGGTTGGACTTGTGCTTTAGGAAAATAGTTTTGAGTTTAAAGGCAGTTAAATGGCACAGTGCCAGGCTTGGACTGAGGAAGAACAGAGTTCAAATCTGGCCTCAGACCCTTGCTGTGTGACCCTGGGCATGTAATTGAATACCTTCTATTTGCCTCAGTTTCCTCATCTGTAAAATAAGGATAATAATAGCATTGACATCCCAGAGTTGTAAGGAGCAAATGAGATAATAATTGTAAAATACTTAGCACAGTGCCTGGCACATAGTAAGTGCTATATACATGTTAGCTATTATTATTATATTGGAGTGGAGAGAGATGTGAGGCAGGCAGAACTACAGGTTATTGCAATAGTCCAAGTGAGAGGTGATAAGTCTAGAACAACATGGTGGCAGTATCAGAGGAGAGAGAGGGCATATTGGAGAGATATTGATAGGTCTTGGCGACAGATTGGGGGTGAGATATAGTGAGGAGTTGAGTTTGACATGTAAGTGGCCAGTCTTGGGGACTGGGAGGATAGTAGTGACCTTGAGAATAATAGGGAAATGTGGAGTTGAGGTTGGAATTTAGGGGAAAGATAATGAGTTCAATTTTGATATGTTGAGTCTAAGATGTCTGGTGGATATCTAGTTTGACATGTCTGCAAAGCAGTTGGAGATGTGAGATTAGAGGTCAGCAAAAAGGTTAGGGTAGGGTAAGTAGATTAGAGAATCATCAGCATAGACATGCTATTTAAATTCATGGGAGCTGATATACAAAATGAAGTTGTATAGAGGAAGAAGAGAAAAGGGCCCAGAGCAGAGCCCTGTGTGATACCTGTGATGAGAGGACATTACCTGGATAAGTAGCAAAGGAACCTGGGCAGGATAATGGTCCAGGTGAGAGATGATGAGGACTTGAATTAAGATGATAGTTGTATGGCTAGAGAAAAGGGGATCAGTGCAAGAGGTGTTGTAGAAACAGGACAAGCAAGACCTGGCAACTGATTGGGATATGTGGGATTAGGGAACGTTAGTAGTCTAGGATGGCACCAAGGTTGTGAACTTGGGAGAATGGAAGGGTTGTGATGCCCTTAATAGAAATAGGGAAGTTTGTAAGAGGGGTAGATTTGTTGGTCAAGATAATGATTTCTGCTTTGGACATATTGAAGTTGAGCTGCTTACAGGATATCCAGTTCAGCTTCAAAGGATTTCCTGATTGCAATAGAATCCTTAAAATTGTTTGAAATGCTCCTAGGTACCTCTAAAAATCTTTGCTGTAACAATCACAGCCTTGCTCTGGCTATTTACAGCACACAGTGCCTGACATAACTGTTTCTGGCAGTAAGTCTGTGTTGGCTTTTAGTTGAGTTTAAAGAAACAGGAGACAAGTTGAGCTGTTATTATCCTGCGTCTTCACCCTCTTGCATTTACGTGGTTAGGCTGACAGGATGGTGCAAATGACAGTATCTTCACATGTAGGATCCCTTGAAGGGGATTATTGGAAGAGACTGGCCCATAGGATCTGACGGATCTTATTGCTCAACATGTTGTCAGATTCGACAACAGGAGTCTGTTTTACTGAACTAAAAATGAGATGTCATCAAGACTTGCCTGGGCTGTTTCCATCCTGCCTTAGTAGAGGACTTCACAAGAACACCTAGAGAAGGGTTTGAACATCACTTCGTCTGCCCCTATTCTGTGCTCATGACATTCAGTCTTTGCTAAGAACTGCACGGAGGTAGACCAAGGTGGATTTCTACCCCTCTAATTAAGCTTGCTAGGGGACTCTGCTGGCAAGAATTATAAAATTGGGTTAGCAATGAAATGTTCCCAGGACATTTCAGAATTTTGCTATGACTTATTTGACAGCACTATGTAACTAGATTACCATTGTGAATAAATGGCCCGGTGTCTGGCTGAGATTAAGATAGGTGAAAGAAAATGTAGTGAAGTCAAACTGTGGCCTGGACATTTGAGCTTTGATTTCCACTGCGGCCTTGTGGGAAAAGCTTTCCTGTTGAATTTCTTTTATTGATTAACAACTTAATGTGCTAGTTAGTCTATGAAGCTGGGAACTGCAGCAAACCTCCCTTCTCTTATTCAAATACTCCTGGAGGACAGGGGCTTTTAATAATTAGGTTTCAAAGCCCTGGGGATGACCAGGCTCTAGAGTTTGAATGAAAGGTCTGGGGACAGTATGGATGTCACAGCAAGTTTAAGTTTATTGTCTAGCACCTAGTAACACTGTGCTAGGCAGCCTCTGAGGTTACAAGGTCTGGGGCTCCATAAGGAAACTCTACTTCCTTTCATGGAACTGCAGATATAGGGGATTAATTCTCTTAGAATTTTAAGCCTTTATTTCCCACTTAAGTCTAATTCCTGTATTTCAGGGGTTCTTAACTTTAGGTCTGTGGGTAGATTTTGGGGAGTCTATGAATATGAATGGGAAAAAAATTAGATCTCTGTTTTTTACTAAATGAAATTGAGCATTCCTTTCAGTTGTTTTAAAATATCCAGAAAATTGGTCTATAGGTTTTAGCAGACTGCCAAAGAAGATCATCCATGACACAAAAAGACCAAGAACTCTTGCTTTATCTAATCAGTCAACCAAGCAGCATTTATTAAACACTTGTTCTGTGCCTAGTTCTGTGCTAGGCACTGGGGAAACAAGGATAAAAACAAATCAGTTCCTATCTTCAGGGCACTTACCTTCTAACAGGGAAGACAATATATGCACATAAAAGTATATCCAGAATACGTACAAAGTGAAAACAAGATAATTTTGGGAGAGAAGGCACTAGCAGCAGATGAGATCATGAAAGGTTTTATGCAGAAGGTGGCCTGTGAACTGAGTTTTGAAGGAAACCAGAGATTCCCAGAGGGATGGTGAGGAGGGAGAGCATTTCAGCCATGTAGGACAGCCATTACATCATGGTATAGGAGGAATACCAGGACCCAAAGGCTATCCCAGTGGTGTGTGGACTCTAGTGTACCCTACTAATCTGGAAAGACTTCAAACATGAGCTGGTGATATTTCTGTCTTGTCCAGGGACTAGATTAGCTAAATTTGGAGAGGCTCACAACAGAAAGGATAGCTACCAGGTGATACTTTTTTTTTCCTTTTACTATACAGCAAATTATAAAGCATAAGGTCCAGAGGAGCTGTCACCTTCATTGACAGAGGGAGTGCTCATGTAGCTGAAGTGAGCTCCTCTCACACCCCAATAAGCTCTGACATAAACTGGCTGCATTTTTTTCTGGGGGTGTCGCTTGACCTCTGGGTGTTCTAGACAAGTCTCTAAGACTAAGTTGCCAAGAAAGTGCCAATCTGCATTGGTAGAAGGTAACACCTCATCCAAAGTCCCCATATCACTGAAATCACAGGTTGGCCATATTCTAATTATCATATCCTCAGAGAAGAAAGGGGAGGGAATAAACATTCATATAGTACCTACTATATATATATATATATATGTGTGTGTGTATGTATATGGATATATGTGTGTGTATATATATATATATATGTCCAAGCACCTTAATACAGTGCTATATAAACATTTATATAGCACCTACCTACTATATATGTATATATATGTGTATGTGTGTATGTATATGTGTGTATGTGTATATATGTGTATACTTTGCTAAGGTGCTTTTTGCAAAAAACAGTTCATTTGATTCTCACAACAGCTCTGTGACATAAGTGCTGTTATTACCCCAATTTTACAGATGAGAAAATTGAGGCAAACAGAGAATGAGTAACCTTCCAAAGAGTTACTTCTTAAGATCACATAATTTGTAAGTGTCTGAGGCTAGATTTAAACTCAGGTACTCCTGACTCTAGGCTTAGCACTCTGTCCACTGTAAATAACAGCTTCATGTGTTAGCTTCAGGATTGGAATAGCAAGTAGTCCATATTCATCTATCTAAGAATTGAACTTACATGTCCTTGAAACAAAACATGTTTTATAAATATGAGGATATTTGTCTCAGTGACTAGTTTAAATATTATCTTTATTAATTCACTTAAATATTTATTAGATTGGACTTTCATGTTCATTTCTCTCTACTCACACAATCATAACCCTAGTTCAGGCCCTCATCCTCTCTTAACCAGACTATTTCAATAGCCTTCTAATTGGTTTTCTTGCCTCACCACTTCAATCCATTCTCTACAAAGGTACCAAAGTGATTTTCCCAAAGCATGGGTTTGCCTTTCTTTGCATCTCTAGTGCTTATGAAAGAGTCTGGTATACAGTAAGAGATTAATAAATGCTTATTAACTGATTGACTCTGTCACTCCTCCTCTCCCCCAATAAGTTCCAATGACTTCCTATTACTTCCAGAATTAATTGTGAATTTCTCATTTTGGCCCTTAGGGCTGTTTATAAACTAGCCCTTTCTTACCTTTCCAGTCTTAAACTTTACTCTCATACACTCTCATCCAACCATACTGACATGATTTCTGTTCTTCACATAGATTCTATCTCCCATCCCCATGCTCTTGCTGTCTCTCATGCCTGGAATGTTCTCTCTCCTCTCTTCTGCCTCTTGGAATCCCTGGCTTCCCTTAAGACTTATTTCAAATTCCACCAGATCTTTCCCTGTCCCTATGGCACCTGAATCTTCCCCTTTAAGGTTACCTTTCTTTTACTCTATATGTATCTTACAAACTTTGTTATATTTTGTCTCTCCATTAGAATGTAAGCTCCTTGAGGGCAGTTACTTGTTTTGTCTTTCTTTAATATCCTCAGGACCTAATATAGTGATTGGCATATATAATAAAAGCTTAATAAATGCTTATGGATTGATTTGCCTGGAATTAAGACCTCTATCTTTGAATTATTCACACCATTCATTCTTACCTTATTTACGCACTCAATCATGATTTATCTTGGGCATACAATCTATTCTCCTGCCTATTTTGTAAGCTCCTCAATGACAAGGACATTCTAATTTTCATCTTTTATTCTCTGTAGGTCTCTCTTGCACATAGTCTATGTAAATATTTGCTGAACTGAATTGAGTCAAGGGAGAGGCAAACAGTGAAGGAAAACAAAGAAAACCAATGACAGCTGTGAAGAAGGGGAAAACCAGGTCCATTGTGTTTAGATGCAGCTACCAGAAAAGTCCTGGCATCTAAAAGAAAGATGGGAGGTGGCAGGAGCTATTCTTTGGGATTGCTGATGCCTTGCTGTTTAATTTCCAAATTTTGCCATTTTTACCTTTGTAACATCTCTCACATCTGACTCCTTCTCCTTACTCACACAGCTACCACCTTAGTTTGGGCCCTATCACCTCTCACACTATTGAAATAGCTTTCAAATTGTACTTCTGACTTTCAAGTCTCTCCCCTTTACAATATATCCTTTGCCAGCTGCCAAAGTCATTTTCCTTATGTGTTTATCGGACAATGTCACTCTCCTACTTATGAATTCCAGTGGCTCTTTATTGCTTCTGGGATGGAACTCCTTTGGCTTTTAAAGGCCTTCACAATCTCACCCCAAACTTCCTTTCTAATTTCAGTATATGCCACTCTCCTTCTTATATTCTTGTTCCTCATACATGACATGGCATCTTTCACCTCCATGCTTGTGCATGCACTTGCATTCACTCACTTGTCCTCCATGCTTGGAATGCACTCCCTCTTCACCCCCACTTCATGGAATTCCTTACTTCTTTCAAGACTCACTGTAAGTACTGTTGCATGAAGCTTTTCTTGATCCCCTCAATTACTTGTGTTCTCTCTCACTAAACTGCTTGTATTTACAGTTATCCCTTCCACACCACAGGAGTTAGGGGCACGTTGCTCCCATGATCTGTAGAATTCATGGAAAATTTTTGGCCCTCCCTTCATATCAGAGAAGTGTGAATTTTTTTTTTCTTTTATGGAGTGTTTACAGTAACATTATAAAATTTGGGTTGTGATGTGATACAATCCTATACATGTATTTTATGCATTTCTGAGTTTCAAAACTTTTTCTGTGCCATCTACTGGCCTTTGTGTGTCACCTGTGGCTTCCGCAAAAATTCCCATTTAATTTCTTGTGCCGACTCGCAATACATTGAAACCATGATGGGGTTTCACACAACGTGGAAGGGATAACTGTATTTGCCACATGCCTATATGTGTAAATATCTCCCCTGAACAGTATGTAAGGTCTTTGAGAACAAGGATAGTTTAATTTTTGTCTTTATATCTCCAGTGCTGAGCACAGTGCCTGGTACATTGTTGGTGCTTAATAAATGCCTGTTTATTGTTGGGATTAAATTCTAGGTCTTCTTAATTCCAAGTCAAGGGACTCTATCTACATTGCAAAGTCAACACAAGCAGGGCTTGTTGCAATATCACACATGGACTTGAGGTGTCTGAATTCAGAATTAGAATAGAGCTACTCTAGTCAAGTTCACCAAATTACAAAATTTATTGTATTTATGACTGTGGACTTATGCTATGGGACATTTGAAGGGCTGATGTTCTTTTTGAAGAAGAGTAGAAGTTCCATTCCTCAGCCAGAAAAAGATTTCACTAAAAAACAGATTTTAAATGAAAAAAGAATCATAAGATCATTTAAAGGACAACAATTTCCTAAAGGCAAATGATTCTACTCTCTTCTTCCTATGTAGTCCTGGGCCCATCTCATAGTCCAGCTTTGATGTCTATTGAAGATCTATATTCTGATAGAGCAGTTCTACGATAGATGATCCATGCAACTGTGTATCGGAATATGGACTATAGGCATTTTTCATCCACTTGGTTTTTCCTTTGTGGATTGCTAAATTGAATGCATTTGAATGGCTATTGATCTCATTCAGAAATGTCTGAAGTAAGTGTTCCAAAACTTGATGGAAATAATACCATGCCATCCTATTCGATAGAACACTATAATCTACTTGGGGATCACTTTTCCATTTGAATTCTATTCTGGACATCCTCTACAACAGCTGTATATGAATCTAAAAATGTGCTCCATGCTACTATTTATTCATTCCAACACAGTTGTTGCCTTAATTTTATCTTTCAGTGCAGCATCCAGCTGACATTTGTCATACTTCATTATGTGAATAAAAAAATAGGTTTGCATGCACACATGTTGTTCATTGTTCTATAATTACTTGACATGTTCTGACCACAGGCACTCATTCCCTCAGGGGAAGGGGCAGTGGTAATGCTCACACAGAATGTGCTGACACTCTGGTCCATGCTGTCCACGTTGCTAGGTTTCTGATTTGATTGCGTTTGGTACTTTTACCAGCAATAATCAGGTGCACTTCTGTGAAGTGGTTTCTCAACAGAACTCTATAGCTCACCTTGACTGAGTCTTCTTTACAAGAAGTAAGATGCATATTGACTAGATACCACTGAGTTGGCCTGCACTTATCCCTAATCTTTGGGCTTAGTTCACAGCCTCCAGTCTTCATCTGTGGCCTAAAGAAAGATTCCTTCCTGACTGAACTCCAGGCACCTTCAGCTGGTTGTGCTTCTCAAAGTAGAGCACTCAGAATAGGGAAGGAATGACATGGTCTATGGAAGGATAACTCAAGGCAAGTATATTTTTGATGAACATTTTAAAAAGCAATTTATTAAACTCTGTATAAAGCTCTATACTAAATGCTGGGGAAAAATAGAAATATAGTTGCTGTTCTCTAAGAGCTCACATTTTTAACTGGGGGTGACAACACATGGAGGAAGGTCCAGCTTCAGGGCCAATGTCAGGGTCCAGGAGTCAACAGACCAGATGAGACCTAAAGTCCCCTCCAACTCTGACTCTATGATATTTTAATGTCTCCCATTTTGGTGCCTTTTCTTCTCTGTTTCCCCCAGTTCTGTTTTTTCTTTCCTCTATAGCTTTGGGCAAGTCATTTAACTTCTTTGGACCTTGGTTTTCTCACCTATATACTGATGAATTTAGACTAGTTGATGACAGTCATCATAACAATAAAAAATTATTATTACAGATAGCATTTATATAGTACTTTAAGGTTTACAAAACAATATAAAATTTTTTTTTCTTTTTATCCATAAAACAACCCTGGGAGGTAGGTGCTATCATTATTACCCCCATTTTATGAGTGAAGAAACTGAGGTAGACAGAGGTTAAGTGACTTGTCCAGGGTCACAAGGGCTAGTATCTGAAGCAGGATATCATCCTGACTCCAGGTCTGGCACTTTATCCATTGTCTAAAAAATTCTATAATCCTCTACTTCTAGAGTCCGTTGTTTTTTGGGATTCTTTCAGATTCTTGTTTGCTATTATTGTTCTTCTCAATTCCATGTTGCTTTCTATCAAAGTGTCACGGCTTCAAATATCTCCTTAGGCAGCCATCCAGAGCCCTAGCTATCACCTGCCTGCATCAAAGGCAGTATGTGGGAATGGCTGTGCCAAGCAAATGAGCACTGACGGAAGAGCGGTAGCAGCAGGAATGATGCTTATTCATCATTCCTGTGAAATAATGGTGGCTCTCACATGGCAGAAGATACTCAAAGACTTGGCTACTCCCAGTAGCACAGCCCTCTCCCTTTAATAAAATGACCTTGCATTAGTATAAAGCACTTTATATGTCTTCTCTCATTTAATCTGGATAGCAACCCTACAAACATACATAAATACTTTTGTCACCCTCATTTTATAGACTGGGTCAAAGAGCTTTAAATGACATAGAATCACAGAACTTTAGAACTGTTTCCTGTATTCTCCCTCATCCCTCAAATCCCCCAAGGACTTCTTATTCTTTTCTATTGATAGAGATTTACTCTGCGGGTTAAGTATTATCCCCATTTTTTTAGGCAATTGGGGTTAAATGACTTGCCCAGGGTCACACAGCTAGTGAGTGTCAAGTGTTTGGTCTGGGGCTGATTTGAACTCAGGTCCTCCTGACCTCAGGGCCAGTGCTCTATCCACTGTGCCACCTAGCTGCCCCAATATTATCCCTTTTTAAAATCAAAATACTCAAAGTCTCTGATTTAAAAAGATGATTCAAATGACTGTCAGGAGAGCCCAAGTCCTAAACCAAATCTTCTAAGAGCTCAATATTCCCTTGTTCTACTCCCCACTCCCTGCCTTGTGCACCCCTGTACCCAACCCTTAGTTATTCATAGTTAATAGTTCATAGAAGTTCGTAGATGGTACATTGCCTCCTGCCTAGGGTCATACAACTAAGAAGTAAGTGATGGAGCCCGGTTCAGACCACACCTGGGGAAATCATCTTACCACTGCTCTACCTTATGAAGGCCTACCGTCCTTAGGCAGAGCCTTGTATTCTAGACCACAGATGTGAAGCACCAGGGATCTGGGCACATGCAGCTTGCAACACTCTTGAGTGCAGCCAGCACAAAATTGTAATTGGGAAATATTTAACGGGAAAATAAAAATACAATAAACAATATATAATATTACATTTAAAAATGAGGTCAATTTATGGCCTGCAGGGATACTGCTTAGTGGTCCCTATTTCTATTTCTATTCGTAAAACTCCCTTCCTCCAGATATTGCAAAAACTGTCAAATCTCTTTGAAAGCCAATGAAGAATCTTCATTTTATACTTAAAATTTAAGCAGGATATGTCTCATATGAAAGTGGGTGTTTCACATTTTGTATATGTTACTGATTTTTCATTAGCTTCCTTTGGCCCTGAGGAAATAAAACAAGAACTTTAGCCTTCTGAAGTGGAGAAAAGGTCCTCAAGATAAAAAGAAAGGAACTGGGATTCTTCTGAACAAGTTCTTCTCTGAAGTCCAGATTGTCTAAGAAATTGATATCCAACACAACTGATTTTTGGGCAGATAGGTCCCTGTGTTAAGTCTAAAGATGGCAGATGAGAAAGGAGAAGAGGCTATGCCTATTAGGATCCTAAATCTAGGGAGGGAAGGGTCTTGGAGGCCATCCAGTCCAATGCCTCAATCTTTCAGGTGATGTAGAGGTAAGTGATTTGCCCAAGGTCATATAGCTACTTAGTGTTTGAGAGCAGGCTTGGTGACTCCAAGTATATCGGCAGACCCGCTGTGCCACCTATCTGCTCTAAAGGAAATAGCAATGCCCCGAGCTCCTGTGGTGAGGATGCTATGACCTCAGGGCGTTGTGGCCACAAGGAGGAGTACCAATCACAAGAAGATCATAGCTTGCCATTCTCCTCTGCTCTGGGCCCAACAAACACATTTCAAATACTTCATAACTAAAATTTGCAATCCCTATTCCATGGTTATATGTATATAATCACAACACATTTTTTTTAACAGATAACATTTTACCAAAACATTTTAAAGTGTAATTTAAGATTTTAATATCCAGAATTAAACACACACACACACACACACACACACACACACATACACACACACACACCTGATTTTCATCCACTTTGATAGTTTCAAGGGTAGGTTTAATTTTCTTATAAAACTTTGTGACCATTTTTTTTTTTGACCTGTGGAGTCCAATGTGGGGAGAGGAACTCCCAAGGTGGAAGCTCCGTTCTTGGAGATATTTCCCTGTTATGATGTATGTCAGGTTTTAACTATGTTCTTCCTTTTCCTTTCATAGCAAATATCTCTAATCAGGACAGGTGAGCAGTAGAAATTGTGTAAGTACAATACTAAATCTATATCTTCATTGAGATGTAGTTGACCAAAGTTCAACACTGGAATCAGGAAAAAAAACAAACAAACTGGGTTCAAATCCTGTCTCTGACACATATTAGTTACCAGACCAAGTCATTCAGCCTCTTAGCTCCCTTAGCAGCTAATACCATGATCCGGTTATCATGATTGATTCCAACTCCCTTCATTGATGGTTCCTTATCAGCTTTAAATATTCCTCTCTTGTTGTTGCCGATCCCCCTGAGGTTCAGCCAACAGATGATACTTGAGACAGCTGTACCTATTGTCCTGCAGGTCCTCCCGAGAGCCTGATATAAGGACAAACTGATTCTATCAGTCTTTCTGTTCTGTTCTCCAAAGATACTGCATCCAGAAAGTCCAGAGTGAAAATCTGTGTTTTAAACCAATTGCAGAAACAGAGATGTGATCTCTTACTGAAGGGCTGAAAGGCTAGGCATAACACACTTTAGGGGGATCTCAGTGTTTGGGCAATACTGAATGATTCTTAGTGGAGATTAAGGATGACACATACGGATCCGGTCTCTCCTCACCCCTCTCCCCACCCCATGCTATTTCCTTTCTGAAAAGGAAATTTCCCCACCTGGTTAATCCTGAGCCTTGCTTTTGATACTCTCTGACTACATGATTGACTGTCAGATATGACTCATACTTGGAATCAAACAGAGCTAAGGGAGTTTTTCCCTGTTGTGATATATATCAGGTTTTAACTACAAGCTTCCTTTTCCTTTCATAGCAAATATCTCTAATCAGGACAGGTGAGCAGTAGAAGTTTTATAAGTACAATACTAAATCTATTAATTAATAGATTGATACTAGAGCATCATCTCTGAGTTACTATAATAAGAAGCAAGTATGAAAAATCATACAATTTTAAT
>NW_020954585.1:47335968-47519643 GCF_900497805.2 Vombatus ursinus
AAAAAAAAAAAGGTTCCGTGAAAAGACTATCACTCTCCCAAGAAAAGGAGCCAGGTTCTATCCTGTTTACCACTCTTACTACAGAGGTGTTATCTCATACTTATTCTATATATCTTAGATACTCCTAGTTACTTGAATGTTATCTCATCTATTAGAACATAAGCTCTTTGAGGGCAGGGACCATATTTTTGCCTTTCTTTGTATCCCCAGTGCTTAGCACAGTGCCTGGCACATAGTAAGCGCTTAATAAATGTTTATTGACTGATTGAAAATGGCCAAAATTGCCACCTGAATCATACTATAATTTCATGTTATACTTCCATATTCAACTAAGGTTGCAAGCCAGAATGATGACATCTTTGAGCTTCATGTCATGACCCCCTTAACTGTGGTCTTGTTGGTTCTTCTGCTTGGCACACACTCTGTACATATATGTGTTAATAATGTTTGTAAAGCATTTAGCACAGTGCCTGATACATAGTAAGTGTATAGGTATATAGTAAATGCTTATTCTCTTCCTTTCCCTTTTTCCTTATTAATACCCATCTTGCTCTAGTGAACTATGTCAGTCAAGAAAAAATTCACTCCTATTACTGGATCTGTGCCCATGCTAGCTTAGGTACAAATGTCTCTAGGTATGAAGCCTATGCTCTTTGGAAAATCAAAATAGTCAAATCTAGGGAGCCTTGGAGCAGCTAGGTGACACAGTGGATCAAAAATTGGCCCTAGAGTCAGAAAAACCTGAGTTCAAAGCTTGCCTTAAACACTCACTAACTGTGTGACCTTGGGCAAATCAGTTATCCTCAATTTCTTCATCTGTAACAGGGAGACAAGAATAACACCTACCTCCCAAAGTTGTTGTAAAGATCAAACGCATTAATATTTGTAAAATGCTTAGCACAGTGCCAGGCACATAGTAGGTGTTTTATAAATGCTAGCTATTATTATTAATGAGACATATCCTTCAGTATGGGGCTCTCATATACCATGAGTGTCTTCTATATTACGCAAACAGTGGCATAGGCCTAAAAGTTGGTCACTTAGTAAGATAGGCCTGGCTTTCCAGAATTTAATAAAAATATTCTGCGGGGCAGTGGGATTGTCAGTAAAAGGCAATTCCTACATAATGTGCAGGAAAATACCTATAGCTTCACAAATGCAAGATGGAGCAGACATATATAGACAGCATTTTACTAAAAAAGATCTATAAATTGAGTAACATGAAATAAAAACATCCCAAACTGCAATGCAATATATTAGACCACTAGATGGCGCAGTTGATCAAACACAATTTAAATTTGGGAAACCCTGAGTTTAGATTCTACCTTATACATTAATTAGCTGTATGACCCTGGGCACGAAACTTAATCTTTCCAGTTTTGGTCTCCTCATTTATAAGATGGGTGTAATTATAGCACCTGTCTCATAGAGTTGTAAGGATCAAATGAGGTAACATTAAAGTGTCTTGAGAAATGTTATATAAATTTACATAAAATTTATATGAAGTGTTATATAAATGCTGGCCATTATTATTATTGTTTTTATCATCATCATCATCATCATCATCATCATTAGGCTACCTTAAAAATTATTGTGACCTGAAAGAAAGATATATGTCTTGCTAAACTTTACTTTGGTCTAACCATGTAAGGAATATTATGTTCAGTTCTGGGCACTACATTTTAGAATGGACATTGACAAGCTGTGCAGAGGAGAACAAACATGACCAGTAGGGTTATTGAAACTATATAATATAATGTTTAGTTAAAAGAATTGTGCAAGTTTAGCATTGAAAAGAAAAGACATAGGAGGAGTGTGCTAGCTATCTTCAAATGTTCAAATATCTGTCATGTAGGTTTAAGCTTGTTTTGCTTGGAACCAGAGGGAAGAGCTAGGACCAATGGAAAAAGTTATAGGGAGACCGATTTAGGTTTTATATAAGAAAAAAAAACTTCCTAATAATTAGAGATATCCAAGTATGGAACGTAGAATAGATCGCCTTGGATGGTTAGCAGGTTCCACCCCACCTGAAGTCTTCAAGCAAATGGTAGATGATTATCTTTAGGGGATATATCATATAGGGAATTCTTGATCATGCATTGGTTGGACATATGACATCTAAGGTTCTTTCCAACTCTGAAATTATAGGAATTTAAGTGAATATCATGGGGCTGGGTAGAGAAGGATGAGCAGAGTCTGCCCACTAACTAGTTTGAAATTGCCAGTGAAGGCTGGATCTAGTCTTTCTAAATTGCCCTGGGAAAGTTGCTCAGATCCTGATTAAGCTCTGGAATTTGGCCCCATTGTGAGGCTTCCTTGGAAGTTTTCCTGTAAATGGTGCCAAGATGCCAACCAAGAAAGCATATAATGCCACTTTCTCTCCTACCCCTTCTGATTTGTTCTGATTATGTTTGACACAGCCTCCCAGGCTAAAGTCAGTTTTAGCAAAAACTGATACATATTATGTTTTAAAATTTGTAAAACATGTCATACAAAGTACTTAATTTGAGCCTTTTGACAATCTTTTGAAGTAGGCAGTATATGTATTATTATTCCCATTTTAAAATGAGAAAAATGAGACTGCGAGAGGTTAAATGATTTACCCATGGTTACACAGCTTGCTAATGTAATAGGCAAGAGAGCTCAACTGTACTTACTGCTTCTCTGCCATTTTCCTCTGCTCTGAGGGTGAGCAATTTAATAAATATTCCCATTGCAACTCCAAATTTCCATGGTGAATTACTGAAAAGCTCCTTGATCCAGATACAATCTAATTCCATTTGTGAAGAAAATCATCTCATGGCCAAAGTCTTAGAGATCTGTTACATAGGATCACAATTATAATAAAAATAATGACTAATAACACTTTCAAAGATCAGTCTAAAGTTAATGTAATTGGTAAGCAAAAGTAAAATAGGATAATGTCATCCAGGATGATGTACAGGAAGGATTCATTGTGTTCTGGCACCACTATGGTAGCTGAGAAGGCATTCAATGAACCTCAAATGATTGGTCAATTGGTATTGCCACTTGGCCACTGGTAATACCAGTGATTCATTTAGTACTCTGTCCAGTATGGAGTAATTGAGTCAATAAATCTCAGAAATAGATGGGAGTGTTATAGGATTACAGGGTGATCTTAGGCTGATCTGTCTCAATGATCAGATTGACACAGAAAGCAGTAGAGCAAAGAACACTTCATCTTCATTTCCCACCCAGCTGTAATACTCAGGTCTTCTCCATTTTGTCCCAGGAACATATTCATCCTGAAAGATGACTTCAACCTTGGATATCACATCTTGTTAATACTCTCTGCCCATGGGGCCCTTCCCTCTGATTGGAAGGTGGAGAGCTCTTACCAGAACTTCCATTTAAGCAGGGCTCCCTATCTAGTCATGTCTGCGTTTCTCACCTAGCAGCAGTCTACTGGTCTTCTCTATCATGCCCTCATACTATGTGTACCTTCCCTCCCTACCTCCTTTTCAGGTTGTTTTCCCTCCCATTAGATTGTAAGCTCTTCGAGGGTAGTGGCTGTCTTTTTTTTTGTTGTTGTATTTGTGTTTCTATTGCTTAGTACAGTGCCTGGTACATAGTAAGCACTTAATAAATGTTTGTTGACTTGGCTTGGTATCACAAATAGGTAAGATACATTGGAATAAATCAGAACTATTTATATTCTACTTGGAAATTCTCCGGTGTAATTGGAAATGACTACCGAAGTGAGTAAAGAATGGATCGAAGTTATCATGTGGCAGTGCAGTGATGCGTGAAGTACAGGTAAAGCATTTTACTAGTTTCCTCTCTGATGTAAAAATGATCCCATATTTCTTAAGATAAGATAATAATCCCATATTTATCACTAAATGATACCAAAACCAGTGACCCTTCCAAATATAGTTCAATTACTTGTTTATGTATTCTACTAAATTTATGTATTCTACTGAAAGCATTCATAGCTTGTATTGCCCAAAAACAATCTATAAATGCTTACAAGAAAACAATATATTGGCTGAAGAGCAAAACATGTTTGCTGAAAAGTTTTAAAGGGTATGAAGAACTATTCATTATTAGTTCATTCCTATTGAACAAGTCTCCCACAAGTGCTATAATATTTACATCAACTTTATTGATTATCATGAAGTCTTTTCTGAGTTCATAACTTAATCACATACTGCAATTGTATAAAATAGCACCAGGCATAGGATCATAGAATCACAGATCTGGAGCTGGAAGTGACCTTAGAGACCATCTTCATTTCACAGATGAGGAAGCTGAGACCTAAAGAAGGTAAAGAGGCTTGTCCAAGGTCACACAAATAGGAAGCAACAAAGGCATGATTCAAATCCTTATCATGTGATTCCAAAGGAAGAGCTCTTGCCACTATGAAAATGCTAGAGTATTTGATGTTCACGTGGAAAATGGTTCCGTATTTCAAACATGCCATCAATATGATTATAGAAAGAATAATTATTATAAAATATGTGATCCCTTAGGCTTATTGTTTGAGCTCTTTATTATTCTATTGGGCACTAAATCCACCATCACTCCAACATTGAAATGAGTTATACCAAAAGGGTTATATCAAAACATTGTATTAATCAAGATTTACATAGATAGCTTCAAATTACACAGCTCCAACAGCAGCACAATATCCAGGTGCTTTATCTCATGGAATCTTTCTCAAATGCTGCAAAGAAAAATGTCATTTGCACTTGATAGGTGCAAAATTAGTTTTTTTTGCATTCAATTTTTATTTTTTCTCAATTACAGGTAAACAAAAATTTTTAACATTAATTTAAAAAAAAGAGCTCCATATTCTCACCTTCTTTCCCTCCTCTGCCCCCTTCTTGAGAAGGCAAACAATTTGATATCGATTAAGTATGTGCATTGGGCAAAACATTTCCATATTAGCCATGTTGTAAAAGAGAACACAGACCAAAAAACAAGCAAACAAACCCACGAATAATAGAGAAAGTGAAAAAAGTATGCTTCAATCTGCATTCACACTCCATCAATTCCTTCTTTGGAGATGGATGGTGTTTTTCATCATAAGTCCTTTGGAATAAATGTAAAATTCTTAATGCATGCCAAGCAAGAATAAATATGGAAGGTTTTGAACTTTAATCTGGAGGTCAAATTGAGCCAATGGATCCAGGCGATACTTACAAATGCCTTGGTCTTTTCCAGGTAAGACACGATGAACATAAAGCTACCAAGCAGAAGGCTGTCACTGCAGATGTTAAGAGGCTCACTGGCATCCTGATATTGAAGGATGATGGGAAGAATGCATTTAGAGCAATCAAGATTTACATTGTGCTAGTATTGACATACACTTTTGGTGTGGCAACATGGTCAATATACAATCTAGATGGTGTCCAAACAAAGACTCATACAATGCTAATGAAATACAGGACTTATTACCTCAAGGCAGCGTTAGAAAAATTAGTACTTCCTCAGGAAGGTAGGAGGTATTGTTCTCAGGAGGTAGACTTTCTCAGACCAAATGATAAACAAACTAAAATTTTATAAAAATACTTTTGGAACAAAGAGACTTAACCGTACCCACCCACATGAGTGCGCACACACACACACACACACACACACAAACAATAATGACTGGCAATAAGATTATAGCATTAGTTCAACTCTAGTTGAAACCTGTGAAATGGTTAAGATCCAATAGTGGAATCAAAAGGAGTTCAGTGGGTGACATCTACATGGGCCAGGAAGGGGAACAAGCATTTATTAAGTAATTATTATGTATCAGGTCCTGTGTTAAGCACTTTACTATTATTATCTCGTTTGCTCCTCAGAACAACTCTGGGAACTAGGTGCTGTTATGAGCTCCATTTTACAGCTGAGAAAGCTGAGATAAGTTGGGGTTAGGTGACCTTCCCAGGGTCACATAGCTAGTAAGTGTCTGAGACTGAACTGGGACTCCTGCAGATCTTTCTTACTCCAAGCCCAGTTGTTTATTCACTGGAGAACAAATGGCTGAGTCATGAAGATTTATTTACAGAAATGGAGGAGTTAATGATAGCCATTCAGGATCAGGTCATTGCTACCCAGAAATTACAAAGGAGCCCAGACTTATTAATCAATGCAGATTATGCAATGAAGTTGTGGAAACTGTGCAACACATCATTGTACAAGCAGCAAAGCAGATTGGAATAAATCAGTAATACCAATAGCCTAATTGCTGGAAATGTTTCAGTGCAGAGGATGTTGATCACTAAAGCATGCAAACCATGAATGCACATGAAATAGACTGAACACTTGAATATTTTCATTATGCACCAGGACTTCATCATAACAAAGCTGGAAACAGAATTTACTATTTTCAAGCAAGGTCTTCCTACTGCTTTTTGTCAAAGGTACACTCAACTCCAAGTCACACAGCAATATATTTTGACCAGGTCAGGGCAATAGTAAGAAATAACTTCATCCTTAAGCTTAGATTAGATAATATAAGAAGTGAAATTGAAGTTTTATTAAAATCTGAAGAAGGAAGAACCAAAGATTATTGAAAAGTGACATTGAATGCAAACTTTAGAAATGCTTCTGAAAAATCAAGTGACTGACAGAAACAATACTGATGTCACAAATGATTTGGAAAAGAGATGGGCATTGAGTTCAATGCTATGAATCCACCAAGCAGATCAAGTCTCCTAAATGGAAAGTAATTTTAAAAAGCTGGAATTTGCCATAACTTTCATAAACAAATAAGGTGGATTGTTTTCATGGCAAAATACACAGGAAGAAAGGTGGAATTGTAAAGGAATACTCCTAAGAACAGATGTCAAACGCCACCATGAGAGAAGCAACTTTAGAATCCTATTAAAGATCTGTGGAAGGACTTTGGGAAATTGTATCAATATCTGACTGGTAGCTGCAGTAGAAAATTGAATTTCATATCCCTTAATTAAAGGCAATAAAAAAGAAACATGTAGAACGTAATCTGGAAAATTAAAGTGTATCAGAAATTCTGAATCCTTTCAATCAACAAATAAAAGCAAGAGTTAACAGGTTATGGTAACCTGAAGAGTCAGGGCAATGCAAAGAACAAAATGAATAATTGAGTATCTATCAAAAGCTTTTACTACAGTGCTTTGGGAAGCAAAGAGATTAGAGGGAGATAACACCTAACAGAGGAGGCTATGGGAAATTATTGATCACCCTTATGGTCAAAAGAAGACAAATACAACAAAAACAAAAGCTGAATCAAATGAGAAACAGCTTGTGCCCTGTTAATATAATAGATGTCAGTACAGTTAGGTCAAGGGAGGTGACTGAAACTTTTGGTTTCTTACAAAACAGGGTAGTGATGGGGCAGGACAAGATTCAGAATTATTGTCTCAAGCTCTTTACAAAATTATATAAATTACTGGCGAAACACTTTACTTGTTTTCTCTCAGATGAAAGCCTGATCCCATCTCTCTTAGAAGGTATTACATTTACCTAATTATGAATATTTATTAGAAAGGATTTTTTTCTTTTTTTAATGGGAGGGGTGGAAGGTAAAGAGATTTTGTTAATTGAAAACATAAAGTTAAATTTAAAATGTAAGGTGAAAAGATAAGGCATTACATGTTTACTAACAAAAGAGCTGGAAACCAATATACCCTCCAAATATAGGCCAATTATGTTTATGTGCTTTACACAAATTATTCACAGGATCAAAGGAGATAATATTTGTAGGGTGCCTATTACTGTGCCTGACACATAGTAGCTGCTTAATAAATGATTGCTCCCTTCCCTTACCCTGTTTAAAAAAAAATACAAGCGGAAAAAAAAAACCTATTGGCCAAGAAGCAAAGACAGTATACCAAAATGTCACATAAAGAACAACTTATTATCAAATTGTGCTAAGAGCTGTTTACAAAAGAGAAACAGTCCATGACATCAAGAAGCTTACATTTTATCGGGAGAAACAACATGTAGAGGAGTAGAGCCCGGGAGAGATCAGGAAAGCTTTGTGTAGAAGATGATACTTAAGCTGAGTCTAGGTATTCTAAGAGATGGTAGAGGAGGGAGTGCATTGCAGGCATAGGGTGGGGGCAGAGGCAAAGGCTGATAAAGATGAGAGATGTAATGCAATCTATGAGGATTAGTAAGAAGGCCAGTTTGACTGGACCACAGAGAAATGAAGGGGAGTAATGTATATAAAAGACTGGAAAGCTACATTGGATGCAGGGGTTGTAAATGCCAAAAAGAAGGATTTATATTTAAGCCTAGAGTTAATGGGGAGCCACTAGAGTTGACTGGAAAGGGGAGTGATGTGGTCATGCTTGTGCTTTAGGAAAATTATTTTGGCAGCTGAGTGGAGGATGGATTGGAATGAGGAGAGACTTGAAGTCGTGGTGGCCACTAAGAAGACTATTGTAATAGTTTAGGTGAGAGGTGATGAGGTCCCTAAATGAGGGTGGTAGCCATGTGGGTCAAAAGGAAACAGATGGAAGAGATGTCATGGAGGTGGGAATGGCAAGGTCTGGCAACAGATTTAATATGTAAAGGAAGGGAGAGTAAAGACTTGAGGATAATGCCAAGATTGTGAACCTGGGTGACTGGAGGGATGGTGATGCCTTTGATAGAAATAGGGAAGTTCAGAAGAGATATGGATTCTTTTTTGGAAAGGTGAGTTCTGTTTTGGATATATTGAGTTCAAAATGTCCTATAAACATTCTAGTGGTATGGTATGGGGCACTCAGGGGAGATATTTGTGTTGGATATATAGAACTGGGAGTCATTTGTATAGAGATATAATTAAAATGATAAGAGCTTCCAAGTGAGAACTGAGAGAGAAGAGAGTGGGGCACAGGGCCTTGGGGTACACTCACAGTTAGGGGGTATTAAATAGATGATGATCCCGCAAAGGAGATGGAGGAGGAATGGTCATATCGGTAGGAGGAGAACCAGGAGATCTGTCAGAGAAGCCCATAGAGGACAGAATACCCAGGAAGAGGGGATGGGAAACAGTGTCTGATGCTTCAGGGAACTTATGGATGACTGGTGAGAAAAGGCCATCATATTCAGCAATTTAGAGATCATAGGAAACTTTAGAGAGAGCAATTCCAGTTGAGTGATGAGGTTAAAAACCAGACTGTAAGGCAATGAGGAATGAGTGAGATATTAGGAAGCAACAGTAGTAGATAGCTTTTCTTTAGTGGTTTAAGTGAGAAGGTATACAGATGTATTGAGAGAGATAAAGGATAATGACTAGAAGGAATGATGGAGTCTAATGAAGACTTTTTTTTTTCTAAAGGATAGGAATGACTTGGGCATGTTTCTAGGTAACAGGGAAGGAACTGGTAGATAGGGAGAAATTACAGGGGTAGCAAACATGATCTCAGAGAAAGTGAAAGCAAAAATAGATCTAATTAAAAGAGATAAGGAAGGAAACCATATTTTGCTAAAAGGTACCATAGAAAATGAAGAAATATCAATACTGAACATATATGTGCATCTAAATTTTTAAAGAAGTTAAATGAGTTACAGGGACCTCAACTTTTCCCTCTAGTTCTCTAGATAAATCTGACCAAAAAAGATAGGGAAAAATTAGATTAGATTATAGGTGAGTGTAGGAGAGGTGATTATGAGGGTAATCTACTAGAAAACATGAGGAAATGGGCAAGAAAAGTCATATCATATTTGCATGTTGGAGCAAAGGAGGAATAAATTGGTGATAGTGTCATGAAGTTATGAGATGCATAGAAGGGAAGAAGTGGGAACTTATGGAAATTCTACTTTCTCAATAAATTATGAGGTAGTTGATCCTCAGCTGTGGGTAAAGGGAAGGGGTAATATGGGAGATGAAGAGAAGAGAAAATCTAGAATAGATGTCATGGGGAGTGGAAAAGAATTAAGGAAGAGTAAAAAGATTGCCTTGTGGCAGTGAGAATCCTCATGAGATTAGACAATGGAAATTTGCAGACCCAGACAGAAAAGTTGTGTGACTTTCTCTAGCTTCAGCATTTAGGTTTGGTAAGGTTTGAGGTGGTAATAGTATAAAGTAGCAAGGGACTGGAGAGCAAAGTTGAATTGGTTAACTGAAGAACTGAAATTGGGAAGGGAGAGTTAGAGGTGATGGCCTAGGGCTGTAGTGAGGGATGCATAGAGTAGAGGTTATGGTGACCAAAGAGAATAGATTTAGGAGAAATAAGACATAAAGATGGAACTTAAGAAATATTTACTAAATATCTACTATGGGCAACACACTGTGCTAAGTGCTGGCGACATGAAGACAAAATGAAAAACATTTCTTGCCCTCAAGGAGCTTGTACTCTACTTGGAGAAAAAGCACATGAATAGATATATACGTTATTTATCCTTGAAGAGGACATGCACATGAATTGGATTTAAGTGAGGCAGAGTTGCACAAAGTCATTAGCCTCACTCCCTCTTCCAGAGTAATTGAAGTCTAGTGGCAAGATAAAAGTCAGGATGACTGGCGATGGCTTGGGATACGATGGATGACCTTTGTGTCTTTGATTTCTGACCAAGATGCCTTCATGCAAGGCAAATTGTTCTCATCCTCCCATTCTGCTGGGGGAAGTCTTCACATGCTTGGGGTAGACATCCCCCTACCTCACCAATGGGTTTGAGACCTGTTGGTTACCCTCAACCTGGTTTAGCCTGTCTGCCGAGACAGTTTTACCAGGGTGTGGCAGCAGTGCATGTTACAACTTCTTTGAGTCACAGGTGAGAGCTGAGTGAAGGTGTACGCCAAAGTGGATGAGCAGCCCTGAAAAGGACTTGGCAAGCCCTCAGACCAGAGGTGCTAGTTCTTCCTGAACACCCCACATACCTCAGATATATAAGCATAAGATAATTTGATGCTAGACTACTAGAATACTATTACCTAGAGGAATCAGGTATCCTTGCATTTTTTTTTCTGTAAATATTCTTAGTTTGAATGAATATTTACCTTTTTTTTTAAAAAAAAACTACCTCAAAACTCCTTCTGACCCCACTAATTTGGATTTTACTAATTTCTGATAATTCAAACACATTAAAAATGGTTCTCACTGAGTATGACATGTTTAAAGTTAGTGACATAATGAGGAATTTAAAAATCAATAATGCCTTATTAGGTAGACAACTGAATTTTACTGCAAGTTACCTTATTTTACTTCTGGTTCACCATTTATATCATAATTCTTATTAGTACAATACTAGAAAATAACAAAATGACCTTTCTTATGTGGTTTATCACAAAAATGATTTTTGAGGGATCACTTAAATGTCACATAAAACTTTAACAAAGATCTCTTGAATAAATACACAGCAAGGATAAGTAAGCACTATGTATATACAAAAAGTTAAATCAGTCAATGTCAAATTTTTTTATAATAGGAAAGAAATTAAACAACAGGGATGAACTTTTAGAGATTATTTTTAAATACTTATAAGTATGAACCTACTAAAAAGCACACAAGGACCTTAATCCAGTTTTGCAGCTAAAAAGAAGTAGAGCTAATATTTCATTTAATCCTCTTCTGATTACAGGCCCAGTACTCTGTCTCTTTGGTTCTCTCAATGTTTCAACTCTCTAAATCTGGAAGAAAAAAGTCAACCAATCAATCAGTGAGCATTTACTATGTGCCAGGCACTGTGCTAAGCTTTGTGGATGCAAAGAAAAAGCAAAAAAGTCCATGTCCTCAAGGAGCTTATTTTCTAATGGGTGATATAACATTGGAATCAGAACGTAAAAGACAAATATAGAGTAGATGTAAGGTAACCTTTTAGGGGATGGCACTAGTAGATTGGTGTGGGGTGGAGGGAAACAGAAAGGGTATACTAAAGGATGTGGTACTTGAGGTGAGTCTTAAAAGAAGCCGGGGGGCAGCTAGGTGGCATGGTGAATAGAGCACCAGACCTCAAATCCAGACTCAGACACTTACTAGCTGTGTGACCCTGGGCAAGTCACAACCATGATTGCTTAAAAAAAAAGAAGAAGCAGGGGTTCCAAGATTCAGAGGAAGGGATGGGGAACATTTTAGGTATGAGGAATAGCCACTGCAAAAACACAGAGATGGGAAATGGGATGTTGTGTGTAAGGGGTAGAAAATAGTCCAGCATGACTAGAATGGTGAAGAGCTTTAAATGTCAAATGACTATATTTTATCCCGAAGGGAATAAGGAATTGCTAGAGTTTACTGAATATGGGGGTGGTCAGATCTAGCCTTTGAGGAAAATCACTTTGGCAGCTGAATGGAGGATAGATTAGAGAAGGGAGAGATGAGATAGGGAAATCAATTAGCAGGCTATTTGAATAATCCAAGTGAGTGACGATGAGGTGGCTGTATGAACAGAGAGAAAGGGACTACAAAAGAGATGTAGAAAAAGAAAGTACAAGATTCGGTAACTGTGCAAGAAAGGACAAGAAGTGGTAACTAATATGTGGGATGAAGAGGAGAAGAATCAAAGGCTGACACAGAAGGTTTGAACCTGGGTGCATGGAAGCATGGTGGTACCTTTGGTAGTACTAGTGAATTTCAGAGGAAGGAGGGGTTCAGAGGGAAAAACAGTAAGTTCTGTTTTGGACGAATTGAGTTAGAACATCCTATGGAACCTAGGAACATCCAGTTCAAAATGGCCAAAAGGCAGGTAGTAATGTGAGACTGGAGTTCAGAAAAGAGAACAGAAGAAGCAGCTAGGTGGCACAGTGGATAGAGCACTGCCCCTGGAGTCAGAAGGACCTGAGTTCAAATCTGGACTCAGACCAAATACCTGACACTTACTAGCTGTGTGACCCTGGGCAAGTCACTTAACCCCAACAGCTGAAAAAAAATTAAAAAAAAAAAAGAGAACAGAGTTGGAAAAAGAGGTCAAGTAATCATTTATTTAAGCATGATCCATAGGTATATACAAGATACTTACAAAGTAGATGGGAGATAATCTTAGAAGGAAGGCGCTAGGGGCTGGGGGAACCAGGAAAAGACTCTTGCAGAAAGTGGCACTTGAGCTAAATGTTGAAGGAAGTCATGGATTCTAAGGAGTGGAGATGAGGAGGGAGAGCATTCCAGTCATGGGATACAGCCATTGAAAAGGCAAGAAGATGGGAGATGAAGGTTCACTTATGAGGAATTGGCCAGTATGACTCAAATGTAGTCTATGGAAGGGAATAATATGTAAGAAGTTTGGAAAGATAGGAAGTAATCAGGTTATGAAGAACTTTAAAAGCCAAACAGAGGTCCTGATATTTGACTCTTGACGTAGTAGGGAACCATTGAGTTTATAGGGGGAGGGTACCATGGCCACAATTTAAGGCAAGCAGAAAACATTTATTTTATCCTTATTGGTCCCAGAGGTCTTGTCAAAATGCTACCAAATTTATACACCTTTTAAAAATCAAATTTCACAAGACTTTCTCTTGCCAGCACTCCCCGTTACTGAGACTTTGTGTTAGACAGTATAAAATATACTCAGTGTATGTCAATATTAAAGGAAACCAGGGATTCCAAGAGGCGGTGGATAGTAGAGAGAAAATTCTGGGCATGGGGAATGGCCAGTGTAAAGGCAGGGAGATGGATAATATAGCTTCATGTATGAGGAATTGGCCAGTATGGCTTGAATGTAGTCTGTGGAAAGTAATAATGAGTAAGAAGTCTGGAAAGATAGGAGATAATAGATTGAAGTAAAGATAGAAGGGTCATGTGGGGAAGAGCAGGTAGACCAGTATCTGATGCAAACTCCCCACTTCCAATAAGATTACATACACTTTTTCTCTTCCCCTTATACCTGCCATTCTTTCTTAGAAATATCACTGAGTAGCTTTCTGTGCAAGTTTAGCCCTCTACTTCAGGCGTCACTTTTGAAAGAGTTTCTGAGAGATATAAGTTCAAATGACCACTGAAGTAAATTTAATCATTTAAAAAAAAATTTCCTGTCAAATCTGAAAAACTTGGATCTTAAGACAAGAATTTCCAGTCAGAATCAGCAGGTTTATTTTTTCATTCCTCTCATCCACCACAAACCTATTCTGCTGTTGTTCACACCTCTTCAACTGTCTTTATCATATCTTCAAAGCTGCTCTCTGAAGAGAGAGTGGGGAGATGACAGCCACTGTTGTTAGCTAAGATGGCAACATCATCTGATGTTCCACTACCCTCCCAAGACACTAAGAGAAACATTTTGCACCTACTGTGTGCAGAGAAATGTGCTAGGCTATAAGGGAATTATAAAGTTTGGGTTATAAAACAAACATTTCCATGACATGGTAGAATAAAAAAAGATGATTAAATTAAAAGAAAGATGAAAAAATAAAGTTCAGGTAAGACTTGGTCCTGTTTGTTCACCTTGCTTCTCTCAAATTTTTGATATTTTTGATGATTTCTTCCCGTTTTCTTTCTTCCTTTGTCTTTTGAGACAGTGTAGCTTTCTAGTTCTCCTCCTCTCTTTCACTAGCTCCTCATCCTCTCCAGCGGCATTCCCCAATGGTCTCTACTTGGTTAATTTTTCAATTTAACTTGACAAATAATTATTAAGCACCTATTGTGTATCAGATTGAAAGTTAGGTTCTGGGAAAACAAAGACAAAAATTAAACTGTATTTCCTTATATTCTACTGAGAGAGGGCAGGTAGGTAGCATAGTGGATAGAGCCTTGGACTTGGAATCAAAAGTCCTGGGTTTAAACCCAACATGTACTAGTTGTGTGTTGCTGGGTGAGTCTCTGTCTGCCTCAGTTTCCTGAACTGTAAAATGAGGATAATAACAGCAATTCCCTCCCAGGGTTGTTGTGAGTATAAAACCAGATAATATTGGTAAAGCACTTGGCAAATCTTAAAAGCTCTATAAAAATACCAGCTATTATGTGCTCATACAAGTAAATTCAAGATAGATTGAAGGCTGAGAAAGCATAGATGTGGGGATATCAGAAATGGTTTTGTGTAGGTGCATGGCTCTAATCTTAAGGAAAGCTGGGGATTCTAAGAAATGGAGTAGTGGAGAGTGTGTATTCCTGGCATGGGAGACAGACTATACAAAGGCAAAGGGACAGGAGATGGCAAATGGAGATAGTAGAATGTACATAGAGAAGTATGAAATATCTTGAAAAGTTAGCAAGAGCTAGGTCAGAAAGGGTTTTTAAATCTATGCTGAAGAGATTGATTTTATCCTACCGGCAGTAGGGGCCACTACAGATTTTTGAGCAAAGGAATAACATACTCAGACCTTTGTTTTTAGGAATATTAAGTCAGCAGTTGAAATGGAGGCTGTATTGGGGAGAAGAAAAACTGGAAGCAGAGATCAGTTTGGAGGCAGTTGAAGTGGTCTAGGTGAGAGATGGTATGAGGGTCTTAACTGGGTAGTATCTGTTTGAGTTTAACTAGGCACAGGGAGAAGAGTGGATTTTGAAGACATTAGAGAAGTAGAATTGATCAAGAATTTGCAACGGGTTGGAAAGAAAGAAAGAAGAGTCAAGCTTAACTCTGGTTACAAACCTAGGTGACTGAAAGGATGGTGGTGCTCTCAACAGAAATGGGTGTTCAGAGGGAGAATGAGTTTTGGGAGATGGGGAGAAAATGAGTTCTGTTTTGGACAAAAGTTTGATTTTTTTCTTCTTTCTTCTTTTATTTTTCATTCATTCATTCACTCAAAAAACATGTATTTTTATGTACAATCTGCTATTTGTTTTAAATATATAATAAAGTTGCCATGTGAAAGATGCCACCTATTAACTGTGTGACCTTGGGTAAATCACTTAACTTCCACTGGCCTCAGTTTCCTCACCTAAAATATGAAGGAGCCAGACAAACTGATCTCAGAAGTCCCATCTAACTCGTGGTCTCAGATCCTATTGTATCATCCCCCTGGGCTCACTCTCTCAACTCCCACTTACATTGGCAGGACAGTTATGCAAAGGGCTACTATTATTATTTCTCTCAGGATCTAGGGGCAACTATTAGGGTTTAGGAATGTTTTTCTAGTACTATCAATCATGAGCCCCCATCTGGCAAGCTCCTCATTGGTTATGAATTAGCTGTCCATAATTAGCTTTTAGAGAAGGGTATTACTAAGGAGGTATAGAAAGGACAATTGTTATAGAAACATCCCTCTGAAATCAGGGATCACTCTCCCCTTTTACATACGATGTCTAAATTTAGGGAGCTTATTCAGAAATTATTAGAAATCCCTTTCTTCCTGTATTGAATTTTCATGAGGTAAATTTTCATAAAAGTTATGTTGGAGCCCACTTTTATTGTTTCAGGAGTGCCTATTGTTAAATTTTCAGGGTCAGCATTTATGCCTTGGAAATTAGCAAACATTACCAATCAAGGCTTGATTTTTGTTTTGTTGATTGGATATAAGAAAATGGTGAAGAAAATCTTAATAATGTTGATTAAACTTAAAAGTGTGTTATATGGAGCATAGAGTCAGTTGTTAAACATTTACCAGCATACACCCCTGCCTGAGGTATAAGTCTCTGCTGGGTTTCACAAATCAGCGCATTTTTATTACCTCATTCCCTATTCTGATTCCTTCTATTTCTTTTTCTTCTCTTATTCTAGGATTTCCAATACAATATTGACATTTGTAGAATTCTGAAGCTACCTTTCCTCAGGTGTCTATCTGTTGGCTCCCAAGTACCACCAGCCACTATTGCTGGGGAATGGGGGTATCACTACTCAGGCCAGATCTTTTGAAATCTGTAAGTTCATCACCTTATCAATGGAGGCAGGGCTGTCTAACCTTCCTTCTGGGCTCATTCCCTTACCCAAAATGCTCCCTCTTGTATATACTCAAAGGTTTGCCTTCTTAAGGCAAGAAGTTCTTGATTTCCAAAGCAGTTTGCTTCACTATATACAGGCCCAGAAGAAGAAAGTCTAGGTCTTTTATCCAATCCCAATTCATTTCTAGAGTAGTATTATTTGATTTCATCCAATGTTTCCGAGCACTTCAATCTTGTTAAATTGACTAAAGGCTTGTTTACACAGGATTTAGACCTTTAATTGGTTCAATAGAGATGTCTGGGATTTGCTCATGATTAGTTTACATCTTTGATTGATTCTGTAGTACAAATACAAACCTCTTCTTTTTGTTAGAAAAAGAGTTTATAGTATCATAGATTGTAGGATTATAAATTTAGAAGGGACCTTAGAAATCCAGTTCAAACCCCTCATTTTACAGAAGAGGAAACTGAAAAAAACTCAAGCATGACCTATTGATAGTATATCAGCAGCATTTTTGTAGACATAAAGGGTGAAAAGAGTTAGCAAGAAAGTATTTTTATTTTTATCCTGATGCGTTATAAACCTAACAATAGTTAATCACTAGGACAAGTGATGTAAAGGTCAGACTGAAATTCAAGATTGAAAATTCAGTCATGTATTGATTTAACAAATATTTACTGTGTGCCTACTATGTACAAGGTATTGAGTTAGAAGATCAAAGGAAGAATAAGCCAGTGTCCCTATACTCATGTAGTTTAGAGTCTAGTAGGAAAGATAAGACACATGCACAAATAACAAAGTAGTGCAAAATGGAGAGTGAAAGTACAATAAGTAGAGTATAAAGTACTCTGGAAGTTCAGAAGAATATATAAAATCTATGAAAACATATGAAAGACATAACTTTTAACCAGCAGCCATGTGGCAGAGTGGATAGCATACTTACCTTGAAATCAGGAATATCTGAGTTCCTTAGACACAGTGTGACCCAGGGCAAATCCCTTCACTTCCCAGTCCCAGTTTCCTCAACTGTAAAACTGGGATAATGATAGTATCTACCTCATAGATTGTTGTAGGGATCATTGAGAAAACATATATGAAGTGGTTGTGGGGCACTAAAGTGCTAGATACATGTTTAGTGACGATGATGATAATAATAATGTGTCTTTTTTGATTAGATGGTTCTTGAGTTAGACCTTTAAAGCAGGATATGAATCAGAGTCACAAAGCTGGGGAGCAAGGAAACCAGGTGGGAAAGCACAGGTGATATTAGAGAAATAGAAAATAATCTCATTTATTTATAGCATAGGGTACAGGAAAAAAAGATGTGACAAGAAATGCAAGTTGTATTCTAACTACAGAGGACCTTGAAAGGTATGCTGATGCATTTTTCAGTGAGTAATAGGAAATCACTGGAGGTTTTTGATCAAGAGGTATGATTAGATCTGTGATTTAGGAAGACTAATGTGGTGGTCATAGATAGGAAAGATGGAAGAAGGGAGAAACTAGAAGTAAAATGGCAAGTTAGGAAACACTGGTAATAATTTGGGTGTGACATAATTAAGGACTAAACTAAATTGTTGGTGGTAAGGGAAAGGAGAGAAATTCCTAGGAGACTCTTTAAGGAGCTTGACCCTCCAACTGGTAGTACAAAATCTGGGCTGATGAGGAGCAGCTGAAAGCATCTTGTGCAAATATGGGAGGGTAGGTAAGATTCTGTTTCCTCTTGGTTTGGGAGTAGAGTGTCTGGGGGTCTTCTTTTCTCCACAATATTCCACAGCTTGCCTAGGGTATGTATGGTCAATGGAGTGGATTGTTCTTTTCCATCCTGATGTTATTTTCAGAGAAGTGCAGAAGATTAGCAAAACAGAAATATAACAGCAGGGCTGGCCTACCTGGGGGTGATGGTGAAGGGTGTTGCCTCTATGGCCACTCAAATGCCTCTTCTCTAATCCTTTAATTTGGTCAAAATGATCATAGATTTGGTCCTTGATATTCTTACAGAAGCAGTTGGAGATGCAGAGCACTGGGCTTGGAGTCAGGAATACCTGCGTTCAAATCTAGCCTCTGACACTTACTAGCTGTGTGACTCTGGATAAGTTGTTTGACCTCTGTCTGCCTCAGTTTCTTTAATTCTAAAATGAGAGCACTTACCTCCCAGAGTTGTTGTGAGGATATAATCAGATTATTTGTAAAGTGCTTGGCACAATGCCTGGCACAAAGTAGGTGCTTAATAAATCCTTCTTTTTTTTGCCCCAGTATCTATTAAAATGTAATAGTGAGGAATGAATGTTTGGGCATCAAGATGGCAGAGTACGTAGTAAACTGCTGCAACTCTCCCATACTTACCTAAAACAACAATAAAATAGAGCCTCAAAGCAAATCCTGGAACAGCAGAACCAGCAAAATGATGGGGTGAAATAATCTTATGGCCTAAGAGACTTGGAGGAACAGTGAGAAAAGTCCGTCTCACTCCAATGAAAGGGAAGTGCAGCTCAGGACAGGAACCATCATAGTAAGTCAGCAGTAAGCCCCAACTCAGCAAACCAGCAGGAGATCCTGAGCCCCAGGGTGGTGGAGCAGGCAAATGCCAATACCAAGACCTCTCACGTGCCTTAGCATAGCCAGAGGAACCGCATACTCCAGCTCCAAGAACCAATTTGTGCTTCAGTGTAGCCCCAGACAAACAGAGAAATGCTTACCCTACATGTGCCTAAGCGAAAAAGCAGCAGCCAAACGGCACCTGGACTACCAAGCTTCAGGCAGCCTCTAGAGGCCTGACCACCACATGCTTCAGTGGAGGCACAGGAAAATGCAGAAACACCCCACTGGGCCTCAGCACATGCCAGACAGTACCACTAGAACCCCAGATCAGCATCAGGTAAGCTGCCAGGTGTCTATGGCCTCCACCAGCACCAGCCAACCCCCACCCCAACACGAAGGTTCCCTGTGGGCTTCAGGGCAACATCAATGCCAGGTAAACAGACAGGGCCTGCAGCCCTTAGCATAAGAAACTAGAGACAGTGCCCCTGCCACCCTGGGAGCAGAGTACAAATTTAAAAGAAAGGAAAAAGGCAAAAAACCGAAAAGGATGAGCAGGAAATGACAAAAAATAATCTGACTATAGAAAGTTATTATAGTGATAGGGAAGACCAAGACACAAACTCAGAAGAGGACAACAATGTCAAAACACCTACAGGCAAGACCCCAAGGAAAAATGGGAAGTAGTCTCAAGCTCAGAAAAAACTCATGGAAGAGCTCAAAAAGGAGCTTTAAAATCTTATAAGAGAGATAGAAGAAAAACTGGGGAAAGAAATGAGAGTTATGCAAGAGAATTATGAAAAAAGAGTTAACAGTCTGGAAAGTTGCTTAAAAGGTAGAATTGGCCAAATGGAAAAGGAGATAGAAAAATCCACTGAGGAAAACAACTCGTTAAAAAAGTACAATTGGCCAAATGGAAAAGGAAGTATAAAAGCTAATTGAGGAAAACAATACCTTAAAAGTTAGAATTGTTAAAGTGGAAGCTAATGACTCTATGAGACATCATGAATCAATCAAAGAAATTCAAAAGAATGAAATAATGGAAGAAAATGTAAAATACCTCATGGGAAAAACAACTGACCTAGAAAATAGATCCAGGGGAGACAATATCAGAACCATTGGACTACCTGAAAGCCATAATCAAAAATAGGGCCTGGGCATCTTTTAAGAAATTATCAAAGAAAACTGCCCTGATGTCCTGGAACCAGAGGGCAAAACAGGCATTGAAAGAATCCACTGATCACCTCAAGAAAGAGATCCCAAAATAAAAACTCCAAGAAACATTATAGCAAAATTACAGAACTATTAGGTTGAGGAAAAAAATATTACAAGTGGTCAGAAAGAAACAATCCAAATATTGGAGAGTCATGATCAGGATCACACAGGACCTGGCAGCTGCAGCATTAAAGATTCAGAGGTCATGGAACATGGTATTCTGATGGGTAAAGGCAAAGCAACCAAGAATCACTTACTGGCAAAATTAAGCATAATACATCAAGGGAAAAAAATAGTCATTCAATGAAATATAAACAGGTAAAAAGGGAAAAGAAAACATAAGGGATTCAATAGAGCTAAACTGTTTACATTCCTACATGGGAAAATGATACTTGTAACTCTTAAAAACTGTATCACTAACAGTAGAGCTAGAAGGAATATACATAGACAGAGGGTACAGGTATAAGGTGAATTTGTGTAAATGACATAAAAAAATTAAGGGATGAGAAAGAGGAGTAGAAAGGGTTCAGAAAGAAGGGAGAGGTAGAATGGGGCTAATTATCTCACATGAAGAGGCAAGAAAGATCTTTTACAGTGGAGGAGAAGATTGGAGGGTGGGCAATGGGCATCCCTTGAACCTTGCTCTTATCAGTATTGGCTCAAAGAGGATATAATATACAGAATCAGTTGAATATAGAAATCTTTCTTACCCAATAGGGAAGTAAGAGGGGAGGAGATTAAGTAAAGGGGGTGAGGTGGGGACTGACACAAGGGAGGGCAGATCAGGGGAAGTGGTAGACAGAAACAAAGTACTGGTAAGGTGGGAAATGGTGAAAAGAGAGAACAAACAGGAGGGAGAATAGAATGGAAGGAAATACACAGGTATTAATCATAACTGTGAAAGTGAATGGGATTAACTGTCCCATAAAACAGAAGCAGATACCAGAGTAGATCAAAAACCAGAATCCTACAATTTGTTGAAACAGAGACACACACAGAGTAAAGGTAAGGTGCTGGAGTTGAATCTATTATGCTTCAGTTGAAGTAAAAAAAAAATAGCAGGGGTAACAATCCTAATCTTAGACAAAGTAAAAGCAAACATAGATCTAATTAAAAGAGATAAGGAAGGAAACCACATTTTGCTAAAAAGTACCATAAACAATGAAGTAATTAAATTGGAAGAGCAGGAGCAGCTAGGTTGCTCAGTGGATAGAGCACCGGCCCTGAAGTCAGGAGGACCTGAGTTCAAATCTGGCCTCAGACCAAACACTTGACATGTACTAGCTGTGTGACCTTGGACAAGTCACTTAACCCCAATTGCCTTACCAAAAAAAACAAAAACAAAAACAAAAAAACAAATTAGAAGAGCAAGTAATAGTCCATTAGATCTATAAGGAGGAGAAGAATTCATGACCAAACAAGAGATAGAGAACACTATGAAATGTAGAATAACTAATTTTGATCATATTAAATAGAAAAGCTTTTGTACAAACAAAATCAATACAACCAAGGTTAGAAGGAAAGCAGAAAGCTGGGAAACAATCTTTACAGCAAGTGTCTCTGATGAAGACCTCAGTTCTCAAATATGTAGAGAGCTGAGTCAAATTTATGAGAATACAAGCCATTCACCAATTGATAAATGGTCAAAGGATATGAACATACAGTTTTCAGATGAAGAAATCAAAGACATCTATAGGCATATGAAGATGTGTTCTAAATAACTTTTGATTAGAGAAATGCAGATTAAAACAACTCTGAAATACCACCTCATACCAATCAGATTGGCTAATATGACAAAAAAGGAAAATGATAAATGTTGGACAGGATGTGGGAAAATTGGGACACTAATGCACTATAGGTGGAGGTGTGAACAGATACAACCATTCTGGAGAACAATTTGGAACTATGTCCAAAGGGTAACCAAACTCTGCATACCCTTTGATCAGTAATACTACTACTAGGTTTGTATCCCAAAGAGATCATTAAAAAAGGAAAAAGATCCGCATGTGTAAAAATATTTATAGCAGCTCTTTCTGTGGTGGCAAAGAATTAGAAATTGAGGGGATGCCCATCAATTAGGGAATAACTGAATAAGTTGTGGTATATGAATGTAATGGAATACTATTGTGCTATAAGAAGTGATAATAGGCAGATTTCAGCAAAACGTGGCCAAGACTAACTTGGTGGTCTCAATTTATTGGAATTTTTCTCTTCTTCCCAGATTTCAGTCACAAATTATGTCATGATATAGATGGAGTATTTAGATGTAGTAGTGATTGAAACTCTCAGGCTGTACCTCATAACAGGAAGATTTTATAGGGTCTATAAGAAAACTGTTGAAATCAATGGACTAGCCATTCCCAAAGGGGCAGTGGTGATCCCACCCTATGTCCTTCAATCTGATCTAGAATACAAGCCAGAAAAAGAAGAGTTCTACCTCAAAAATTACAGACTATGTTATTGGGAAAAGTGGAGTGAAATCCTAGAAAGAATGTTGGCTTGAGAGTCAGAGTAGCAAGGTTCAAATCCTGGTTCTTCTTACCACTTGTGTGAATTTGGGTAAATTACTTTCTCCTGGGCTCATCATTTTAGAGTATCCTCTTCCATCAGTCACTCAGTTAGTGAAGTCAACAACCATTTATTAAGCACTTACTATGTGCCAGGCACTGTGCTGGAAAAACCCAGATCTTGCTCTTAATGAGCTTACAGATTAAACTGTATCATCTCTGAGAGTCCTTCCAGTTCAAAATCCTAGGATCTTGGTTCTATATGTATGCATCCTGTAAGGTATATACTCTGGGGTCTCTAGGTAAAGAGGAAGGTAAATCTATGACTTTTTTGAATCATTTCTTTGTAAATGTAAAAAAAAATCTGTTCCTATCCACATTAGGACATATTCTATAACTCCATATGCTCAACTTTTTTGGGGGGTGGGGTGGGAGTATTTATATAAGCACTTGTCTGAGAACACTTTTTTTTTTAGGTGATTGGGGTTGAGTGACTTGCCCATGGTCACACAGCCAATCAGTGTCAAGTGCTTGGTCTGAGGCCAGATTTGAACTCAGGTCCTCCTGACTTTAGAGCCAGTGCTCTATCCACTGCACCACCCAGCTGCCCTGAAAGGAATTCTTAAAGGAAATATATACTCACTAAAAAAGTTTGTCATTGTCATGGAGGATATCCCTGCATGGAGTATATATTTAAAAGTTGTTCCCCATAGATCTTCAAGTTTTTCCTGTTTTCAGAGAATATTGTATTGTTTGCATTATTCCAGAACTCTGTAGATCCTCCTATATGAGATCCGTAAGCATGAAAAATAATTATGCCCTTGCAAACTCTTTAAATTAACTGTTCCCCTGTAAAGAGAGATTAAGAAGTCTTACCTCTTAACATGAATAACTGTTCTCTTTAAGCCAAAGAACTGCAAAACTCATCAAAGTGACTATCTCTGGGCTGTGCAGAGCAGAAGCACCAATTATTCATTCATCTGAATGCTGTGTGTTCCAATCAGAATGGAGCTCATCTCAACACAGCTCCAGCATACTTGGATACCAAAGATGCAAAATCCCCTCTTCTTTTCCATCTCAAGCCAGAGGTGGTGATAGAGAACAACAGGCCCTTCATACAGAGCTTCATCTTTCTCTAGCTCTAGGTGGCACTGAAAGGCAATATTGTCAGTGGAGCTTTTGATGAAAGATAAAAATTCTCTCTCTGATCTCTCAGAAACCACTCAGCTAAAACTGTTAATCAGTTGATTGATGTTAACTGTTACAGCATCAAGGAAGCAGCTTTTCAGTGCTCTTGCTGTATCTTTTGATTTTTCTCAGGCTTCTCTTCCGCTACTGCTGTTAGTGTGTTCAGTGACTTAAAAGAAAGCCTCCTGATTCAGTTACTTGCTTTTCTCTTAAAAAGTCATGATTTCCTCAATTTCCCCATCAAATCAATAATGCTTTTAAAAATCCCACCTCAGGGGCAGCTAAGTGGTGTGGTGGATAGAGCACCGGCCCTGGAATCAGGAGGACCTGAGTTCATATGTGGCTTCAGACCAAACACTTGACACTTACTAGCTGTTATGACCCTGGGCAAGTCACTTAACCCCAATTGCCTAAAAAAAAATCCCACCTCAGTCTCCAAATGTATATATGATTTCTCATCTTTCTAGTTGTGTCCTCTTTAGTCATAAAACATATATATGCAAATTTGCTGATATAGTATCATGCTCTAAAGCTCTCTGAAGTTTCTGGTATCTCTTTGTATTTCTGGAAACTATTTCTTTACACTCATATTTCTCTAGTTTTTAATAATTAATTAAATAATAACATTGAGCTGTTCTCACACAACTGAGGCATCACTCTACAAACTGTCCAAACTCCATCCGAAGACTTTGTTTCTTCAAAGATATTTTAACAGTGTATATTACAGTTATTTTTCTACTCGTATTAAGTATCAAAATCTTTACACATAATAGTGGCAACACCTTACATCCTTTGACAATTAATGCAAATCTCTTCTTTTACATAAAAGTTTTTTTTTCTATTCTTTTCATCATTAACTTCTTACGAAAATAGTCTTAAAGAAATGGTATATCTCGCACAAGGGTATAGATATTCCTGATTCATTTGGTCCCATGTGATCTACTCTCATCCTTTTGTAAAGGTTCTTAAGGACACTTTTGTGCCAGAGGATCAGCAGGCAACAATGGTTCTATGAACTCATCACTTTACAAGGATTGAAAACATTTATTCCTAAATGCCTCTAACACTTTCCTTCCTTAGAAGGCATGGTCAAGTTCAGACTGCTAATCCCCTTCCTGAGCAGGCTAAATTTTGTGGAGTAACCAACATAGCTTTATGAAGATTAAAAGATACGAGACCATTTAAATTTCCTTTTATGAGATAACAATAAGCAATTAAATGAAATATAAATCAATATAATCTATCCAAAATAGGATTTTGATTCTGCTTTACATCAGACTAAGATAATGGGGGTTAATTGCCTCAAATAAAGATTTCCAATTTTGATTTGATGATAGTTCCCTCCTCTGGAACCACTATGTTGCCCTCCACATTAATTTTACACCCCTTTTCCTGCCACTGTAGGTATTCTATAATTGATCCTTAGTCAAACCAGTCACCAAGGATCTTTCTGCTCATTTCAAGAATGCCATTGTTCCCTTTGCACACATTGACTTTTTGAACCCACATTCATCTCTCTGCAACCCTGTCTCTGATGGCTTTTAGTATCTGTGGCATACAATTAAGTGCTTGATTATATAATTTCTTGTATTAGTTTAAATTTTTTTGTACATAAGAATTTTCTAACCAATCTGACTGTTAAATTCTCAAAGGAGAATCTTCTACATCTTCCCCAATCAGGATATAATATAGTGTCAGTTTCATAGCAGGCAACCAATAAATGTTTTTAAATTTAGAGAGTATTGGAAAATTCTCCAAAAATTCATTGGTTTCTATTTAAAAATTATGACAGATGATGCTATAAGGAAGTGTATGCATGTGATAAACTTGAAATGCAGCAAGGTTACCGTGCTTGAATTTCTGATGGCCCAGAAGGGAAGAAAGATACAGACATATAGATTTTCTCCTCATCTTGCTTCTCATCTCATATTTTGGGGGTGGCTGGGAGGGAAGAAGTGGATCTAAGAGCTACATGTTGGCCCTTATTCAGTAAAGTATGGAGGAACACTGAGAAGTAGCTTCAGGACTATTTTATGTTGTTTGGTAATTTGGGAGACTGGTCTATGAATTGTAAGTGAACTAATGGGAAAAGATAGAGAAGCAATGGCTGGGGTGAGAGTGTTTTGTGGGCAGGGTATTGTGAGGCTCACATGAAATAATGGATAAAAAGCAGTTGACAAACATTAAATCCCTATATAAATGTCATTTATAGTAACAATAATAACAATGTCTACCATCAGCAGGCCTCCGGTCTGCTGATGACTTTGTTCTATGAGTCTCCTACTATATTCCTGCTGAGCTTAAACAATGTGTTTATAGAGCAATATAGAGGTATGCTGCTGCTGCTGCTGCTGCTGTTGTTACTTGTCCTTCATTCTTGAAGAGGACCATGGCATCAGGAAGGTGATGTCATGACTTTTAAGTGAATTGGATTTAAGTGAGGGAGGGCTGTGCAAAGTTACCAGCCTCATTTTCTCCTCTGGAGCCATCTGGGTCCAGTGGCAAGATACAAATCAGTATCACTGGAGATGGCCCTGGATGCAGTGGGAAATCTTGACCTTTTTAAGCTAAGGTCTTTCCTAGACCTCAGTTTGACTGAGGCAATACCCAATCAGTGATTAAGACCAGGAAGAAATGAGGCAAAAAATGGCCTCTTTTACCTAGTCAAAAACCCACAAAACTAAAACCAAATCAAACTGGGAGGGGAAGACCCTCAGGGTTTCTGGCCAAAGCAGAAACAACTGCTGTTTACACTCACTCTGAGCCATCATAGGTCAAACAATGCTGAAGTGAGGCTTCGACTGGAACCTATGGTTGGCCAATCAATGAGAGGCAGAGTAATCTGGGTTTAAGGTATGTCCTTAGAAAAGAAATTTATCCCCCAAACCCCAAGATATCTTGAGAGCTTTCAGTGATCAAAATTTATATTCCTTCGGGCAGAGTACCCACAGGTAAGGGTATGATTCCCTATGTAGACAGAGGGAGAGGAGGAAGGGAAAGAAGGAAGGAACAAGGGAAGGAAGGAAGGAATGAAAGAAGGAATGAAGGGAGGAGCTGTGTTGCCCAACTGGAACTGACCAGTTAAGTTCCCAGTGGGTCAACTCCTACTACTTACAAGTTGTTTGTCCTTCGTTCTAAAAAAGGACCATGACATCAGGCAGGTGATGCCATGACATGGAAGTGAACTGGATTTAAGTGAGGAAGAGCTGTGCAAAGTCACCAGCCTCACTCTCTCCTCCAGTGCCATCTGGGTTCAGCGACAAGATATAGATCAGGATGACTGCAGATAGCCACCCGTATGGCGGTAAATGTTTAGCAAGTAGGCTCTGTGGAAAAAAATATGCACATGTACTTTTAAGTTTAATGTGAATGATTAATTAATGCTTTCTTTTTTTAAAGAATATTTTTATTTTTTTTTTCTCAATTATATGTAAAAACAACCTTTAAGATGGAGCCAAGATGGCAGAGAAAAGGAAAGGACTCACCTGAGCTCTCCCCACAACCCCTCCAAAGACCTCTAAATAATGCCCTAAAACAAATTCTGGAGCAGCAGAATCCACAAAAAGGCAAGGTGAAACAAATTTCCAGCCTAAGACAGCTTAGAAGGTCGGTAGGAAAAGTCTGTAGCATTGGGGTGAGAGCAGAGTATAATCCAGTGCAGGACTTGCCAGTGCAGATTAGGCCCCAGCAAATCAGAAGTAGGCCTTGGGAGCTACTGAATTAGCAGAGGCAGTGGATGCTTCCAGAGCTCTCAGCCCACGGATGGTAAGGAGATCAAACAACCTGTAAGAAAGAGATTACAGGGGTCACTTTGATGGCACTGGGGGCAAGACTCTGTTGCTTTGCCCATACTCAGATCTGGGTTGCAGGCCTGGGTGGCGATCCCAGGGCAAAGAAGAGCACTGTTACACCAGAACTTATGGCTGCAGTGGAGCAGGGACCTCATCATACTTCCAGGGCAGAAAAGAGTGCTTGTGGTTGCTCACAGACAAGAGCAGAGGCCAGGATAGTAGTAAACACACCTCTCCTTAGACCATACTACCTTGAAAGAACTGAAAACTTACGGGTCCCTAGAAGTATCTCTGAAACAGCTGCACAAAACCCCTGAAGCTTGGGACAGTGTGCCCTCTACCCTGGAAGCAGAGTCCTACTTTAGCAAAGAGTTGAAAGTTAAGAAATAGGTTAGAAAGATGACTAAACAACAATAGCAAAATTCTGACTATAGAAAGTTACTATGGTGGCAAGGAAGATTAAAACACACACTTAGAATAACACAGCAAAGTCAAAACTCCTATATCCAAAGCCTCAAAAAAAGTGAATTAGTCTCAGGCCATGAAAGAGCTTAAAAAGGATTTTAAAAATCAAGCAAGAGAGGTAGAGGAAAAATTGAGAAGAGAAATGGGAGTGATGTGACAAAATAATGAAAAAAAGATTCAACAGCTTGGTAAAGAAGGCCTAGTCAAATACCAAAGAAATACTGTGAGATAATTTAAATACTGAAGAAAATAACACCTTAAAAACAGACTAAGTCAAAAGGTAAAAGAGGTACAAAAAGCCAACGAAGAGAAGAATGCTTTGAAAAGCAGAATTGGCCAAATGGAAAAAGATATACAAAAAGTCATTGAAGAGAAGAAATCCTTAAAAAGCAGAATTGGCCAAAAGGAAAAAGAGGCACAAAAATTAACTGAAGAAAAAAAACTCATCAAAAAATAGAATTGGCCAAGTGGAGAAGGAGTTACAAAAGCCACTGAAGAAAATAATTCCTTAAAAATGGGAATTAAGCAAGTGGACGCTAATGACTTTATGAGATAAAGAAACAATAAAACAAAATCAAAAGAATGAATAAATAAAAGACAATATGAAATATCTCATTAGAAAAACAACTGACCTAGAAAATAGATCCAAGAGAGTTAATTTAAAAATTATTGGACTTCCTGAAAGTCATGATAATTAAAAAAAATTATCAAGGAAAACTTCCCTGACTTTCCAGAATCAGAGGGTAAAATAGAAATGGAAAGAATCCACCAGTTACCTCCTTAAAGAGATCACAAAATGAAAACTCCCAGGAATATTATAGCTAAATTCCAGAGCTACCAGGTCAAGGAGAAAATATTGCAAACAACCAGAAAGAAACAATTCAAGTATCTTGGGGCCACAGTCAGGATAACACAAGATTTAGCAGCTTTTACATTAAAGGATCAGAAGGATTGGAGTATGATATTCTGGAGGGCAAAAGAGCTAGGATTGCAACCAAGAATCACCTACCCAGCAAAACCAAGTATAATCCTTCAGGGGAAAAATGATCATTCAATGAAATAGAGTACTTTCAAATATTCCTGATGAAAAGACCAGAGCTGAATAGAAAAATTAACTTCTAAATACAGGACTCAAGAGAAGCATAAAAAGATAAACAGGAAAGGGAAATCATAAGAGAATTAATAAAGCTAAACTGTTTACATTCTTACATAGGAAGATAATATTTGTAATTCATAAGAACTTTCTCATTATTAGGGCAGTTAGAAGGAGTATTTGTAGACAGAGGGCACAGGTGTGAGTTGAATATGATGGAATGATATCCAAAAATAAAATTAAGGGGTAAGAAAGAGGAATGCACTGGGAGAAAAGGAAAGGGAGAGGTAGAATGTGGTAAATTATTACACATAAAAGAAGTAAGAAAGAGCTTTCACAGTGGAGGAAAAGATAAGCTAGGTGGTGGGGGACACTAGAACCTTACTCTGATCACAATTGGGTCAAAGAGAGAATAACATACACATTCAATTGAGTATAGAAATCTATTTTACCCTACAGGAAAGTAGGAGGGAAAAGGGATAGGGGACAGTTAAGGGTTCCCATAGAAGGGAGAGCGGATTGGGGAGGCAGTAGTCAGAAGCAAAACACTTTTGAGGAGGGACAGGAGGAAAGAATAGAATGAACAGGGGGAAGATAGGATGGAGGGAAATACAGTTAGCAGTCATAGCTGTGAAAAAAATTTTGAAGCAATTTCTCTGATAAATGCCCCATCTTTCAAGTATTTAGAGACATGAGTCAAATTCATAAAAATGAGAGCTATTCCCAATTGACAAATGATCAAAAAGTATCAGCAGTTTTTAGATGAAGTAATCAAAGCTATCTATAGCCATAAGAAAAAATGCTCTCACTATTGTTTGGAGAAATGAAAATTAAAACAATTCTGAGGAACTACCTCACATCTATTAGATTAGCTAATATAACAGAAAAGGAAATTGACAAATATTGGAGAGGTTGTGGGAAAATTGAGAAGAAAACAGCAACTAGTCCAAAAATGCCAATGTTTCAATGAAATATAAATGATTCAGAGTCTTGGTGGAATGGAAAGAGGATTGGACTTGTCCTGGAACCTCGTCCTGGAGTGACCACTGTGTGACTGAAAAAAAGTAACTTGTCATTTTTAGGTATCCTTTTTCCATAAAATGAGGAATTTGACCTAGAACCTCTTTATGTTCCCTTTTATCTTTGAGATTCTGTAATTCTGGGGTGGAAGGAAGTTTATAAACAGTTTTAGCTTGAGGGTGTCTAATAGTTAGGAAATGAAAATTTTGTCTGTATGCAGAGATACAGCTCATGGGAAAGGGCAGGTAGGATAAATTTAATTGGGTGATACTTTGGCCTTTGTGAGAAAATAAATGAAAAGGAAATCTGTACAGTTTCTTGCTTCCTCCAGCTTACCTTTCTGTGGTGGGAATATCATAGAAATATATAATGATATGTCGGTTTAAATCCTGCTTCTGATATTTACTATTTAGGCTTTTGGATCATAAATTTAGAGCTTACTATTTATTTAGCACTTACTATGTACCACAGGCACTGTGCTAATTCTTAGGATTACAAAAACAAAGTAAAAAAAAAAATCTCTGCCCTCAAAGAGCTCATATTCTAATGGGGGAGACAACATATATGTATGTATGTATGTGTATATTTACTTCTATATTCACATATGCAGGCATATATCTCTCTATACACATATTAGTATAATACTCATTATATATACATAACAACATATAATAATATATTAGTATATAATATGAACTAATATAATAATAATGATAATGATAGCTAACATTTATAGTGCTTATTATATGAAAGGAACTGATATGTATATCTATGCATCTATCTAGAGAAAGAAAGCTGGGTCTTAAAGCAAATCAGGAATTCTAAGAGGAGGAGATAAGGAAGGAGAGCATTCCAGGCATGGAAGATAATTAGTGTTAAGGGCTAGAGGTGGAGCTTTGTGTGTAAGAATTATTAAACAGATCAATATGACTGGATTGTAGAGTGATAGAAGGGACAGAATATGTAAAAGGTCTGGAAAAAAAAGAAAGGAACCAGATAGCAAAGAGCTTTAAAGGTCAAACAAAGGAGTTTTTATTTTATCCCAGAGGTAATATGTAGCCAGTAGAGTTTATTGAGAAGGATGATGACATAGCCAAACCTGAATATTTAAAAATAACTTTGATGGAGAATGGATTCAATTTGATGAAACCTGATGCAGGGAGATAAAAGAGGAGGCTATTGCAGTGATTCAGGAAAGATATGATGGGAGCCTGAACCAGGGTGGTGCCGTGTGAATGGAGAGATGGGGCTGTATTTTAGAGATGTTGTAGAGAAAGAAGTAAGATTTGATGACCTATTGGATATGTGTAATGAATGAGAGTGAGAAATCAAGAATAATGCCAAGATTTTAAACATAGATGATTGGAAGGATGGTGGGTAATCTTGAGAATAATAGCAAATTTTCAAAATAAAAAGCAGGTTGCGGATGAAAAGGGAAGATAAATTCTGTTTTGTACAGATTGAGTTTGAGATGCTTCTGGGACATTTAGTTTGAAATACTTAGGAGGCAACCGATAATGAGGGACTAGAGCACAAGAGAGAGTCTAAGACTGGATATATAAATTTGTGTATTATCTGTACAATAATAGTAGCTAGCATTTGTATAATGCTGTAAGGTTTGCAATGTGCTTTACATACAGAATTGTAGGTTCCCCTTTGTCCTGGGATTCATGCCCTGGTTATTCTTCTATAGTTTGAACTAGGTGTTGGAAGTAAGAGCCTGTTTTGCACCTAAAGTCTGAATTATACCACAAACTGCTGCTGCTATTGTTGCTGCTACCTTCTGAATATCTTTTCTCTATACACTTCCCTAGGGCCTTCCTACCTAGGAATGCTACTGCCACGAACAGGTTCTTTTCTCACTCTGCCCTGGATCTCTGACCTGGGGCTGGGTAGTGAAAAGCAAAGCTGCCAGTTGACACCTGTCCACATCTCAGTGCCTGGGTTAGGGTTAGATCTATTAGATCTGAAACCTCCTTTTGCCGTGGTACACATTGTCTCCTCTAGCACTGGAGTTATCTGAATGCAGTGTGCTCCAGGCCCAACCTGTCTTTCTACCAATGCTAAGCTGGGCAGGACAAGGACTCATGGTGACTTTTCTTGGATTTCCACATCAGGATTCAGTCTAGTCCATTTTCAAGATCTGTAAGGAGGATTTTTTTCTGGAGAGGAGTTCACTGCATTGCTTCCTATCACTAGGTGGAGTGTTGGCTTCTCTCTAATCATTCAGTTCTTAGGTTGCCCATTCTACTTATATATGTTTGTAGTTGATCTCTTCCCCCTCCAATTGTTGTTTTCCATTTTATTTCTAGCCCCAAATGGATTTACTACAGCCAATAGTGAAGTCCCAGATCTCTAAAAACGAAGAGACTCAATCCCATAAAGATAACTCAGATGTATCTATGAGTGGCCTGGCATATGGTGATTTTTGAATAAGTGTGTCATCTGAAGGAGTACAGAAAGTTATTAAGATAGCTGAGAAGTTACTACAAGTGACAAAAAGAGTAATCTCCAGTTATACTGTAAATAAGGGAGGTATTTTCCAAAAATGCATTAGCATCTGTCATTGGCCAATTAGTTGATGTAAAAACAAATAACAAAAATGAATATTGTTTTTTAAAAGACTTGGGAAAGCTGTAGGGTAGTCAGGAAGCCACAGAATGGGGACCTTGGGAGTTCCAGGAAGAAACAAGCAAGATTAAGAAAGCCTCAGTCTAGGGGCTCTAACACTCTATTCTGAGATGTCAGAGCACACTCTGAGGATCTAGTGCCTTGAACTGCAAGGACACCAGGGCCCCTAACCCAAAGAAATGGAAGTCAGTGCAAGAACCCAGAAGCCCAGGAGCCCAGGGCAAGACCAAGCAGAACTAACTATCTCACTCAGTGTAGTAGGGGACACTGCTGAATTTTGTCTGGCCTCAGTTAAGGAACTAAAACAGGAGAGAAGAACATATAGAAGAAACACCAACCATTATAAAATTTATTGAGGATCTAGAAAGACCTCAAAAGGAGGAGTTGATAACTCTATAGCAATTGCAAACAAAGACCTATAGGAAAAATGGATTTTCCACAAAAACTACATGAATAACTAGAAGAAATTAAAGAGGTAAAAAATGAAATAAAAACTCTTACGGAAATAATTGGAAGAATTAGTTTAGAAAAGGAAATGATAAATGTTATACAATTGTCATTTTTTACAGTGCACAATAATCTTCCATCACAATCATATAGCATAACTTGTTCAGCCCTTCACTAGTCAATGATCATACCCTTTATTCTTTGCCACAAAAAGAACTGCTATAAATATTTTTATACATACAGGTAATTTTCTTTAAAAATAATATATTAGGAGGTATAGGCCTAGTAATAGTATTTCTGGGTCAAAGAGTATGTATAGTTTTATAATCCATTGGGCATTGTTCCAAATCATTCTTCAGAATGGCTAGACCAGTTCACAGCTTTACCTACAGTGCATCAGTGTACTTATCTTCTATGTCTCCCCCAGCATTTGTCATTTTCCTTTTCCGTCATCTTAGCCAACCTGATGATTGTGAGGTGGTACTTCAAAGTTGTTTTAATTTTTATTTATCTAATTATTAGTGATTTAGAGCATTTTGGAGACTATTGATACTTTTGCTTTCTTCTTCTGAAACCTGCCTGTTCATTTTCTTTGACCATTTATCAACCTGGGAAGACTTATATGAGCTGATAAAAAGTGAAGTGAGCCTAACTAGGAGAATATTATATACAGTAACAGCAATATTGTAGAGATAATCAATTGTGAAAGATTTAGCTACTCTGGTCAATACAATGATCCATGACAATTCCAAAGGACTCATGATGAAAAATGCTATCCACCTCCAGAGAGAGAACTGATGAACTCTGAGTGCAGATTGAAGCATATTTTCTTTCATTTTCTTTTTCTTGCTTTCTTTTTTTGGCAATATGACTAATGTGGAAATATGTTTTGCATGACATCATATGTATATATATGTATTATATATATATGTACACACACACACACACACACAATGGGTATTCTTGCCTTCTCATTGGGTAGCAAAGGGGCTGGAGGGAGGGAGAAATTTCTGAACTGAAAATAAAAATAAAGTAAATGTTATCTAAGAAATGAATTCCCTGAAAACAAAAATAGCCCAAACAGAAATCAATGACTCCATAAGGCAGTAAAAAATATTGGAACCAAATCAAAAGAGTGAAAAAATAGAAAAAAATGTAACATGTTATATAAAAAACAACTGAACTGGAAAATAGTTCCACAAGTAATGATGATGATTATAATGATAACTATCAAGGTTTGCAAAGCTTTTTAAAAACATATGCTACTTCATTTAACCCTCAGAACAACCCTGGGATGTAGATGCTACTTATAACCTTATTCAATATCTTAGGAAACTGAGGCTGAGAGATATTGTTATTGCCTAGGCTTGTACAGTATCAAAGGCAGGATGTGAACTCAGGTCTTCCTATCTCCAAGTCCTGCACTCTATCCACTGTGCTCCTTGGACTGAACTCACAGAAGATTGTGGCTTTAGAAAGCCAGACAATATGTTTCAAGAAATCATGAATGAATGTTCCTGAAACCTCCTGAAAAGAACTAGAGGAAAAGTTCCAGGAATGCCATAGCCAAAATCCAGAGCTTCTACATCAAAGAAAAATATTTGAAACATCTAGGAAAAAAACACTTCAAGTACCAGGAAACTACAGTCAGGATCATACAAGTCTGGTAGTTTCTACTAAAAATAAGAGATCTTGGAATATAATATTCCCCTAAAACAAGAGAATTATAAGTTTATAACCCAGAATAATTTACCCTGTAAAGTTGAATATAATCCTATAGGATAGAGGGAAATGGACCTTTTTTTCAGCCAAAAACAAGGTTTATTAGAACATCCATCATATTGGGCAGACTCTTAAAGAGTCTGAATATGGGTAAGCAGTGGCTAGATTTTAAGAATCTAAGCAGTGGCTAGACTATAACAATCTAAACTGTGGCTAGATTATAAGAATCAGAGCATTGACTAGATTGTAAGAATCAGAGCATTGGCTAGATTATAAGAACCTAAGACGTGGCTAAATTTTAGGAATCTGAGCATCTGTGGGCTATTGGTTAAATTGTGAAAATCTGAGCAGTGGCTAGATTCTAAGAATCAGAGCCAGGGGAAATGGCCTTTTAATGGAAAAGAGGATTTTCAAGCATTTCTAATGAAAATGTAATAGCTGAGTCAGAATTTTGAGATACAATTACAAGAGTCCAGAGAGACCCAGAAAGCCAAATTTATTTGAGAAATTTGAAAAAAGCTGTCTTATAATGTACTTCCTGCATTCTAACAGGGGGAGAAGAAACAGGTGTCCTTTTGGGAACTTAATCTCTTCAGATAGTATTGTGGGAATTAAAAAAGAACGATAGAGGTCTGGGGTAGGGAGAATCAGTTCTTTTTCTGAGGTGGTGGAGAGAGGAGAGAGGTGGATAAAGAAGGAATACACTAACGTAGAAAGGAGAAAGAAGGGTGTGGAACTTTATTTCTCATAAGTGAGGTGCATGAGAAGAAGATATTATAAATATGAAGAAGGGTGGAGGGAGTGGATATAAGATTTATTTCATTCTTTTATAAACAGGACAAAAGTGTGTTAAATGTAAGCATACACATAAATAGTTTGGAGTAGAAATACATTGAACAATGGAGAAAAGAAGGAAATACAGAGAGAATAGCCATAAGCCATAAGCCACTTTTTGATCCTGAAGGGCAAATAAAAGGGAAAAAATAAAGCCAAATAAGTGTACTCTAATATGATGCCTTAGACTGCCTCTTAGAAAATTGCCTGAAAAAATTGTGGTATATGAATGGAATGGAATATTATTGTGTTATAGAAAATGGTGAAAGATATGATTTCAGAAAACCGTAAGTGGTTTGAGCTGATGTGGAATGAAATGATCAGAACCAGAACAGGTTTTTACAATGACAGCAGCAATGTAAAGAAAAACAACTTTAGAACACATAACTCTGATGAATGCAATGGCCACTCATGTTTCCAGAGGATCTGTGATGAAACATGACAGAAAGATGGTGGATACAAGGTGCAGAAAGAGACATATTTTTTGACATGCCCACTGTGTGGATTCATGTTGTTTGACCATACTATTACAGTTTTTGTTTGTCTTTCTCTTGGTTTTTTAATTGGAAGGAAGTTTGAAGTATGGATTAGCAGTAGTCCTACCAAAAAAGGAAAGGGTCATTGATAAATTTTTAAATGCACAGAAGAGAACAGAATTCCAAAAGGAAGCCCAAAGTGAACTGTTTTGAAAATACAGAACTTATTATATACTTAAAAGAAGGTTAGTAGTATGAAATGGAGATTGAAAGTTTCATAGATAATCTTCTTTATGTGGTCTGTTGTGAGTATGGAAATGTTCATTTTTGGTGTTAAAAGTTCAGAATTAGAATATAAAACATTTCTTAAGAAAAAGAATGGAGATGATCATACTTAGAGTACCTATTAGTAATGTGTTTAACTTCTCATGATCACAAAATTAGAGGTGGAATTAGGGTTTGAGTTAGGGTGTTAGTTCAAGGAGAATATATGGTCATATGAATATTTCCTAAAGATGAGGGAAACTGGGGCATGTTGTAGGCAATAAATAAGGAGTCCTTTAATAGGGAAAGATTGAAGATAGGAGGATGAGGTGGAGAATAATCAAAAGGGTAAGTTCTCAGAGAACATAGGGAATGGGGTCAAGGTCAGAATTGATGTCTTGATCTTGGCAAGGACACCAACGACTTTTTGACCTCAGAGTAAAGAAGGGGATGGGGGAATTGAGGATGACATCAGGGGGTTTTGAGATGTAAAAAAGGGGAAAAGAGGTAGTTTATGAGAAATACTATTCTTCTAGTAACAAAAGAGGTGAGGTCTTCTTCTGAGATGTGTAGGAGAGTGGGTGTGATGGAAGAAGGCTTAAGAAGAAAAAACAAGGTTTGCAACAGTTAGTATGGGCAAAATTATAAAGACAGTATCATATTATGACAGAATAAAAGACTTGTCATGTGTCAGTTAGGGCTTGGTTGTGATTAATTGACATAAATTTGTAGTATATCCAGTTGTATGGTTTCTAATAGCATCCAGGAACACTCAAGTGGTAGCAGAGAAGGCAGATGCAAGTAGTGTTTGAGTTTGGCAAGGTGTATTCCTTGGTAGAAGAATAAATATTTGGAATTTGGTACTTGCTGAATTCTTGGCTAAATGATCTGAAAAAGTAAAGCACTTTCATGTGAGTGCCTTCCTTTCCTCTTTTTTTCAGCTCTGAGTGATGATGAAATCTGAGCTGAAGGACTTACCTTTATTTTTGTTGTCTATGAGACAACTAAACCCTTTGCTACCTGGTTCATAACTTGGCCACTGATCTTGACATCAAGCAGAGACTATAGGAAGAGATAGATGCTGCTCTACCCAATAAGGTGAGAGACTTTGGGAAGCAGATTCTCATTTAGACCTCCAATTCACCCATTTACCTTATCTCTGGATAGAAGGCATATTCTTAATTTAAAAATTCCTTAGTCAACAAGATGGGGTGAATTCACAGTACTTTTGACAAGAGGGAAAAATCTGAAAATCTTGACTTCACACACCCTTGTCCTCCCAAACTGTATCACTCTGACTCTTCCCTCTCTTGTTTAAGCTCCTAACTTTCCCACTTCTGAGCTGGATGTCCGCTCCTCAGGATAATTATCACCTATGACCTAAACACCTACCTTAGTAGTTACATAGGTACTATCGGGAAAATTCCCCCCAATCTCAGTCTCACCACCCACAGTATACCATATTTCCTTGTTACCATAGTAGATACCACTTAGAGGTTGGATTCTGTTTATCAGGTTATTGTCCAGTGGATAAAAAGCCTGTTTCCTTCCTTTTCGTTTTGAATTTGACTCAACAAGTCACATAGGATGAGCAGGATGGATGAATTGTGATCTTCATCACAGATCTCATTACATTATCTTTCTTTCCAAACCCACCTCTCTTCCAGACTTCCCTATTGCTATTGAGAGGACCAGTCAGATTCCATTTACCCTGATTCATAACCTTGGTGTCTTTTCAGTCTCCCTTTTTTATTCTTTACTTTCAATTCAATACATTTTCAAATCTTGTTATTTCTACCTCAATAACACCTCTCCTATCTCCCGATCTCTTTACTCACATGGCTAGCTCTGAGTTTCATCACTTCCTTAGCCTCATCACTTCTTTTGATTATGGCAATGATCTCTTAATTGGGTTTCTTGCCTCAAATCTCTCCTCTTTCTAAGCCATCCTCCCTGCGGCTGCCAAAGTTATTTTTCTAAAGCACAGGTTTGACTATGTTATTTCCTTATTTAGTAAACTCCAATGGCTCCATATTGACTCTGGGGTCAAATATTATTTCCTCTTTATCTCATCCTTTAAAATTTTTTTTCTTTCTATAAGTTTTCTATGTCCATGATAATTAGTACAGTATTACCTCTAAATAGATAAGCAATTATATATTGGGATACTCAAAACTTCTTTTTATAGGATTTGTCACAGTTTGGGGACTATTGGGTGTAATAAAGTTTGGTGACTACTGATATAGGGTATAATCCTAAATGTTGAGTGATTACAGAGAAGTATTCACTTTCATTGTGATGCTCTTTGAATTATTATGATGAATTTCAAAGGGCAGAGGAGGGCTAATTTTGCAAGTATGAAGGTGTCAATGTGGAGTGATAAGAGGGGCACTGACTCCTTGATCCTCATAATGTCTCCTCTTCAAACCTTCTATTTTGCCTAAATTACATCATTAAATGAATGAATGAATGAAGAAATATATGGCTGTTATGTTCTGGACACTTTACTAAACTGGGGATGCAAATACAAAAAAAAATAGACAATTTCTACTCTCACAGAAATTGCATTATAATAAGGAAAGACAATACATTTAGAGGAATGGGGATGGGGAAAGGAGCTTTGGTCTGTGGAATTACAGGGATGGTAAATTGATTTGTAGGGCAGTGAATCAATATACCCTTTCCAGAAAATGCATTCTTTGAAGTCTTGATATTTTTCAAGAACCAGTTATTAAAATGCAAATGGCTCTGGGTAAGGTAACATCATAAATCATTATCAGCTAATAGTATAGCTTTCCAATTACTAATGTCTAACTGAAAATGAATCTGTAGGAATGGGGTACAAAATAGATATCATGGTAAGAGAGCAGAGATGCCAGTATTTAAAAGGGTGATAAGCATTCAAAGAAATAGGGAAAAGACCCATATGCTCAAAAATATTTATGGAATCTCTTTTTATAGAAGCAAAACAAAATACAGAGGGTGCTGATCTATTGGGGAATAGCTGTACAATGAGAAATGTTGAAATGGATGGCTTCAGAGGAACCTGAAGACTGAAGAAGACAGAAACAGGAGAACAATTCATATAATAACAACATTATTAAAAACTTTGAAAGACTTGAGAACTCAAATCAATGCTATTACAAACTGTGATTCCGGAGGTATGAAGATGAAACATGCTATCTCCCTTCTGACAGAGAGGTGATAGGCTCAAGATGAAGAATTAAGCATACATTTTCAGTCAATATGGGGGTTTGTTTTGCTTCACTCTGCATATTTATTATATGGGCTTTCTATTCCTTTTTTCTTAATTAGAAGAGGAGAGGTGGGAGGAAGAAAAAAAATTAAAGCTTTTTAGTTCACAAAATAAAATAAAAGAAGCTTCCATAGGAATGTAAAAAAAAAGATATGCCTAGCTTATTATAATTTTGTAGAGGTTAAGCTCTAGATTTGATCCTTAGTCTGGTGAAAAGAAGAGAATGGAAGAGATTAGGTATCATTTTATAACTCCTTCTAATCAGTTTCTAGTGCTCAGAAAACTCTGATTACAATAATAAGTTCAAAATGCCTCCTTTTTTAGAAAATATCACCACCAAGTGTAGTGTTCTCCTTGATGGAACTAAGAAATTTACATTCACTTTGTATGCAGATCATAAGCCCAACTCTCTGCAGGTTTAGTAACAAAAATGATTTTAGGATTATGCTCTAGAAGGTATTGTTGTTACTTTTGGGGATCATACTTGCAATCAGTGCAACTCAGTGACTGCCACTGACTTGAGCATTAGTAGATAGAGACCACATGGACAATCTCAATTTTTTGGAATCTCTCTCTTTTTCCAGGCCCCGGTCACCTATGATGCTGAGATGTACATGGAATATTCAGATATTGTGGTGAATGAATTTCTCAGGCTGTTTCCCATAGGAATTAGGATTCAAAGAGTTGCTAAGAAAATGGTTGAGATCAATGCCCTGATTATTCCCAGAGGGATGGTGGTGTCAATCCCAATCTATACTCTTCATCTTGATTCAGAATACTGGCTAGAACCAGAGGAGGTCTGTCCTAACTCTATAAATTGTTTTGTTAGGAAAAGCATAGTGAGGTCCTGGAAAGAACAACAAATTGTGAGTCAGAGCAAAAGGATTCAAATAATGTATCTGCTTCTTTGGGAAAGCTAATTAATTTGTTTCAGGGTCAACATTTTAGAGTGTTCTCATCTATAAAATGAATTGATTGAGCTACTCAATTCCCCAAATTATTTCTAGCTCTAAATCCTATGGTCTTTTTTTCTATCTGTTAATATCCTATAAGAAATATATCTGGGAATCACTGGATAGAAAGGAATGCAAACATATTATCTTTACAAATCATTATGTTACAGATTAAAAAATCACATGAAGTTCTTGTCTGCTTTAGGGTACATTTTTACATTCTGTATCTCTATGTTGAGCCTAGTTGTCTTGAGGATATTTATAAAAATGTTTGGCTATTGCTGAAAGCACTTAAGATGGTGGTGTCTAAGGTCATAAAGAAGCACAGAAAGAGGTGTTGTGAGGTTCAAATGAGATAATGGGTATAATGTACTTCTCACACATCTCAGAACTATATAAATGCCATTTGTAATAATTTACATATAATAATAATAACTATTAATCTTTAGTCACCAGGCCTCCAGTGCAGTGATGACTTCATCCCTGAGTCTTCCGTGCCATTTTTACTAAGCTCAAACAATGTTTATAGAGCAATAGAGGCATGTACTGCTAAATTTTTAACATTCTTGCTCTCTCTAGGGTGAAAAGTATATGTACACACACTTTAAAATGTAATCTGTATTATTAACACCATGGTTAGGTAGGTGGTGCAGTGGATAGAGTACTAGGCCTAGAGTCAGGAAGACCTGAATTCAAATTTGGCCTCAGACACTTGCTGTGTGACCCTCAGCAAGTCACTTAACCCTGTATGCTTCAGTTTCATCATCTGTAAAATGAACTGGAGAAGGTAATGGCAAATTGCAGCAGTATCTTTGCCAAGAAAACCCTAAATGGGGTCACAGAGTGGGACACAACCGAAATGACTGAAGAACATTAACATTGTCTTTATTTTATACAACCAACAAAACAATAAACCCAGCCCTGATTTGTAGATTGAATATTTATGAGTTGTAAATGCTCACACTGAACATTTAACAATGGGTTCTGGTAAGTTGGTTAGAGTTGGCTCTAGCACATGCCAGAGCCCAGATCTCCTAGGTATACTTTAGCAATGAGCTACAAAAAGACACCAGACTGAAAAATGATCAGGAAATTCAAGGAGAAACATGAATAAGCTCCTTCATCCAGCCTAGGACTTCACAAAGAGAAGTTCAGAAATTGTAAGTACTTTAAGAGGATAATTGAAAGAAAAAAAGGAGAGATAATAGTTATGCCAAAATAAGAAGAAAGAAAAGAGCATCTTTGAAGCAGTTAAGATGCACAGAAGAGATTGGATGGAAGTTTAGAGGGCAACACAGGCAAGAAGACAGTTTTAGAACTAATGTGCTGAATTGAGTATACATTTTATATAAAAAAGCAATTTTTATGTAATGAGATTTTGATCTGCCTTTTCTGTCCTTTCTATATAGAAATATTCAAATTTTGGTGTTTGTTGTTTGTAATAACAAAAAACTTTACATATGTATTTAAAAAAAGATTTAACAAGGATACAGGTGTTCCTAATGCATATTCTATATAGGATCCTGTATGGTCTGCTCTTGACCTCTTGTACTGACTAGATATATATAGTTTGAATTTAGTCTTAAGATATTTCTCTTGTCACATTCTGTTACAAATAATAAGATTACTGTAGTATAATAAAAAGAGGACCATACACTGAGTTCGCGAGTATAAATTTGCCTTGTTTTCAGAAATCTCAATATAAAAAATTTCTAACCCACAGAACAGCTCATTAAAGGAGATATTATACACATTACAGAAAGGTTCTTTGCTTGATAAAGGATTTGGTATGGGCTTCCTTTAAATAGCTGGTTGTCCTTATTTATCTTTAGAATATCAATTAGTTTGCCAAAGTTAATTTATACAAACCCAAGAATACATTTATTTCATGAAGAGAGGTGCAGAAGGAAGAAAGCTCTCAAGGGTAGGAGTCATGTCTTATGGTTTATTTGTATCTCCTATAAGTATACGAATATTTAGTTATTGCTTGATCAAAGGCTACCCCACCAAAGAGTTCAGTATATACCGGTGACTGAGGCTTCTATGTGATGATCTCAAACATGCATAGGATTTAGAAATAGAAGGCATCTTGGAGATCCTCTGGTCCAACTGACTTACTTTATGGGGGAGAAAACTGAAGGCCAGAGATGGACAGTGACTTAACCAAAGTCATGCAATTAACAAATTGCTGGCCCAGGATTTCTGTATCTTCTGACCCCAAATCCAGTGTTTCTTTCAATACCTGTCTTGGATCTTCTTTCTTAATAACTCCTTTTCACCTTCTATTCTGAAACTAGGTCCAGTAAGGAAAAAGGGAGGACATTAACCCCACCATTTACCTTTCCTTTGGTGCTGGTTCCTGAAACTGCCTTGGGAAGAGATTTGAGCTTCTGAATATAAAAGTTGCTATCAGCCAAGTTCTGCAGGAAATCTTTAGAACTTGTAAGATGAAACCAGTGAGGAAACATGTCATGAATACTTAGGATTTTTTAAAATCAAGATTATTTTATTATTAATTTTGAGGAAGTTCTTGTGCCATGTAAACAAATTCAATTTAACAAATGTTTATTATGTCTATTAAATGCTTAGTTATTATTAATATAATAATTTAAGTACTTTTTTATTATAATTGTTGTTATTATTACCAACTACTTACAGAGAGGTTAACAGACTAATACTAGTAGCATCCTTGGATATATAATTAACTTGCAACCATCTATAAGAATACTAGGTTCATGTAGTAACCAATGTGGCTTTATGAAAATCAAAGGACTCCAGACCATTTAAAATTTTTATGAGAAAAAAAAATAGGCAGTGTTAGAGGACATATAAATAAATATAATTTGTACTTTGGTAAATTTTTGATTCTGTCTCACAACAGACAGGGATGATATGTATATGGGACTCAGTTATCTGTAATACTAATCTCTATTCACATTTTCTTGCTTTTGAACCTGTACAGGGTGCCTGTAAGCCATCACATCCATTTAACACTTCTTTTGTACCCCTAAATCCCCTATAATTTAGCCTCAATCTATCTATATAGCTGGTATCCAATGAACCCCTTGCTCAAGTCAACATAAATGAAAGAATGATAAAGCATTTATCAGATACTTACTATATGCCAAGCAATTACTGTGCTAAGTGCTGGGGATAGAAATATAAGTAAGCATTATGGTCTCTGCCCTTGAGGAACTTACATTCTAATGGGGGAAGTCAAAACATTAAGGCAAAATCATGGAGAGAAGCTCCTGTGTAGGGCTTCAATATGTGGCAATCCTAGCAATATCCATCATAAACATAGGTTCAACAGACTGAAAAGGAGCAAAACTCAGGCAGAATAGTCATGGAGACTGTATATATGTATATGTATATATAAGTATATACACATACATATATATGTATGTATATATGTATGCATATATGTTTTCTCTTATTCATGCAGTGGCAACTGCTACTCTTCAGTTATTTCAGCAGCCTTCATTAAAAACCAGGTAATGGAACTATTGCAGAGGTTTCTAGTTCAAGACCAGATTCTCTACATATTTAGAATCAAACTATATAGGTTGGATTGATAGGCTAAGGCAGAGGTTCTTCACCTTCTTTGATATCCAGGATGTCTTTTAGGAGTCTGATGAAGCCTCTGTGGACCCCTTCTCAGAATAATGTTTTTAAACACATGAAATAAAATATATAGAATTTGACAGAAACTAATTATATTGAAATATAGTTATTAAAAATGAAAAAAATGCAAGTTCTTGGACTCAATTTAAGAATCCTGGACTAAAGTTGATCATTGGAATTATATTTAGGGGTCAAAAGCAGAAATTAGAGACAAAACTGTAATACTCTATACTGGAGAGACTCTATTCAGTTGCAAGATAGAGAAATATATTAATAGAAGAATTTCAGGCCTAAGGAAAGATACAAGTGCATACATGTGTGTGTGTATGTGTGTGTATGTGTGTGTATGTGTGTGTGTGTGTGTGTGTGTGTGTATGTATGTGTGAAACAGGAGATTATTATTGAGATCTTTAGTCAAAAGAAAGACATTGGTTTGGTTTACTTTGCATAGCACCCCGGCCAGCACCACAAAAAAGACTGCTTTATGAGTCTTCTAAGAGTAGAAGAAGATAGTTTACTCATAACCAAAACAAGTTTAAACCAAAAAGAGCAAGGTGAATATAATTGCAATCAAGTTTATTGAAGTTGTGATTTGAGTTAGTGAAAGTCAGTTAGTGAAAGTAATGTGAAACTTTTTCTGAATGCACAGAAGAGTTTAACAGTAGGGCATTCAGAAAGACGCACCGAGGACAATTTTGAAAACAACATGTAGAATTTATTATGTGCTTAAAAATACAAAGCAAGTGGTACAAAATGGAGATTTTGGTTTCATAGAAAATCTTCCCTTTGTGTTATGCTATGCATATGGAAATGCATTTTTTTTTTTTGGTGGTTAAGTTCAAAATAAAAAAAAAGATTTTAAAAAGTTGCAATTTAAATAACCTATCTAGAATACTGAATTTAATAAACTATTCCACTCTTCTACCTCCAGGAAAAGCTACATTTTTTTTGACTCTGTGGCTGATGAGGCCTTTTATCTCTCATCTCCATGAATTGCTCTTAACAAGCATTTATTCTGTGAGACAGCAATATACATTTTGAGAACTGAAACTAAGTGTTTCCAATGATCAATGAGATTTTCTAGACTGACTTTGATTGGATAGGGTGACTTAAAATTTTGTCCATAGAGTTGCTTCTAGAACAAATGAAATTGTTTTAAAAGGTTATATGAATATAACTGAGAACTCTGGGTGCTATAGTGTTGAGAGGAAGACAGTAGGTATTGCTCCTTTCTTCAGGAAACATTTCTTCTTATCATCCCCAGGCAGGAGTGATTGAAGAGGAGAGTCAGTAATTATAATTTTGTGAGAACTGTGCTGGTTGGTTTATGAGTTGATTATTATTGGATCATCACATTAATAGAGTTAAATCTGGAAGAGAACTCAGAGACCATCTGGTCCAACCCTCTTCTTTTGAAGATGAGGATAGTGAGGCCTAGAGAGGTTAAATAATTTATCTAATATCACACAGGTAGTAAGTGAAAGAGGAGAGATTTGAACCCAGACAATATGACTCCAAATATAGTGCTTTTCCTACTGTACCATGTTGCTTTAAACATTTAGGATAATTTTAGAACACTAAGAACTAAGCATAAAACCTATTGAATATGGTTTGAAGAATGTATTGGGTGCTGTGAGCAAGGATGTATAGAAGAAGAGGCATTCATTTCTGAAAGAATATGTTCTGGGTCTGGATTTCTGTGAAGGAGAGTGTGAGGAGAGGTAATGGGTGCAACGGATGTTCATTTTCAGGAGTGTTTGGGCAGGTGAAAGTAAGAGCTGATGGCTACAGAGGCTAGGAGTACTGGGCCTACTGGAATTTGTCATGGTTCACCTTCCTTTGCATGGATATTGCAAGTGTGTGTACAGAGGACCTTGTTGCCAATACCTCTGACATAGAGCACAGATCAACTCTCCTCATCAAATGAGTGGCAATGAAAATTGGGAGGTCAGATTTTGTTTCAACAACTTGCAAGAATTTCCGGATAGCTGGGCTCCCTTTGGGTTTCTGTTTTCTAAGGAGATTGATCAAAGATATATTGAGCAAATAAAAAAAAATGTGTTTCAAATAATTTACCATGAAAACTCAAAATCCTTAATCCATGGCTTGACCTATTTGTATATATGAACATATATATACACATATGTATAATCATGACATCTATTATTTTACCAAAATAATTAAAAACTGATTTTCTTTTGTACCTCAATTTAAAGTATGGTTGTGAATAATAAAAATGCATAGTTCAAAATCTTATCTTTCCTTAAGAGATCATAAACATTTCTATCTGTAATGTAGTGTATTGTAATGTAATACATAATGTGTGTTCCTATTCCTGTTACTTATTTATTAGAATACAGTTCAGGAATTCTTAAGCTTTTTGTGTCACGGACCCCTTTGGCAGTCTAATGAAACTTGTGGACTCCTCCTAAAGATGTTTTTACATTTTGAAAACAAACAAAAAATTCTCATAGGATTATAAAGGAAAACATTTATATTGAAATAACTATAAAATATTTTTTAAAAGGTTAACATACCTCAGATTAAGAACCTGTATTTTATATACTCTTTCTTACAGTTGCAGATTATCCTGGAGTGGAGCAATAACTTCTTTCTGGCACCAACAAGAACCATTGTTCTGCACGCTGTTTCAAGAGTTAAGTCAGTAAGTACTTTCTAACAGTTCACTCCATTCCTCAGCCCTTCCTGCTTATCAATTCCAGATTTCTGTACTGTTCTTCAAATATACTGAAACTAGACTCAAGTCCAGAAGCAACTTAATTTACTTTTTTTTTTGGCCAAACACAGAAAAGAGAGAATTTCCTTAGTGCAGAGGATGAATGATGAAGGATTTCTGTTGAGTATTTAGAGATCTCAGTGCCTGAGAAATACTGTGTAATTTTTAGTGATAATCAGGTTTTAATAGATAAATGTTTCAAAGAATTCATATAAACTGGCATTTTTGGTCTCTGGAGTGATTCAGTGAATAAGCATGTAAAATATCATGAGTTGACTGACTGGTGACCTTTTATTGACAATGGTAGTTCATAGTTGAGGTGAAAGTTAACAAAGTCATGTCACTTTGGGGAGGATACTTATCTTTAATTTTTTGAAATTAGGTAATTATGCTGATAAGAATCAATAAAGACATTTAAGAAAACTTATTATCTGATGTTTACTACACATTAAGGTCTTATCTATAGTACTGCGGAGTAGCCAATGTGTAGTTCTTGTTCATCATTAATATTATTGGATAACAACTGATAAGACTGATCATGCAGAGATTCAATTTAATTGGTGACATAATTCAGCTAATTGGACTGATTGTAGTTGAATTAGTTCCCCTTTTCCATGTTCTTTTCCTTCAAAAATATTTGAGTATTACCCGTGGCATAAAATGAAAACTCTGAGCTTACTCAGAACAAGTTCAATCTCAGGAACTACTTAAACACCACTCCTTGTGTATCAGCTCAAGGCTTTCCCTGGGAACATCAGAATTTTTGTTGTATCTTAGTCTCTACACACATGGCCAAAGGACTCTCAATTGATAAATAAGCCAAGAACAACAAACATGCAAAGAGAAGAGACTTGGACATAAACAGCCTCCAAAACTCACCTTCTTTCTCTGGTGTACTTCTATTTTCTCCAGTGTGGTAGGAATATTTGTTTCATATAGACTGGGCTAGTTTATCCTTAAAAGGGGAGGGAAATCATGCTTGAGATTGATTGTTTTGAAGGACTGAAGTTCCAGCTGTTGATGTGGTTTCCTGATCACCCAAATGTAAAAAGCTCAGCCTATATCAAGTTGGCACTCCTCAGGCTAGGCACATTCTCCACCACCATGTGAATCAACATATCTTGCTCATTGGGTTCTGCTGCCATGACAAATGGGACATGTAAGCAGAAGGGGAGCTAAATCCACCTGAATTGGTTCTGTTTCCTCATGAAATCTTTTTATTGTTAAATAAATTTTTTAATCAGTTGCTATATGGTCCATGAATGTTTCATTGACTTTTAATCCAAAGTCTGAACCACCATACTGGTCTGAATTAAGCCTGGCTCAAAACATTTGTCATAGTTAGAAGAATCTGATATAATGATCTTATGATTGATTTTATGACTGAAAGAGGAGGCAATGGATAGGAAGAGGGAACTTTGGTGACTGGATGGCAACAGCTCTAGAAAAACTGGATCACCAGTATAAAAGAAATGAAAGTAAAATATTTTTTGTGCAACTAGCAACTACAGACAGATGTGAATCCACTCTAAGATTTTAAGGTTCATGCCTAATGGCAGAGGGGCAACTTTTGTAACAATGCAAATGAAAGGAGTTGATACTGACAGGATTGGGACCAACAGGATGCACATTAGAAGTATGGTCTTTGATTCAAAGGTCTCCATGGAAAACATGTTGAATCCTTTGCAGATTAGGATTATAAGAGAAAAGAATGGGAATAGCAGTGAGGATGATGCCTGGGAATTTGACTTGATAGTAAGAAATCATCAAGCTCAACATATTACTACCCTGGGGGGAAGGATGATTCCCTCCATGGGGGAGGGGAGTTGAAGAATAGTCTGGCTTTCACAACCAAGGAACTTGGGAGAATAGAAGAGTTTAATTAATAGACTGATGAATCCCTGTGGCAATGACTGATGAGGAAGTGGTCCAAGAACATAAATAGTCTAAGATATAGAGTTCTATTGAGTTCAAGACCTCACAAAAGAGTTTGTAGAGCTATCTGAACCATTTGGAGGCCATAGATGGGGACTGTCTTTTGTATTTTTTTAGGTTTTTTTTATTTTTTAATATGAACTGATGCATAATGAAGAACCAGGAAAGTAATACATAACTAAAACAACAGAAAGAACAGTAAAACTGTAGTGTGTGTTATTATAATGAGCAAAATTGACCCTGGAGGAGGCTCCTTCTTCCTTTTATTTAGAGAGGTGGGGATGGGGCAATGGGTGTGGTGTTGAATATGAAGTCAGACGTAGTCAATGTGTTTTGATTTGACTGAACCTAAAAAAAAAATCTTTATTGCAAGAGAAGGTTTATTGTAGTGAGATCATGAAATTAATGATTTAAAGCTAGAAGGGACATTGGAAGTCATGCCCCTTGTCTTGTAGTGCAAAAAAATTGAGATTCAAGTTATTTGCTCGAGGTCATACAGGTAGTAGTATATAGTGGAGCCAGGATTTCAACTCAGGTCATCTGACTTTAAATCCAGCACTTTTCTCAGTGGACCTTGGTAACTTGAGCATATTCTGAGGTGAATAGCATATAAAAGCTAAAAGTATCAAAAAAAGAAAATAAAAAGATAAACAGAAAATACAAATATGAGTAATTAAGAGGATGAATAGAAAAGCATTTAATTGTTTAATTAAGAATAGTATTAGGAATATAAAGCTTAGAATGAGCTGAGGTTAGTGAGGAAAGTGAGGAACCATGAAAAAGATCATTTAAAACATATTGAGAGAGGAAAAAACTCAAAGATATGGTATGATGGCTTTTGGGAATGGAAGGGATCATGATAACAGATAATAGAATACAGAGCTACTTGACTCCATTTTTGTTACTATTTCAGCCAAGGAAAATGATCTTTGGATGGAAAGGACAAAATAAAATTGTTTAATTGAGAGTGCATATTCATGATATAAGAAAACATCAACCTGCTCTTGGTGAAGTCAAGTCACTAGGCTTGAACTGCATGATAGACTACTAAAACAATGGCCAGAAGTGAGTTCTAAGCTATGATCAGTGATTGTGAAATGATTGTGGAGGCTGGGAGAGGTAACTCAGAGTTGCAAAAGGTATGTCCTGCTTTTCATGAAAAGGAAGGCAATAGAATTAAAATCATGGGAGAGTGAGCTTGACTTTAATTTCTGGCAAAGTTCTAGAAGGCATTATTAAAAAAAATCTAGAAAAGGGAGTAGTAATCACTAAGAGCCACTGCTGCTTCATGAAAAGCAGGTCATGCCAGAGTAATCTCTCATTTCTTATTTTAGACTGGCAATTAAGTAATTTTGTAAATATAGTTTACTTAGATTCCATCTCATTTACTTCTATTCATTTGATTTTTTCCTTTTAAAATTTTATTTATCTATTTTTAAACATTCTTTCAATTTTTATGGAGTTCCAAAATCTTTCCTTGCCTTCTGCTCCCCCTTACCCTTTGAGAAGGCAAGCAATATGATATCAATTGTACATGTGAAATCATGCAAAACATGTGTCAATATTAGCCATATTGCAAACAAGCAAGAAAAATAAAGTGAGAAAAACTACACTTCAATTTGCACTCAGTTTATTTTGATAGTAGTTTTCATCATGAGTCCTTTGGCACTGTTTTGGATCATTATTGATCAGAGTAGATAAATCTTTCACAGTTGATCATCATTAAAATATAGCTGGTACTCTGTACAACAACATTCTCCCAGTTCTATTCACTTAACTTTGCATCAATTCATAAAGTTCTTCCTGTATTTTTCTGAAACCACCCCCCCATCATTTCTTGTAGCACAATAGTAGTCCATCATAATCATATGCCATAACTTGCTCAGCCATTCCACAATCGATGGGCATCCCCTAAATTTCCAATTGTTTGGCACCAAAAAAAGAACTGCTACAAATATTTTTGTACATATAGGTCCTTATCCTTTTTTAAAAAAAATCTCTTTGGTGTACAGAATTAGTAATGGTATTGCTGGGTCAAAAGGTAGACACAGTTATTAGCCCTTTGGGCATAGTTCCAAATTGTTCTTTGGAATGGTTGGAACAGTTCACAGTTCCACCAATAGTACATTAGTGTGCCTATTTTCCCTTATTCCCTCCAGTATTTGTCATTTCTGATAGGTGTGAGGTGGTATCTCAGAGCTGTTTTAATTTGCATTTCTCTAATTAATAGTAACTTAGAGAAAATTTCCTATAACTATAGATAGCTTTTATTTCATCTGAAAACTGCCTGTTCATATGCTTTGACTATTTATCAGTTGGGGAATGACTTGGATTCTTGTAAGTTTGATTCAGTTCTCAATATATTTGAGAAATGAGGCCTTTAACAAAAATACTTGCTGTAAAAATTATTTCCCAGCTTTCTGCTTTCCTTCTAATTTTGGTTCCTTTGGTTTTGTCTGTGCAAAACCTTTTTAATTTAATGTAATCAAAATTATCTATTTTACATTTTGTAATGTTCTCTATCTCTTGTTTAGTCATAAATTCTTCCCTTCTCCATAGATATGACAGGTAAACTATTCCTTGTTCTCCTAATTTGCTTATGGTATTCCCCTTATGTCTAAATCACGTACCCATTTTTACCTTATTTTGGTTTATAGTATGAGATGTTGGTCTATGCTTAGTTTCTGCCATCCTATTTTCCAGTTTTCCAAACAGTTTTTGTCAAATAGTGAGTTCTTCCCCCAGAAGCTGGAGTCTTTGGGTTTATCAAACAGTAGATTGCTATAGTCATTTGCTACTGTGTCTTGTGTATCTTATCTATTTCACTGATCCACCACTCTATTTCTTAGCCAGTACCAAATAATTTTGATGATTGTCCCTTTATAATATGGTTTTGGATCTGGTTTGGCTAGGCCACCTTCCTTTGCATTTAAAAAAATTAATTCCCTTGATATTCTTGACCTTTTGTTTTTCCAGATGAATTAAATTTTTTTTTCTAGTTCTATACCCTGTAATCTCTTTCTGACCGGTTGTCTGACCCCCTTACTGACTCTGGGCTGCAAACTCCTGAAGCTAAGGTATTGCTGGTGCACTCTGGGCCAGGCCCAAAACCCTATGCTACAGACCTCTCTTGCTGATCTTCTAAATTGTCTTGGGTTGGAAAAATGTCTTTCCTGCATGGAAAGATGATATTTGTAACTCATGAGACCTTTGTCAGTATTAGGGTAGTTGGAGGTAAAAATTATATGTATGCATGTATATAGATGGATAGATAAATAAAGGGCACAGGGTGAGTTGAAGATGAAGGGGTGTTATCTGGAGAATGAAATTAAGGGGTGAGAGAGGATTATACTGGGAGAAGGAGAAAGGGAGAGGTAGAATGGGGTAAAATAAAACAGACAAGAAAAGGTTTTTATAGTGGAGGGGAAATGGGGGAAGGTGAGAGGGAATGAGTGAATCTTATTCTCATTTGATTTGGCTTAAGGAGGGAATACCATAGACACTCAATTGGGTATGGAAATCTATCTTACCCTACAGGAAAATAGGGGGGGAAGGGGGCAAGAGAGCAGAGGGTTGATAGAGGGGAGGGCAGATTGGGGGAGAGGATAATCAGAAGTAAACACTTCTAAGGAGGGACAAGGTCAAAAGAAAGAATAGAATAAAGGGAGGCCATATAGGATTAAGGGAAATACAGTTAGTTTTTCACAACATGATTACTATGGAAGTGTTTTGCATGACTACACATGTCTAACCTGTATTTAGTTGCTTGCCTTCTTAAACAGGGTGGGTGGGGAGGGAGGAAGGGAGAAAGTTTGGAACCCAAAGTTTTAAAAACAAATGTTAAAAAAAATTGTTTTCACATGCAACTGGGAAATAAGATACACAGGAAATGGGGTATAGAAATCTATCCTGCCCTACAGGAAAATTGAAGGGGAAGGGGATAAGAGAGGGGAGGGGAGATAGAAGGGAGGGCAGATTAGGGAAGGGGTACTCAGAGTGCATGCTATCTTGGGGTGAGGGGAGGGACGAGATGGGGAGAAATTTGGAACTCAACATCTTGTGGAAGTAAATGTTGAAAACTAAAATAAATTAATAAAAATTTAAAAAAACTTAAATACAAAATAAGAAAAGAAAAAAAAGCATTGCCATGTGCACAGGAGAATGCAAGAGAGGATTCAACATATACAGCAATAAATTTCCATTTCAAGAAAGTCTACACTGAGAAACACTATGCATTGTGTTTCAAGAAACACTACACATTGTGTTCAGAGCTGTCCATCTTTGCTTCCTTGTAAGTTTTCTTTTGTTCTGTGCTGTGCACTTTTTATCTTTCCTCCCGTCTTCCCCCAAGAAGGCTACAATTAAGTGTGTGTGTATGTGTGTGTGTGTATGTGTGTGGATACACACACAGATATACATATACATGTATATAGGTAGACACACATACACATACATATATGTATATATGCGTGTCTATGTATGCATATAGATACATGCATACACATACATATATTAATATATACACACATAACAATACATACATATATACACAAATACACACAAATATACATACACACACGCACACACACACACATATATATATATACACTTACACATACATTTATTTAGATATCTATCATCATACTCACATACAGACATACATTTATATGCATTTATGTAAGACCGTACTATATTTATCTGCCCTCTGTTTCTCTGAGGGTGTATAATGTCTTCCTTCATAAGTCTAAGTCTTTCCTTATTTTTCTAAATTCATGAACTAATCATTTCCTACTTCATAGCAATATTCTAACCTTACATTATTTTAGTTTTAACTTTGAGTTCATGATTATTACCCTTGCTTTCTTTCCCCTAATAAATCTGCTCCTGATCTCTATTTTATATTTGTGTGTATCTCTTATTTTTTATCCCTCCTGACTCTTCTACCTTACTTATTTCCAAGGAGTCATTTTTTTCCCATTAAGATTCAGGATCTCCTTTTCTAATTTGTTGACTTTATTTTCATAATCTTCTTGGTGTTTTTGATTGTTTATTTTAAAAAATTTTTCCTCAATATCTCTTTTTTTAAAATCTTTTTTAAGTTCTTCTATGAATTCTTTTTGGTCAGGTGACCATTTGACATTACTCTTTGGGGTTGGAGAGTTGTTTTTGCTTCAGTATCCTTCTCTGAAGACAAACCCTGGTCTGCTCTGTTCCCATAGTGACTTTCTATGGTTGTATTCTTTCTCTTGTGCCTTTTCCTTTTTTAAAAAAAATTGTAGCAGCTTATTTTTTGTAATCACCCCTAGTCCTGGGGTATAGAGGATGGTGCCTCTGGCCTCAGATCCTCCTCCAGTTCTTCCCTCTGGTCTGGAAGTGAAACCAAGAATTCTACTCTCTTGTAAGTGCCCACAGCCAGTGGAATCCCCACCCTACTGCTTCTGTACTCACTGGGTGTGTGCTGGTTCTTTCTCACTTTGGATTTCACAGCTGGGTCTGGCATCCCTTATCAGCAGAGGTTCCCTCAATGTACACCCCACTCAGATGCCTTACTCCCTACACTGTCCAGGAGGTGAAAATTCCTGTGGCTGGACCCGAGGTTAACACCCAACCCAGCTAACCCCAAGGCTCTCTGCTTGCTGTTTCAGCAGAACCTTCCTGGAGGTGTTCACTTTTCTCAGGGACCAAATATCAATCCTAGGATTTTCCTTCAGACCTTCTCTGATTGTCCCAGGAGGACTACTGTTCTGCCCCAACTCTTGCTCTATGTTCACCCTGAGGCATTATTTTATCTTGCTCATGGGAGAAATCTGGAGAGGTTGGAATTTCCTGACCTACTCTGACATCTTGCCAGAATCCTCTCTTCTCCCAAAGGTGGGAACATCTGATGACTCTAACCATGAGCATTCCAGTGCTGGATTCTGGATCCAAAGCAGGGGTTTTCAGAGTGGCTCTTGGGTTCCTGAAAACCAGACTAGACAAAATGTGGTCGTTCATTTTTTCCCTTCTTACATTCATCTTCTTCCACCTTGGAAGTGTTTGAGTCTGATTAATTTCCCTCAACCACTAATCCTGAGATACTTAACTTAGGTGGCTAATACTTGTTTATCTATTATGTTTTTAAACTTTTAATTTGTCTGCTAAGCCTGAAAGTGTAGTAAAACCGTCAAGTACTCATAATGTTAAATTATATGCATAGTTATTCAAATGCTGCATCTAAAGGGGTTTGAAATCAGTTTTTTTTTTTCCCAGAGTCAGATTTCTGACTGGAGGCTTGGAGCTATGAAGAAGTTTTTAGAGATTCATTTTATAAACTTCCCAGGGAAATAAAAATACAGTACACAAGGAAAACCAAGATTGGCAGGGAGTTTTAAGCCATGCCATATGAGGATCATTTGAAGGTAGTGAGGATGTTTTGCTTAGAGTAGAGTTAGGTGAGGGTATACTAGTTGTCTTCAAATGTTCAAACGGTTGTCACATTGAAGAGGGATTAGATTTGACCTATGTGGCAACAGAGAGAAGAACTAGGACCAACTATGAAAATTACAGAGAGATAGATGTTGGTTTAACAGGAGGGAAAAACTCTATTTTTTTTAAACATGAAACACATACTTTATTAATTTTTGTATAGAACATCCCTGTTGAAAATACATTTATTTAAAATACATTCTTTTATGCTTAGATATCATGCTATAATATAGTGTGAAATAATGGTAATGGAATAAGCAAAAGTGATTTATTTCATACCTGCATTCATAAACAAAAGACTTTGCACAAACAGTCTGAAGAAACAAGGAAATAAATGCAAATTTTCTAGTAAAGTATTATTTGTACAGTGACATAATGACCTTGGTGCTTCTTGGAAGAAGTAAACTGCTTACTATGTTGAGGTAAATTAACTCTTTCTTATCACTATAGTACCATATTCAGTAGATTTCTGATCCATTCTCCAACACTAATCACCTGGTACAGGTACAGTTTTAGTCAACCCACTTTAAACAGCTACAGTTGAGGTTTAACAAGAAATATGAAAGTTAATGTTAACTTACATTTTCCTAGAAATTTTTCTAATTTGTATGTTTGCAAATTTATTTTTAATTAAAAAAAATATGATATGCTATCCCTCCTGTTATCTTAGTAGCCAAATGGGATTATGGACAATGCAGAGTCAGAGCTTATGACCAACCTAACACCTACTAAAAAGAAATCTCATATGTGGCAGAAGAAATTCTTTGATAAGATCAAAAAGCAATTAGGTTCTTATGTCTAAAGAGCACAATAAAAAATAACAAAATGAGGCAGCTAAGTGGCACAGTGGATTGAGCACTGGCCCTGAAGTCGGGAGGACCTGAGTTCAAATCCAGCCTCAGACCAAACACTTGGCACTTACTAGCTGTGTGACCCTGGGTAAGTCACTTAACCCCAATTGCCAAAAAATTAAAAAAAGACATAATAAATTTAATCAAGAAATTTGGAAAATGTAGCTAGTGGTCTGAAATGCTAACAAGGATGAATATTTGATAGCTGATATGAGGTGAGTCTTGAAGTAGAATATTTGAGCTGATGTGAGGTGAGGTGGGCTGAGATGTGGTGATCATAAGCAAGGCAGACAAAAGCAACAGCCTGAGGAAAATGTGAAATAAGATTTCCAGGAACTTGATAAAAGCAAGGAATGATGGAGAAAATTTTTTAACGAAACCATAAGGGAGAAGATACAGTCACTCCGGAAATTAAATTTGGTCACATATAAACCATAATCTTTTCTGTTCATCATTAGGATATCTTACAGATCTATCTTGTAGTTGGGTGAATGTTACCAACTGCACCAGGTGATGAAACTTCAACAACTCCCTAATGGAAAAGAAGTTTTAGTTGCAAAGCAATAAAGATCCCCATATGCAACTTGGTGAAATATTATTGTTGGTATTGTGGACTTTTCAATTCCACTTGCAGAGATGGGTAGCAACATTGCCAACAGCAACATTTTTGAGACTGAAGACAATCCATGTAATTTCCTAAATAGTACCCTTGTGCCTGAGTTCATGTACCTCCAAAAAGTAAATAAACACGTTGCTTCCAGGGAAATTACCTAAAGTATAATCCTCATTTTTTTAAAAAAAAAATCAATTCTATGGAAAATGCAGAGATATAATCTTTTTAGTGGGGGTACTTATTTTACTAATTTCTAAAATAAATTTACACACTAATGCAATGTGACATGCACAAATCAACAATGTCCGAAGTTTTGATAACAAAATTGATAAATTTTCTAATCAGAAAAATATACTATAAAAATATTTTATGTCTCTGATCAAATATATTCTGTAAAATTTACAGGTTGGTTGATGCAATGTAACTCCAATGATGCAATTGTAGCAAAAAGCATTCTCTCAATTTTACTAGCTAAATTTAAATTACATGGCAGTCATTTAAAATGTGAATGTTTGAACATCTAATACTATTTGTTAACTATATGATATTACAATATTAATTCAATAACCTGAAGATTTTTTTAACTAAAGCAAAGCATTTTCAAAAAAGCAATTTGCAAAAATACTAATTTTGACAAGAAATCTTTTATAAAAATGTAATAAATGTTATAAAAATATCATTTAAGATTACATTTCCCCCAGCAAATAGAGTCCTTAGTACATAGTACATTTAGTTTTCTACATAGAAAATGTACCTTCTTGTCCCTGATGTAACTGTTATTGGCAGCTTATACTATTCAGCAAACAAACTGTAACTTATATAAAGAGCACCAAAGTTTATGTAAAGCAATAAAAGATGAGTATACATATAGCACAACTTCTTTATGAAAAACAATCTTTAAATTAAGACCAAAAGAGGGGCAATAGTGTAATAAATATGTGTTCCAGGACAAAAATAGTTTGGAATTGGATACTACATGAATTGATTTTTGCATAGGGTAGGGAATTTCCTTTTATGAAAACTAATCTGATTGTTTCTTATAGCCTTGAAAGCTAAGTGGAGAGTAACTAATGATAGCAAATGATGCAGTTTTTTTCAAAATAATAAAAATACCACTGTGATAGGATAGAGTGCCATTTTAAACCATAAGAAACAAATGATTTACTTGTATGTACCTACAGATATATGGATAAAATAAAAATACAGTACAGTATACGAAATATATATAATATGTAAAATCAGACAAGACATACATATATTTGTGTACATGGGTGTAAGAGATGAATACATATTTCCATCCTCAAGCTTAGCAAAAAGATGGAACATTTTAAAACAAAAAATGTATCATTTATAAGGAATTTTGGATTTTTCATCTCTGAACAGTTGACTATTAAAGTGGTAAAAGAAAACTTTTCCAAGTAATATAAATGTTGTCTGAATAAAATGACAATTGTATTTCTCTCAAAAATAACTATACTTCAAAAAAGCTTATATCTGTTTTAAAAAAACAAGTAAAAGAGAACACAATTCACATGTTTATTCCCTTTCTGAAAATCATTAAAAGCATAACCAAATTGAACACTGGAGCTTTAGAAAATTATTATCAAGAAAGAGATGAAATTCACATCTGCATCTTTAAATTCTATGGTCAAACTTTTGTAGCCACAATTATAAAAGTTGATAAACCCCTGCAATTTGTTTTGTTTTGTTTTAAATCCTTTGGGATTCAGCTATTTTGGTTTTCAATGTGAAGATCAGTTGAAGTTAATTCACTCTTATACATTTCCTGTATCAACTATTATATTTATCAGTGTTCTAAAAATAAATTCCAAATAACTGGCAGCAAGAGTCAGTTAACTGCTCACCCCTTGAATGAATTTTGAAATGCTACAATAGAATCATTTCCTGAAAATAGTAGAAATATCACATTTTAAGAGAAATCTTCTACAACCTGAGAACTAGATGCCTTAGCAAAATATTTTTAAATAAAAGAGAAATCAGCCCAACCAAAAAAAATACAATAATCCTTGTGTCTCTCATTGGTTAATACTTTCCTTGTTTGAGTTTGTCAATGTGGTAGCAGAGCTGTTATGCTGGTCCCAACTTTAGTGCTATGTATTTCATTATCATAACACTCCTCAATAACAGAAGTGCTTTCCCATCAGTTTCATGTCTCCTTAAGAGCTTTGCCTGTGGTGCTAATGCCTGAGGATCAGCTTCTTTCACAAATCTCATCACTTCATCTATAGACCAACTTGAGGGATCTTTATTGGATCCTCTTGAAGATTTCCATTTTAGTGCACTGAGATCTGGTCCAGTTGTTGAACTTGCACTTCAATTCCCCTTTGCATTTGGCTCCTGCTGCTTTCATAATATTTGTTTCCAGAAGGGTTCAATGACAGTTTGTGTAAGAGTGCCACTGAGTTTGAGTTAGTAGTTATTGATTGAAGAGAATTTCTATAATGTGTAGTACTTGTTGAGCTACTACAGTTTGTGGGATTTCCACAGGCAGGGCTTGAAGGGTTTCCTGAATTCAATGATGAATCCACGACTTGTTCAGAAAATCTATGCTCTTTGGGCATGCCCTTTTCTTCAGCTGGCAATATTTGTGCTTCAGACCCATGTACTTTTGTTTTAGGAATCTTAGGGGAGAGAGGGGCAGCATAGGGTGGAGAATTCTGAGAATATCTTTTAGTACCTTTTTTTTTTTAGTACTTTTGCTGGTTTATTCTGATTATACTCTGTAGTATTAGCAGCAGTTCCCATATGAGGGCTGAAAGGCTGGCTACTAAAAAGGTCATCACACTGCAGACTATGGTAAAGCTTCTCCAGAAATTGAAGGACAAATGTTGCACTGTTCACAGAAGGAAGGTTGATGGCATGTTTTTCCCCAGTTATCATTTCTCTTCCATGATGTCCTGATTTAAGAAATACAGAAACCATTTTAACTTGGTGGGCACAATCTATACAAGTCTGAACAGCCTGATGGAGTACCACATTAATAGGCCCCGGTCCAAAGTGATCAGGAAGGAGTTGTACTTTATTCTTATCCAGGTGAGGTTCAGAGTTTCCATGTTTGTTCACATAGAAACAAACTGTAGATATAACTGCAGCAGTTGTCTGAGGAATATCAATTCCATCTTTAAGAATAACTGGATTGCTATTGTTTAAATTGAGTAAATTGATATGAGTTATGGATATAGGAGAACATGGCACTGCATGAATTTTTTTCTTCCTGGTTTTAGGTCTTTTTTTTTCTTATTTTGAGATTTTCAGTGTGAGAGATGTTTCTTGTCAGAGAAACATTTTTAGGTCACCTGCCCTTCTTGGGGACTGAAGACTGTTCAGGTGGGTTTAGCCCAACCTGGTTTTTTGCCCCGCTGTGTTGATATTGGAGCAGTTTTCTGTGGAGGCTGCATTGAATGCTGGGTCACTTTGGAAGGCGAATATTGTGTTTTTGCATTACTCTTTGTAATAGAAACACTATTTCCTGGTAGTTGCAATGCATCTCTGGTTAAGCCACACCACCCAACCGGGAAGATAATCTGGGAAGAGAATCATACTTGTACCAATAATCAAAAGCTCCTCTCCAGTCACCAAATGTAACAAAAACTTCATCTCCTTTAACATTTCCAACAGTTGCTGGGCAGATCAAATAAGGATTCTTTTCATTCCAATTTTTAAAATATTTGGGGCTGGTTTTGGAGGTTGCTTCTTAAAGAATGCTGCAAGTGCCACTTCAGCTCCATTTAACGTTCTTAAGGGAACGTTGACCAAGATGATGCATTCATCTGAAATCCCAGAGGAGGCTGAAGCATGCCTATTTTCTTTTCACAAATTCTAATAAGCTGTATGTCTGAAGAATCTACAAGCCTCCAAAAGTCATTTTTATTGTCACTGCCATCCAGTTGCAATCGTAATTACAATTCATAATTGAATTATACCAGTAATTCAAATGACTGTGGCAATACAGACAGAAGTGACATTCCATGAGTCACATGCTTCTAATTTCATGCCAACTTTGAAATCATTAGTAGGTGGAATCTTGAACTATCTGAAACACTGTGACGGAGCAGTTAAAGATCCAGTCTTTCTCAAGTAACTAACTGTCCCAGTTAAAATGTTCATTCTGCATAGGAAGATCGAGTGGTTTTTCCCCCTTGCTTTTCCTTCTTAACATTCTTTGAATCTTTATTTACTGTCTTCCTCATAGTTATCCTCTTCTTCAGTGTTCTTCCTTGGGATGGGAAAGACCAGGAGCTGCCTCTTTATCACATAAAAGATTCCTCATCTGTAGGTTCCAGGCGCAGGTGGTAGAAGCAGAGCTGCCCTGTCTGGAGGGGAAAATTCTTAAGGACTAAAAATATACACAAGTACAATTGTGCTTTTCCAAGGAGTAGTGGATTCCCCGTTCTTTGGAGGTATTCAGGCAAAGGCTGGATGAACAGTGGTTTTGTATGCTGCAAACAACATGTTCACGTATGTGTTAATAGTAAAATGGCCTTTGAGCTCCCTTTCAACTCTGAAATCATGTGATTATGTGATTTAGGGAAGAAGATGAAGAAATTTTTTTCCTATTAGTAGTTGGAAGTAAGTAGTTAATTTGTCACTGAGGCTACACAATTGCCTTGGGAAGATGACTCAGATTCTAGTCATGTCTCCCACTAGGTATGTTTCCATGAAAGAATGCCTGGTGAACGTATGGTGAGCACTTTCTCCCTAGATCAACTCTGGTATCTTCAATGATATAGCTACGTCTGCTTTTGCCTCATTCGTGGAATGTAGTCTTAATGAGAGTTAACATTTATGCATAATTTAAAGTTTGCAAAGTATTCTGAATGCTTCAGTTCTTTTGAGTTTCACAACAAACCTTTCAGGCAGGTATTAAAAATAGTTTTTCTTCCCATTTCACAGATGAGAATGCTAAGGTTGAAAGATAATACATCTAGAGCTGGAAAGGACCTTAGAGCTCTCTGAATCCAATCCTCTCTCTCTCTCTCTCTCTCTCTCTCTCTCTCTCTTTTTAATAAGGAGAAGTGAGGACCAAAGACATTATATAATTTTCCCAAAGTTATACAGGTTGTAGTTGCAGAGCCTGGATTCAAACTCTGGTTTCTTGGATCCAGATTTAATCTCTTTTTTCATGGTACCATGACTCATGACTTGCCCATGATCATATAGACATGTCTATTGTCAGGATTTTTGTATTTCAAGCACCTAAAAGTGTCTTGTCAGAGTCAGGATTTTTGTATTTCAAGTGCCTAGTACAATACCTAGAAGACAGTGCGCATTTAATAAATACTGATTGGTTGTTTGGTGTGTGCTTAAGTTTTTTTTTTCTTTCTTCCTTTCTTTTTTTTTTTTTTTTGGTGAGGTGATTGGGGTTAAGTGAGTGTGCTTTAGTTTTAAATTAAACTTTAACTCTACTCTGGCTTGTCCTCATTTCTGATAAATATTCAGTGTCTTTGGATTATTACCTATTTATAATTGGCTGTTTATTTATTGTTTTCTGATCTTAACTGATCACCAAAGGTTATCACAAGTTTTACAGGTTTGGCTAGACAAACTAGGTAAGGTTACTGCTTTCTGAACTTAACTGTACAATTAAGGTGCAGTGAGTTTTATTTTTCAACAACACATTCGTAAAGAAGAACTTTGAGGCTTCAGAGATAAAGATTCAAATAAGATTCATAAAGCTTTCCAGCTGAATCTTGATTTAAATTAGCTCTCCTTTTAATAAATCTAGTTCCTTTTGTACTACCTGGATGATAAAAGTGGAAACTTCTTGAGGATTAGAATAATCCAGAAATGAAATTGTAATTTCTCATGAAGTAGTGGGCTTCCCTCTTTGAAAGCCTTCACACAATGGCTGGATGAGCACTTGCTTGGTATTTTGTAGACAAGATATTTATTCATGTATGTGCCATATAAGATGGTCTTTGAGGTCCCTTTCAACTCTGAAATGGTATGATTATATGATTTAGGAAAGAAGAGAAAAATATTTTTTTCCCCGTGAGATAGCTGGAAGTCAGTAGCTAATCAGTAGCTGAGGCTTTCCATTTACTTTGGAAGGATTGCCCTCACCTTGGTCAGCATGTGAGATTTGATTGCATTGTGGGGCTTCCCTGGAGACTTCCACCCTGAGTGTTTCCTTTTGGATGATTACAAAACATCTTTCTTTCTTCTCTCCTCAGTGTTTCAGGATATTGAATGCTATAACCATGTCTTGGATATTGAATGCTATAACCATGTCTTATAAAAGGCAGTCAACCCCCCCCCAGAATTAATATTAATATTTTTTTGAAAAATGTAATAAAATATTTTCCCACATTAACTCTAAGAAAAAATTGCTAACATTTATCTAATAATAGATAATAATAATTTTTAAAGTCTTCAAAGTACTTTGCACACATTAGTTCTTTTGGTTTTCACAATAAACCTGTGGAAAAGGTACTACAAAGGTTGTTTTTCCCATTTCTCAGGTGAGAATGCTAACGTTGAAAATTTATACATTTAGAGCCAGAAGGAACTTTTGAGCTCTCTAAATCCAGTTTTATCTTTTTTATTGGTGAGAAATGTAAGGCCCAGTGATGTAAAGCAAAATTTCCATGATCATAGATGCCATGGGGGCAGATCCTGGATTCAAACTTATGTTTCCTGAATCCAAGTTCACCTCTTTTTTTCCTTGGTTCCATCACTCTTGACTTTCCCCTGCACATACAGCACAATTGTCACAGGCAGGAGTTTTGTTTTTATATTTCAAGGACCAAGTACAGTACCTACTATGTGGTAGGTACTTAATAAACTGTTGTTGATAAAAAGGATTGTGTGATGAATTAATGTTAGTACTGCCATCTCCATAAATTTATGGGAACCAGGTTCCTACACGGGCAGTAATACTGATGGAGACTCAACTGCAGATATCATGAACCCCTACTGCCACCTCAACATTTGCAGCCTTTATTTTTTTTAAAGGTTTTTGATGGCTGTTAGGATATCCTTTGATTATGCTACAGAGTTAGGATCTTCATTAATGAGCTCTCTAAGAAAAAATCCCCAAAATGAGATGGATCCACAAGTGAATTCTATCAACCATCTAAGGAAAAATTAATCCCAATACCATATAAATTATTTGAAAAATTGGTAAAGAAGAAGTCCTACCAAATTCCTCCAATGACACAAATATGAGACCATGGAAAGCAAAACAGAGAAAGAGTTATTGAGAAATTTCCTTAGTGAATATCAATGTAAGATTTTTAAGTAAAATAATAGCAAGTAGAGTACAGTGATAAATCACAAAAACCATACCCTGTGACCAGGGGGGATTTATACCAGTAATGTAGGGCTGATTCAATGTTAGGAAAACTATCAGTATGATTGACCATATCAATAACAATAATAACAAAAATCACATGATTATCTCAATGGACACAGAAAAAGCTTTTGACCAAATACAACATGCATTCCTATGAAAAACAATAGAAAGCATAGGAATCAACGGAGTCTTTCTTTTTTTTTTAATAGTTCAGAGATTTTATTCTAATAGCTTTAATTACAGTGCTTGTTTGTTGAAATGAAAACTGAAAACAAGTATACAAAACAGTTGATTACTAATTGTATATTGAAAGCAGTGAGAGTTTCCACAATACCAAACAAACCAGTTCTGAGTTTTTCCTGAGATAAAGTTTAACAGTTTCAGCTTCTTCATTGTTTATCAAAATACAAAAAAAAAAGTAAAGATCTTTTTTTTTTTCAGATGGCAAGTCTTACCCTAGTAGTAATGAGGGGTAATAAAGGACATTTCATACATATACAGATAGGGGGATTGTTCCAAAATGGGACTGAATGCTTCCAGAATGGAATGACTCCCCAAGCTCTCATGCTCAATTTATTTTCTTTCAAAACTTAGACACCATAGAGAATTGCCTGATGTTCTGAACTGTGTTTTTGAAATATCTCCAGCCAAGCATTGGGGTTAACGTAGGCTGTGTTTATTATGGAGAGGTTTCAAACAGAAGCACTACACACTTGACCAAAATTAAAAGGCTGGTTTTTTGTTGTCCAAATATGTCAGAAAGCTCTTTTCAATGTTTATAATCACACATAATTGTGTTTTTCCTAAGAGTTTTTTAAGTGTGATGGAGAACTAATCACCCTGCAAGGGGAAAAAAGTCTAGTTTTAAATGGTTTATGATTGAAGATCTAATGCTCTCAATGTACAGCCTGCTCTGAACCACAACCTCAGAGCTTTTTTTCCTAATAAGTATCCATATGAGCACAAATACAAGCACAAACTCTATGAAATATATAAAGATCCAAAGACATAGCATTACATAGATCTCTATTTTAACCATGCAAAATTGATCACTTGTTTGATTTTTATCATCATTTCTGAAGTTTCAAAAGAGAAACTGTGTGTTCCAGTGTTTTACTTTTCTTTTTTCTTTTCTTATTATTTAAAAAAATACACTGAATTCAGGTTAAAAACCAACCACCAAAATAGATCTCACAAGCCAGTAGGAGTGGCATTTGGCTCTGCTGCTGTATGTTAACCCCCAGCAACCCAAGTGTTAATGTCCTTAAAATTCCTTCCCAGTGCTAAACAGTGAATTGATTTTTTTTTTTACAATAAAAAAACTGAGTACTATTGCATAGGAGTGCCAGAAACTGTTCCATTGGAAACAAAAACTATTTACATTAAATAAGAAACATGTTTTCAGACCTATATTTGCCATATTTACAGCATGGTGCAATACATACAGTGACAAGAGGTAGGAAAAAACAGCTTCCGGCACTCAATACCACAAAGAAGCACAGTTTGCCACATGAGAGTAAAGCAAAGGGCAAATAGGAGGAAACAAGAAAGAGAGAAGGAAAGAGGGAGGAGGAACTTGTGTTGATTCATTTCTGGTTTCAGAGTTGATTGTATAACCAGTCCAGTCCTTCTTAGAGCCCATCCCCACTAGTGGCACAGGTGGTTTGGATGTACCAGTTTCTGTGATGAAGAGAATGTAGTCCAAGTTTATCTGGGATTTCAGCTGCATTCATGGCATTGGGAAGATCCTGTTTGTTAGGAAACACTAATAAGACAGCATGTCTAAGCTCATCCTCTGCCAACATTATTATTTGTTCTTCTTGGGCCTCATTCACTCATTCTCTGACATTACTGTCAACCACAAAAATTAGTCCTTGTGTGTTCTGGAAGTAATAGCGCCACAGGGGTCAGATCTTGTCTTGGCCACCTACATCCCACACTGTGAAGCTAATGTTTTTGTATTCTACAGTTTCTACATTGAAACCTATAGTGGGAATAGTAGTTACTATTTCATCCAGCTTCAGTTTGTACAAAATAGTTGTATTTCCTGCAGCATCCAGACCGCATTAGGATCCGCATTTCTTTTTTTTTTTGCCAAAGAGCCCCTTGAAGAGGTTAGCAAATATATTCTCCATGGTCCAACTGTGATGTGTTGAATGTTGGCGAAAGAAACCTCCCCATTCCTGAGCCTCAGTCTTCCTGTTCTTCTCTTCTGTTAGCAGCTGTCACTCCTTCTTTTTGTTGGCTCTGCAAGCTTGGTTTTACTCCCACCTAGAGCCTTTCTTAGTATAATAAATAATATCTATCTAAAACCAAGAGCAGGAATTATGTGGATTGGGGATAAACTTGAAGCCTTCAGGGATGAAGCAAGAATGTTCATTATTACCACTATTATTCAACATTACAGTAGAAGTGCTAGTTATTTCTATAAAACAAGAAAAAGAAATTGAAAGAATAGAAATAGGTTTTGAGGAAATAAAACTATTGCTCTTTGCAGATGATGTAATGGCATACTTAGAGAACCCTAGAGAATCTACTAAAAAAAGTCTTTGAAACAATTAACAACTTCAGCAAAATTGCAAGATATAACATATGGGCACATAAATCATCAGTATTTCTACATTCTACTAACAAAACCCAACAGGAAAAGATAGAAAGAGCAATTCCATTTAAAATAACTGCAGACACCATGAAATACTTGGAGTCTGCCTGCCAAGACAAACTCAAGGATTATGTGAAAACAGTAATATAACACTTTTCACACGAATAAATATAGATCCAAACATTTGGAGAAATATGAATTGCTCATGGGTAGGCCTAGCCAACATAATAAGAATGACAATTCTATTTGTTATTTTACTTATTTAATGTCATGCCCTTTGACCCAGGAAAATCACTACTATGTCTATCTAAAAGAGATCAAAGGGAAGGGAAAAGTATCTATTTGCACCAAAAAAAATTATAGCACTCTTTTTGTCATGGCAAAGAATTGGAAATTGAGGGGATGTCCATCAATTGGAGAATTCCTGAGTAAGTTGTGGTATATGGTTATGATGGAATATTATTGTGGTATAAAAATTGATAAGCAAGATGGTTTCAGAAAAAACCTGAGATGACTTACATAAACTGAAGCAATGTGAAGTAAACAGAACCAGGAGAACATTATACACAGTAACAACAATGTTATAGGGATGATCAACTGTGAATGACTTAGTACTTTGATGATCCAAGACAATCCTTAAGGACCCATGATACAAAATACCTTCCACCTCCAGAGAAAGAACTGATGAACCCTGAATGCAAATTGAAGTATACCTTTTATACTTTATTTTCTATTGTTTTATTTTGTTTTTGTATTCTTTTGCAACATGGTTAATATAAAAACATATTTTGCATGACCCCATGTATAAGGTCAAAATCAAATTGCTTGCTTTCCCAAAGAAGAGGGTAGGACAGAAGGAAAGGAGGGAATTTGGAACTAAAAATTTAAAAAATATATTGCTAAATATTTTTTACATTCAATTGAGGAATATTTAATGAAATACATAAAACCAAAATGAGACAATAACCACCGCTATATGACAGCGAAAATGCATAGCCAGGAATTTGTTTGTACAAATTGTTTGATTTCTACTTTAGACTTCAATTAAACTTTAACTCCACTATGATTTTGTCATTACTGTTTCTGAGAGGAACATGCTATCTTTGTGTCACTATGTATTTGAAATTGGCAAAGATTAATTATTATTTTCTGAATTTAACTGACTACCAATGGAAACATAAGTTTTTTCCCCCTCACAATACAACAATAAAAGTAACACTGAAACTTAAGAGATGAAGATTTGTGTGGGATTTATAAAGCTTCCCAGCTAAATCATAATTTCATTGACTATCCTTTTAGTTCTACCTCTTGATTTGCAGCCAACATATATATTTCTTTCAGAATTTGTCATGAATTTATAGCAACACTCAAAGTTGGGTAAATACGGATTGAGGCAGAAGAGGAAAAGAGAAAGAAAATACAAAGCAATGAACATCATTCCAAGCTTGAGTATTGGAACCTGACTTTTATTTATTCTTTTCCCATCTCTCCTGTTTCTGTAATTGAGATCTTGCTTCCTTCATTTCCTATAATTTGCCAGGGGATTAAGGCCAGCTGCATCGTGACTGTCATAGGACATTTTACAATGACTATTTTCTAGTTGCTACTACTCTTCTCATAATGTACCTAAGAATGTTTGTTATTTAGGATATTTGCTACTGAAAATTCTGACATTTCTTTAATATAAGTGAACTGACACAGTTTTCTAGAAAAAGTACCAAGGGAAAGCTATAAACTCCTTGACGAAAGGCTCTATTGTCTTTTCCCAAAAGAATAACACTGTCAATATTCCTTTGTCAATTGTCAAGTGATTTAAAAGCAAATAAAGCTCTTTAAGGAAATCTGAGTTCATATCAATTGTTTATTTTTTTTTACCTTTCCAATTTGATCTCTGATATTTTATTTTTCAATCCTAAAGAATTTAAAAGATATTTCCTTAGGTTCAAAAAATTATAGCCTATTTGCTAATGCTCATCTTGACCAAAACATTGTAGTTTTCTATTGCCTGGTCCTAAGTATTTTGTGTGACATATTTCTTTGACCTCTTCATCCGATGTTTAGAGTGAGGACTTAGAAAGATGAGCACTCCAGTTCTACTCTGTCCATTCCTTTTAACCAATCCCTTTTATGGCAGGGAACTAGAAACTGGACAATATATGTCAAAGAAGGAAGTTAATTTGTATAAAAAATTCAAGTTGATAAATTAAGTCTAGTGCTGCAATTCCCACAAGTTGATGAGACCTTAAAGTCCTGCATGGGCAGTAAAAATGATGGAGACTTAACTGGAGATATCGTGCTCCACTCCCAAAACTTCAGCATTTGTTGCTTTTTTTTTTTAAAGGTTTCTTATGGCTACAATGATTATCCTTTAATTATGCTCCATAGAATATATGTAGATGTATACACACAGATGTATGTATGTATATGCATATATATATGTATATGTTTTATGCATGAGTCTTTGTTTATTTCCTGGTAGGTTGTTTAGCTTACCAGAAAATGAGATGGTGGTCACTGCTAAATGGTAGAGAAAAATTCACAGAAGAACTTAATAAATTTCTCTTTTCATTTCTTCTTATAGACTCTGAATAACACTAATTTATTCAGGAAGTAGAAATTAATATTCAGATACTTCTTGTTCACTAGATTTTTCAAAACCCCTTGTGAGTGAGTAGTGGGGACTTAGAGCTAATTCTTCATGTGTATATAAAAATTGACCAGGTTGAAGGTAAAAAAGCTGTTATTTAACAGGGGGATAGTTTAAGATCATAATCTTAGTATCCACATTTCTTTCTTAGAGCTATCAGGTAACATCAGAAAATCATACAGCTGGGGAAATGTCAACATCATCTGTTATGGAATTCTTCTGCAATCACATCAAAATTACAGCAACACTGACGACTTTGGAGGGACCTAGTAACTGAAAATGATAATTACCTCTAGAGTGAGATGACCTATATTCAGATTTCTCTCTTGAAGGACTGAACACTACAATGACTCCCAACATTGTATAGCTTTCCTCCAGAAGGAATTACTTTAACATTTGGTGACCAGACCAATAGAATAACAACAAAGTAAATGCTGCTAAAATTAGAAAAAAAGCAGGAAACTGGGAAAAACATCTTTGCATCAAGTTTCTCTGATAAAGAAATGTCTAAATATATAAATATAAATATAAAAATAAAAATATATAAACATATTATATATAAATATAAATTATAAAAATAAATATTAAAAATAGAAATAGAAATGTCTAAAATATATAAAGAACTAAGTCAAATGTATAAGAATAGGAATGATTCGGGAATTGATAAGTGGTCAAGGGATATAAACATGTAGTTCTCAGAGGAAGAAATCAAAGCTATTAGTAGTCATATGAAAATGCTCAAAAACATTAATAATTAGGGAAATGCAAATTAAAACCATTCTATGACACTGTCCACAGTAACAATATTATAATGATGATCAAGTGTAAAACACTTAGCTACTTTGATTAAAAAATGATCCAAGACAATTCCAAAAGACTCATGATGAAAAATGTTCTCCATTTCTAGAGAGTGAGAGTGAGAGTGAGAGTGAGTGAGTGAGAGAGAGAGAAGAGAAATAGAGAGAGAGAACTGATGAACTATGAGTGCAGATTAAAGAACACTTTTTTTTCTTTTATGGTTCTTTTTTGTCACTTGGCTAATATGGAAAAATGTTTTTGATGACTTAATATCAATAATCAATAACATAATACTTGCCTTCTCAAAAAATAGAGGAAGACCAGGGAGAAGGATTAAAATTAGAAATCAAAATTTAAAAAATGTTAATTTGTAAAATGTAACTGGGAAATGTTTAACAAAATAAATAAAATATGCTAAAAATAGCACCATTCTGAGGTACTAGCTCACATCTATTAGTCTGGCTAAGATGACAAAACAAGGAATATGAGGATGCAGGAAATATGAGGAAATAGGTACGCTAATAAACTGTTCCTAGTGCTGTGAACTAGTCCAGTCACTCAGCAAAGCAACTTGGAAGTATACCTGCAAGGTCATTAAACTGTATATTCCCTTTAATTCAGCAATATGGATACTAGGTATACACTGCTGCTAATTCAGTGACTCCCAAGGCCTGCTCCAGGTTTGCAGGGTCTGGGGTTGTGCTAGTGTGACCTGTGCTGGATTGTGCTACATTCTCATCCAGGTGAAACAGATCTTTCTGGCTGACCTTCTAAGTTGTCTTTGGAGTCTATGGGCTGAGTGTTCTGGAAATCATCATTGCTGCCACTGATTCACTTGCCCCAGGTCTGTTTCGGGTTTGCTGGTGCTTGGTCTCCAATGGTGTAGTTTGCACTATATTGCGTTCTTCTCTCACCCTGGTGCAACTGACCTTTCCTGCCAAGCTTCTAAGTTGTATTGGGTTGGAACATTGTTTCACTCTCTCTGTTTGTGGGTTCTGCTGCTTTGGAATTTTAAAAATTATTAATTAAAAGTATTTGAAGAGGTTTAGGAAAGAGTTTAGGGGCATCCCTGCCCTTCTGCCATCATTGTGGCCCCCCCAAAATAAATGATTAGTAAAAGAAATTGACAATTAAGAAAAAAGTAAATTTTATTAAAAAAAAAACTACTCCAGGATTATACCATTAGATAAAAGACTTTGATTACATGCAATACTCATTTCTGTCATAAAACAACAAACCTAAAGGAAGTATGCATTGAAAGGTCATTTTTTCATGTTTTACATCCATATACTTGAAGTCAAGAGCTAACATTATTTGTAGTGGAGAAATAGTAAAACTTTCCTAAAATTGGATGACTAAAGCACAGATGCTTATTATTACTTCACTTAATTTTAAAAATTCTGTCAATAGACATAAGAAAAGGTGAACAAAATTAAAGATTGAATATTGACAAAAAGAACATGAAAGTATTCCCATTTTCAGATTGCATTTTGGCTTACTTAGACCATCCCAGAGTATTAGCCAGGAAACTAGTTGGCACAATGCCTACATTAAAGTAATAGTTTGCAAAATAAATCCATAAAAATCTGTGTTATTTTTATACTATAATTAAAAAAAACCAGGAGGAAATAAGAGAAAGAAAAGTCACTCAAAATCGTTCTAAAATATCAAAAAAATCTTGAAGTCTAACTACAAAAATATAGTCTAGACTTGTGGAAATATAATTGTAGCCTTGTCTATATGAATTGATGCAGGTAAAGTTAGAGCCAAGAATACAATATACACAGTAACCCACAATGATGTAAATGGAAAGAACAATGACACCAAAAAGGAGTATCTGTTGTAGTCATATCAATCAAACACTCCTTTGCATGACGTTATAGTTAGTTTGTCTTCATTTGTATAATCTACTTTTCCATAAGAAATTGTTAACATTTGTAACTACTTCTCTTTCTCTATATTGCTGGTTGCTTATTGAACTCTAACTGTTTTTCTTAATTGTTGTAGATTATTCTGAAGCTGAGCAATGGACCACTCCTTTTACCCACTGTACCCATTGTCCTGCAAGCTGTGTCAAGGACCAAGAAGGCAAACTAACACTAAAAATTCTTCTTATCATTCTACACATCCTTATCTCCAATCATGCCCCAGATTTTTCTTCTATAATTCAAAGATACTGAATCCTCAGATTTCAGAAGTAACTTAATTTACCTCATTAACCAAACAAAGAAAAAAATGAGTTTTTTCTTAACCACAGGAGAGGAGCACTAATATTTTTCAGATGGCCTTTTGGAGATCTCAGGGTATGAGGACCATTGTATAAGGTTCAGTGGTGTAAAGTATCACATACACTGATCCAGTGGATCATGTTCCAAAAAAAATGACCCCTAACACATTACTACCACTTTATATTACTAGGCTATAGTGGCTCAATGGATGAACATAGAGAAAACAATGAATTGAGTATCTGTTTATTATTTTTATGAACAATGGTGCTTGACAATCACAATTATAGTGAATGTAATAATATTGTGGATTTATTACTTGTTTTTAATATTCTGCATTCAATTGAAGCACACTATTTTTTACTTGTTTTTTTCATTTTTTCTCCTTAGGTATGTATCTTCTTTCATAACATGACTACTATGGTAATGTATTTTGCCTGATTGAACATGTATAACCTATATCAAATTGCTTCCTGTCTCTAGGAGATGGGAGGTGAGGAAAAGAGAAGAAGAAAATTTGGAACTGAAAATTTAAAAAAATTAAAAATTTCCTTACATGTAACTTGGGCAAAAATAAAATATCATTCCTTTAATATTATTCATTGGACAACTATGCTGCTACAAACCACAAAAGACATTTCTGGAAACCTCTTGTTTGATGTCTAGTATCCCTTAAAATCACATCAATATCATTTAGTTGGATGGTCAATTTGGATGGATTTTGATTATCTTTTTTTTTTTGCCAATTAACTGATCAGAATGTTCGTACCAAAATATAGTTTAACCATGAAATAGTTTAGTAAGTTCTTTTTTCCTTTTCAGTCTCTTCCACAAACATTTGAGTGTAAACACTGACAAAAACTTTGGGCTTACTTGGATCAAGTTCTATCCTGGGGATTCTTGAGAAGTCACCTTCTTTTGGGTGTGTCCTCATTCAGTGTTTCATCTAAGAACATCAGCATTTGTCTCCTTTCTTATTCTCTATGCAAATGGTAAAAGGATCTTCAATTTCCACATGAATATTTATGCCAACAATTTATCAAACACAGCATAGGCTTTCTTTCAGATGACAAAACTTGTGAAAGAAAAGCATTTATACCTAAGCTTGTAAACAATCAAAGCAACTCTTCTTGCATAGGTGGTTGGCATATATTTCACCCAAGGATACTATGTGGTTGAGGTACAACCAAAACAAGAAAACATTTGGGGCCAGTATAAAACCAACCTCTATCAAAGTTTGTTCCTTTTTACATAGTCCTTCTGTCCAATGCATGTTCAATGGAATTCTGTTATTTTAAATCTCTCCCCTTACAATAAATGTTAACTTTTTGTCCTATTTAATACGTGCTCTTGAATGTTTGAAAGAAAAGTCAATGAAAGAGTATAAAACAATGCTGGCGGAAGGAGTAGATGTCCTTCTAGCTGGAACATTCTAAGATATTTAATTCTTTTTTCACCATCTCCAATCAGTAAACAATTTTTCTTTTATCTCTTTTTCTTTCTTTTCTTCTTGCATTTGTTTAATCATTGCCATTCTTTCTGACCACTCTAGTGTAAACCTACATCATCTCATCCCTATATTGCTGTAGTACTGGAGTAGGTTTGTAGCTGGTGTCCCTCCCTTGAATCTCTTTCTACATCTTCTAGATCCCTATCAGATTATTCTTCCTAAAATGTTACTTGCAAAATGCCATTCTGCTAGTTAAACTTTCTATTTTTTAATTGTCTACAGGATTAAATACAAACTCCTGGTATCTCATGTACACATCTATCACTAAAAATAGCCATAAACATATTTTTTTTCCAAAGTAAATTTTAATGCTGTATAAAGGTGAAATCATTTTGAGCAGCTAGGTACCACAGTGGATAGGGTACTTTGCTTGGAATCAGGAAGACTCATATTCATGAGTTCAAATCTGGCCTGAGACACCTAGTGGGTATGTGTCCCTGGGCCAATCAGTTAATGGTGTTTGCCTCAGTTCCTAATCTGTAAATTGGGTTGAGCAGGAAATGGCAAACCATTCTAGTACCCTGACCAAGAAAATCGCAAATGGGGTCATGGAGAGTTGTACATAACTATAAAAACTCAACAACAACAAAAAAGGTGAAATCAATACTGTTGTCAAATTTATTGCCCCCGATGATTTGTGACCATTGGCAATCGTTTAACCACTCTTGCCTCAATTTTATCTTTTATAAAATGGAGATAATACTTGTTATTGTGAGGAAAGCATCTTTTAAGCTTCAAAGTGCTAAGTAAACATGAGCTGTGATAATGCTCGGAATAAAATATTCTCCACATCCAGGGATAATTGAATAAAAAAGGCTCCTATATACACAATACCTTGAGATCCTCTTTCTTGTTTCTGTATGGACTACAAACTTACTGTTCTCCTAACTGGGAATGACTATCCATCAAATCTTTACCTATCTAAATGATGACATTCTTCTAGGTTTACCTAAAATCTTTCATTATTCACTGAATCCCCAGTGATTTTGGGCTTCTATATCAGTCATGCGATCTTCCATCCATTTGATCTGCATTGCTTTCTGTTTTTAGTTTTTTCTGTTTTTTCTTAACTTATAAATGTCTTTTTCCATAAGGAGACAATAAGGTCTTCAAAAGAAAAGATCCTGTATTAATCTTCATTTAAATCCCTCGCCAAATCTAGCTTAGTATAATATTTTTAGTTGGCTTTCAAAAATTGTCACTGATTGATAAACACAAACACACTCCTACTCCTGGAAACATAACTAAAATACATAAAAATAAAACAAACGCCCTCATAATGGTGGTACAGTGGTTCTAACACTGTGCAAGGTGGGCAGATAGTATATTATCTTTCTTTGGTTCTCAATCAATTAATCAAAGCATCTCAGTATTGGTAGATGTATTAAACAATCATTCACAGATGAAAATTCTACTTCATGAGAGAAGGAGAAGGCAAGAGGCAGAGTAAATCTGGAGATGCAGCATTAAAAAAGAAAATTAGCAATTAAGGAATTAAAAATTGGTCACAAAGGTTAGAAATTGAAGGAATGTTGATTAACTAGGGAATGGCTGAACAAGGTGTGCAACATGAATGTAATGGAAAGCTATTGTAGTATACGAAATGATGAGCAGGTGAATTTCAGAAAAACCTAGAAAGACTTACGTGAAATGATTCTGGGTGAAGTGAGCAGAACCAGGAAAACATTGTACTAAAAATTTAAGAACAATTATTTTTGTAAATAAAGCTCTCTAATCTCAGGAGAAAGATGAATAGAAAAAAAGAACAATTATTCCATATTCTGCATAAGCTATTTGAAAAAATAGTAAAGAGATCTTACCAATTTCCTTCAATGACACAAATATATTCTTGATACTTTCACCAGGAGAGTCAAAACAAGGAAAGAAAACTATGTATCAATTTTCCTAATGAATATTGATGCAAAAACTTTAAAGTAAATTCTATCAAAAAGATAATATATCCCAAAGTTTATATATTATAAGTAATTGGACTTACAAGAAGAATGCAAGTTAGGTGCCATATTAGAAAAACTATAAACTTAGTTGACAATAGTTATAATAAAACCAACCAATATTATATTTATTTTCATCATTATTATTTGGTGTTAACACTATTATTTTCCTAGACTTGAAAGTTTACACATGCAAAAAATTAGTGGAATAGAATGCAACTCAATTCTTTTAAGTATATAAAGAAAAATTTATAAACATTTTAGTAACAACTTATAATTTATATATTTATATAAATTATAAATATTTCACATGTAAATAATTGGAAAAAAGTTAATTATTCATGGGTAAACTAAGCCAATATCACAAAATGAAAAAAAATTACTTAAATTAGTTTACTTATTTAGGGCCATACTAATCAAATTACCAAAGGATCACTTCATGGAGCTGAAACAATAATAACAAAATTCATCTGAAGTTCAATTCAATATAATTTACTAACAATCAAAAGCCTACTATGTGTTAAGAATTAAGTTAAGTGCTATAGATATAAATAAAAAAAAGATAATCTTTTCCCTCAAAGAGCTTACAATCTAATTGGGGAAGACAATACACAAAAAGAAGGTGAAAACTGGAGTGGTTGGAAGTGGGAGAGAAGGTCCCCAGAACAGAAGCATGAGAATGGTAGAGTCAAGTATAGGGAGTGTAACTGGTGGGATAAGGAACAAGAAGTCAAGAATATCCAAGGAATCATTGAAAAAAATGGAAAGGAAAGGAGCTCAGCCTGAATTCAATCCATATTACTACAAAAACTTATTTGTAAAAACAACAACTTCTATTGAGAAGTTGAGTAGTGGAAAAATTAGGGACACAATTTAGAGAAACAAATGAGCATAGTAACCAGTTTTGATAACGACGAAGATCCCAGATTTTGAGACAAGAACTGTTAGAAAAACAGTCTAGCAGAAAGCAAGTATATACCAATATTTCACATAATATATCAGAATAAGCTCAAAATGAATACATGATTAAGATACAAAGTGTTATATCACAAATAAATTAGAGATGTATGGACAAATTCCCTGTCAGATCTGTGAATAGGGGAAGAGTTCATGACCAAATAAGGGATAGAAAGGGTCACATAGACTTAAAAAGATTTTGCTTTGCTTGTGGCAGAAATGGTTTAGACAGGTTTTCTAACTGTCTTCAAATGCTTCAAGGGTTGTGACACTGATGAGGGATTATATTTGATTGACATGGCAGCAGAGAGCAGAACTAGGACCAATCATGAAAGTTACAGGGAGAGAGATGCTGGCTTAATGAGAGTGGAAAATTCCTGCGGATTAGAAATACTCAGAATTGGAATTGAGTTGCCTCAGGAAATAGAAGGTTTGCCTTCTTTGGAGGTCTTCAGAAAAAGATAGGTGATGTAGTGGATAGAGTACCAGCCCTGGAGTAAGGAGGCTCAAAGTTCAAATCCAGACACTCAGCAGCTGTGTGGCCTTGCTCAAATCACTTCACCCTGTTCACCTTAATTCCTCATCTGTAAAATGAGCTGGAGAAGGAAATGGCGAAACACTTTGTACACATTAATTCTTTTGAATTTCACAAGAAATCTGTTAGGAATGTATTATAAATATTATTTTCCCCATTTCTCAAATGACAAAGTAAAGGCACAAAGATGATACATACAGAGCTTGAAGAGTCCTTTGTGCTCTCTGAGTCTCTTGTTATTGATGAGAAATGTTAAAACTTGTTATGTAAAGCAAATTTTCCATGATCATAGAGGCCATAGATGGGGGAAACTTGCATTCAAACTTATGCCTAATGAATCTGAGTTCACCTCTTTTTTCATTGTTCAATGACTCATGGCATACAATTATTAATTATCATATGCAGAATTTTCATCTTGGTACCTCAAGGACAAAGTGCAATGCTTAACACATATAGGTACTTAATAAATTCTTGATGACTGCTTCATTTGTACTTCAGACTTCCATAAAACTTTAACTCTGCTCTGTTTTTGTCAGCACTGTTTTTGATAAAGATTAAAGATTTTGTATCATTACTGTTATGTCTTTAAAATGGCTAAGGTTAATCATTGTTTTCTGAACTTTATTGACAATCACAGGATTCCATGAACTTTTTTTCCCCCTACTGGATCATAGGTTCATTGGCTGTCCCTTTAATTCACCCCTTGTCTTTTTTTTTTTTTAGAAGGTCTTGAATACTTTAATCACAAATTAAACTTTTTTTAGGTAGGCAATGGGGAACCAGTAAAAGTTTCAGGGCAACTATGTGGATGGTGGATTGGAGAGGGAGAAAAACAGAGGAAATAGGCCTGTTAAGAGGCTATTATAGAGAATTTGGAACTCAATTTTTAAAAAAGAATGTTGCAAATTGTCTTTACATGTAATTGGGGAAAAATAAAATACTAAAAAAAAAAAGGAAAAAAAAGAGGCTATTATAACAGTCTAGATGAGAAGAGATATGAACTTAAACAAGAGGAGCTAGAAACTGGACTAAGAACCAGGCTGGATATGTAGGGTGAAGCCGACAGAAGACTCAATTTGACTCCAATATTGTAAGCCTAGATGACTGAGATGATAACCTGGAAAGAGCTTTGGGGGCTATTTTATTCGGCTAACACTATCTTCTCCCTCCCAAGGATGAGTGTCTCACATATCCCTGGAAATCACATAATTTTTAAGCAAGAGAGGACTTTCTGAAGATGAGTCAGTCCAAATTACTCAATTTAACAATAACTCAGATTTATATGGACCTTGAAGGCCTGCAGAGAACTTTCCTCACAACAATCTTGTAAAGTAGGTGTATGAACTACACCAAGTCTGGTGTTCAATTGGCAAGTATTGATAGATTTAAAAACTGGCCTGACCTCCATACCAATAGCAACTCAACCCTGCCATCCCCTCAAGCTATCATTTTCTCTCTCCTCACTTTCACAGCCAACCTCCTAAAAAGAAAAAAAAATGGTTTACATACTTTGCCTTCACTTTTATCTTTTCACTCACTTGTCTACTGTTGTAGTCTGGCATTGGACCTTCTTATTCAACTAAAACCACTGTCTCTAAGGTTATCAGTTATCTTTTAGATGCCAAATTTAATGGCCTTTTCTGCCACATCTGATATGTTGACTACTCCCTTTGCCTGGATACTATCTCTCCACCTAGGGATTTTTTTTTGCTATGTAATTAAGCAGCTATTTATTTTTTTTCATATTAAACAAATTTTCACATTAGTGATGTTGTAAGTAGAAATTAAAACCAGTAGGAGGAACCATCAGAAAGAGGAAACAAAACTCAACAGAAGAAAAAAAAATAGCAATTCAGCTTCCATAGTTCTTTCTTTGGGTGTGGATAGCATTTTCCATCACAAGGCCTCTGGAGATGTCTTAGATCCTTGTATTGCCAGGAAGGGTTAAGTTTATCAATATTAGTCATCACGCAACGTGGCTGGTATTGTGTACAATGCTCTCTTGGTTCTGCTCACTTCATTCAGCATCAGACCATACAAGTCTTTCCAGGTTTTTCTGTAGTCAGTCTGTTCATCATTTCTTATAGCACAATAGTATTCCATCACATTCATATACCACAACTTGCTCAGCCATTCCCCAATTGATGGACATCCTCTCAATTTCGATTTTTTTGCCACCACAAAAAGAGCTGCAATGAATATTTTTGTACATGTAGGTCCTTTTCCCGTTTGTGTGATCTCCTTTGGATACAGCCCTAGAAGTGCTATTGCTGGGTCAAAGGGTATGCACATTTTTATAGCCCTTTGGGCATAGTTCCAAATTGCTCTCCAAAATGGTTGCATTTCACAACTCCACCAACAATGCATTAGTGTTCCAATTTTCCCACATTTTCTCCAACATTTATCACTTTCCTGTTTTGTCATCTTGGCCAATCTGATAGGTATGATGGAGTACCTCAGAGTTGTTTTGATTTGCATTTCTCTAATCAATAGTGATTTAGAGCATTTTTCATATGACTATAGACGGCTTTAATTTCTTCATGTGAGAACTGTCTGTCCATATCCTTTGACCATTTATCATTTGGGGAATGGCCTGTATTCTTATAAATTTGACTTAATTCTCTATATATTTTAGAAATGAGGCCCTTATCAGAAAGACTGGTTGTAAAACTTCTTCCCCAATTTTCTACCTTCCTTCTAATCTTAGTTGTATTGGCTTTGTGCAAAAACCTTTCAATTTAATGTAATCAAAGTTATTCATTTTGCTTTTCATAATGTTCTCTATCTCCTGTTTGGTCACAAATTCTTCTGTTCTCCATAGATCTGCCGGGTAAACTATTACTTGCTCTCCCAGTTTGCTTATAGTATCAGCCTTTATATCTAAATCATGAACCCATTTTGACTTTATTTTGGGATATGGTGTGAGTTTTTGGTCTATGCCTAGTTTTTGCCATACTCTTTTCCACTTTTCCCAGCAGTTTTTGTCAGAGAGTGAGTTCTTATCCCAGAAGCTGGGGTCTTTGGGTTTATCAAATAATAGATTGCTATAGTCATTGACTGCTGCATCTCGTGTACTTAACCTATTCCACTGAACCACCACTCTATTTCTTAGTCAGTACCAAGCAGTTTTGATGATTGCTGCTTTATAATACAATTTAAGATCTGGAATGGCTAGGCCACCTTCCCTTGCATTTCTTTTCATTAGTTCTCTTGATATTCTGGACTTTTTGTTCTTCCAAATGAATCTTGTTATTATTTTAGTTAGTATCCATCTGGCTGTGGTGATTTTTTCCTAGTGAGTTCATCAATGGCTTGTTCAATTTCTTTTTCTGAGACGGGGTTATTTAAGTATTTTACTTCCTCTTCTGTTAATCTGGGCAATTTATATTTTTGTAAATATATATCCATTTCACTAAGATTGGCAAATTTCTTGGCATATAGTTGGGCAAAATAATTCCTAATTGTTGTTTTAATTTCCTCTTCCTTGGTGGTAGTTTCACCCTTTTCGTTCTTGGTACTAGTAATTTGGTTTTCTTCTTTCTTTTTTTCAATTAGATTAACCAAAGGTTTATCTATTTTATTGTTTTTTTCATAAAACCAGCTCTTAGTTTTGTTTATTAGTTCAATAGTTTTCTTCATTTCAATTTTATTAATTTTTCCTTTGGTTTTCAATATTTCTAATTTGGAAATTTAATTGTTTTAATTTAATAATTTGTTCTTTTTCTAGTTTTTTTAGTTGTATGCTCAATTCACTGATCTCCTCTTTTTAAATTTTATTTATGTAAGCATTTAGAGATATAAAACTTCCCCTAAGAATTGCTTTTGCTGCATCACATAAGTTTTAGTATGTTGTCTCATTATTGTCATTCTCCTGAATGAAATTATTGATTGTTTCTATGATTTGTTCTTTGACCCAATCATTTTTTAGGATTAGATTTATTTAGTTTCCAATTATTTTTTTAGTCTATCTTTCCATGGCCCTTCATTACATATAATTTTTTATTGCATTATGATCTGAAAAGGATGCATTTACTATTTCTGCCTTTCTGTATTGGATTGTGAGGTTTTTATGCCCTAGTACATGGTCAATTTTTGTGTATGTGCCATGTACCCCTGAGAAAAAAGTATATTTCTTTCTATCCCCATTCAGTTTTCTCCACAGGTCTATCATACCTAACTTTTCTAATGTTCTATTCACCTCCTTAACTTCTTTCTTGTTTCTTTTGTGGTTAGATTTATCTAGTTCAGAGAGGGGGAGGTTGAGGTCCCCCACTAGTATAGTTTTGTTGTCTATTTCTTCCTGTAACTCCCTGAACTTTTCTTCTAAGAATCTGGATGCTATATCATTTGGTGCATATATGTTTAGTAATGCTATTATTTCATTGTCTATGGTGCCTTTTAGTAGGATGTAGTTTCCTTCCTTATCTCTTTTGATAAGATCTATTTTTTCTTTTGCTTTGTCTGAGATCAGGATTGCTACCCCTGTTTTTTTTTATTTCAGCTGAAGCATAATATATTTTGCTTCAGCCTTTTACCTTTACCCCGTGTTTGTCACTCTTTTTCACATGTGTTTCCTGTAAACAGCATATTGTAGGATTATGGTTTTTAATCCAATCTGCTATCTACTTCCATTTTATGGGAGAGTTCATCCCATTCACATTCACAGTTATGTTTACTAACTGTGTCTTTTTCTCCATCCTTCCCCCCCCATTTGTGATTTTCTTTCTCCTTTCTCCTTTCCCCCCTTCAGTAGTGTTTTGCTTTTGACCATGCCTCCTTTGGTCCCACCTCCCTTCTATTATCCCTTTCCCTTTTTTTCCCCTTTACTCTTACTGCTTTTTCCCTCCCTTCTATCCCCCCCCCCCCTTTTCTTTCCCCTTTGCCCTCCTACTGCCTATAGTGAAAGTTAGATTTCTATACCTAACTGATTATGTTATTCCTTTCTTGAGCCAAATCTGGTGATAGTAAGTTCAAACAATGCTCATCCCCCTCCCTTCTTTACCTCTCCTCTAATTGGTTTTTGCGTCTTTTCCTGTACTGTAATTTACCCTTGTCTGCCTCCTCCTTTCTCAGTATGTTTTCTTATTTCAGACTAATCCACTTACTTGGATCCATTTAACCCACTTGATTAAATTTTTTTTATCATTACATCATAGTCAACTTATATCTACCCCCTTTATGTATACTCCTTTAACATGGCATGATAACAATACAGTTCTCAAGAATCGCAAGTGTCATCTTCACTTGTAGGGATGTAAACATTTTGCCCTTATTAATAACATATCGTATCTTTCTGTCACATTTACCTTTTTATGTCTCTCTTGAATCTTGTACTTGAAGATCAAATTTTTTGTTGAGCTCTGCTCTTTTTATCAGGAAGGTTTGGAAGTCCCCTATTTCAATGAATATCCATCTCTTTCCCTGAAAAATCATGCTCATTTTCACTGGGTAGTTAATCTTTGGTTGCATTCCAAGCTCCTTTGCCTTATGGAATATCATGTTCCATGCCCTATGGTCTTTCAATGTAGAGGCTGCAAGGACCTGTGTAATCCTGACTGTGGTTCCATGATATTTAAATTGTTTCTTTCTGGCTGCTTGCAGTAATTTCTTTTTAATCTTTTAATTTTGGAATTCAGCTATTATATTCCTTGAAGTTTTCAATTTGGGATCTCTTTTAGGTGGGGAGAGGTGGATTCTTTCTATAGTTATTTTACCTTCAGGTTCTAGGATTTCAGGGCAGTTTTCCTTTATGATTTCCTGAAGGGTATTGTCTAGGCTCTTTTTTTCATCATGATTTTTAGGCAGGCTTATAATTTTTAAATTGTCTCTCCTGGATCGATTTTCCAGGTCAGCTGTTTTACCCATGAGGTATTTTATGTTTTTATCTCTTTTTTTCATTTTTTTGTTTCTGTTTGACTGATTCTTGCTCTCTCATAGAGTCATTAGTTTCCATTTGTTCAATTCTAATTTTTAACATATTGTTTTCTTCTGTTAGATTTTGTATTTTCTTCTCCAATTGGTCAGTTGTATTTTTAAGGGATTTGTTTTCTTCAGTGTACTTTTTTTCCAGTTGGCCTATTTTTAAGGGATTTGTTTTCTTCAGTGTACTTTTTTTCCAATTCCCAATGGTACTTTTTAAGGTATCCTCTACCTCTCACGTTTGACTTTTAAAATCCTTCTTGAGCTCTTCTAAGAAGGTTTTTTGGGCTTCTGACCAGTTCATATTCCCTTTTGATGTTGTAGATGTGGGTTTGATGATAACGTTGTCCTCTTTAGAATTTCTGTCTTGATCTTCACTCTTCTCATAATATGAATCTATTGTATGTTTCTTTTTACTCATAGTGTTTCTTTATTCCCTGGCCTTTAAAGAGATTATGCTCTCCTGCTGGGGAGCAGAGGGCACTGCCCCAAGCTTTTTGTGTTGGGAACCTAGGTCTTGGTCACTGACTTTGTGTGCTGGCGCCTCTTATGTTGGCAATTGGAGGCTGTAGGGTTCTGACAGCTTATCTGGTGTTGGGCTGGAATCAGCAAGGCTGGGACTTTCAGGCAAATCTAAGTTGCCTGCTTTTTCTTTCCTTTAGCGTTGTTCAACTCCTTTTAGATGGATATTGATGGGTGTTTATCTACCTGGGGCCCCTTGCAGTGCTGCCTCACTTAGTTCTGTTGAGGTACTGGGATACTCCTTTGTTGTAGAATGCCAAGGCACCTGGTGGGTTTCTGAGTTGGCTTCCACTGGTTCCCCAGCCCTCACTGAGGCACTGGGAGGTACAGCTGTTGGTGTTTGCCTGCTGGACCACCTGGGTTTCAGGATCTCCTCCTGGTTGGCAGTTGGAGGCTGTAGGGTTCTGACAGCTTACCTGGTGTTGGTCTGGAATCAACAAGGCTGGAACTTTTGGGCAACTCTAGGTTGCTTTCTTCAGCTCCTTTCAGACGAATGCTGCAGGGTGCTTATGTGCCTGGGTCCCTTTGTAGTGCTGCTTCCATTATTTTTAGGAGGCCCCTAGCAAACTAGAATGATAATGTACTCTGGAGTGAAAGGATCTAAATTGAGATTTCTCTCTTGATATTTCCTTATCTATGTGAGCTTTTCCAAGGATCTTAAATTGCTGAGCCTCAGTTTCCTCATTCATGTAGTGAAAGAACTGTGAAGATCGATTCTGAAGCCTTCTAAAACTCTAGATTTATGATTCTATCATCCTAAGTCCCATATTGAAAGTCAGAATTTTCTATGCATGTTGCTTTGAGCCATTGGTGGCTGAAGGAAATGATGTATTACAGTATTTATAGGAGCATAGGATAGAGACTAGAAAGGACCTTGGGGATAATCTACTACAACTTGCTCATTTTCTTCCTCATTTGGCAAATGAGGAACTTAAGGTTAAGAGAAGAGAAGTAGCCTGCCTAGGCTACACAGCACAACACAATATAAATATAATATAAAGTAACATTATATGTTATGGTATATGTATGGAACCTACTACTTTGAGATTTTAATCAGCAAAAAGATATGCTGAGCAAAAAAGAAGGGAAACTATACTCTAGATGAGGAAATAACATCAATGTTAAATATACAGATAATGAATGTTATAGCAATCATGTTCTTTTAAAAAATTATTAGAAAATTTATTGAGAAGTCAAAACTTAATAAGTTGAGCCTCTGAAATGACAGTCATAATCTTACTCCACACTTTAGCCTATATTGAAGTAGAATCAGGTGAGGTAATATATAAATAACAAGGAAAGAAAACAATATAGTTCGCATGCAGGCTTGCTAAAATTTTTTTACCATATTTGAGCCCACATTCTTTTTGTTTTTCTTTTTTTTCTCTTTTATGTAGGTGAAGTTACAGTGACAGGGTGTAACCATTCTGGTTTTGTTGATTTTGCTATATCTCATCACATAAAGGTCCTTCCATATCTTCTTGTGATCATTAACCATAATTATTGTGGGAAGTTCTATTATATTTTATCATGATAATGTACCATAATTAGTTCAGCCAATTTTAATTATTTTATTTGAGTCCAATTTTTGCTTTTCATAATAAAGGACCAATGAATATATTTTATGTGCATAGGTAATTTAAACATGTTATGTTTATTTCTGTGACACTTTCCTGATAGAGGAATTGCTTGATTAAAAGGCATATTCAATTTTGTGACTTAGGATGTATTGAGACTTTGCTCTCCAAAATATTTTCTTGATTCTGAAATCCCACTAACAATGTATTAGAGTACCTGATTCCTCACAAGCCCACCAAAAGTGGATAGAACCATTGTGGATCTAACTACAAGGTTCTGCAATATATTCTGGTTTAAGACAGTGACTTAAAAGGCATCTGCAAATGGAAACATATGGGATACCTCACCATCTACCATCTTTCTTTGGACTCTGTTGCTGAACATCCTCCCTATCAATGTCAAACACCTTCAGAAAGCCTGTCTCCTTATTCAGTAGAAAAGTCTTTGAGGAATAAAAATGTGGGCCTTCCATAGCATACTGTATAGGACATGATGAGCTTGAGTAAGCTACAGCATATAATGAAGGAAAGAAGAAAGGACATTAGGAGGGAAGGCATTTAGGAAGGCAGGAAAAGAGAAAGGAAATGTGGAAGAAAGAAAGACTTTTTCAAGCATGTACTATATTCCAGGTACTGTGGTACATACTTTAACAATATACTTATTTATCCTCACAACAATCCTGAAAGCTAAGTGCCATTATTACATTCATTTTACAAGTCAGAAAGTTGAGGCAAACAGAGGTTAAGTGACTTTCCCAGGAACATACATCTACTTAGTGTTGAAAGTTGTATTTGAACTAAGGATTTCCTGACTTTAGGTTCAATGTTCTATCCACCAGGTCACCTAGCTCTGAAGAAGAAATTGTTCAAGAAAATCATGAAAGAGGTGTTTCACATCTTCCCATCCCCTTTTTTTATGTGTGGATTCATAAATCTAAAGGAAGAATGAAAGAAAAATTCACTGAAGGTAAGTAGGTCTTTCCTATGATTAGAATAAGTATATGTAGACATTATAAATGGTGGTATTCTTTATCCTCAGAGTACAGCACAAAACACCTCAACAACTTGTATTCCATTTCACTTGTGTTCATCTGTATTCTCTCTCTGATCTGTGTCTCTTGGAGTACAAAGATAGAAAAGGCATTGTCCCAGTTATCAACTAATTTATAACCTCACAAGTGGAATAAGACAGATACCAAATATTATACTGTAAATTAGTATATGATGTGTTGCAGGAAGCTAAGGAGAGAGAAAATATTTTTCACTTTGTTTTGTAGACTCCCAAAACAGGCCCTGCTAAAAATATCAAGGGTTATATAAAAATTGGCACACAAATTATAACTGTGCCAATAATGTTGTATTCATATTCTCCATGTGGGCTCTTGGCCCAAATTTGAAACATTTTTCATTTTTCCACAAAGCTTCTACTCTGAGGTTTTTTATGAAAGGACTATAACTTTTAATTCTTGAAGGCCACGCCAGAAAAGTTCTATCTATTGTTGACGCTTGGAAGCTACAAAATCCTCAAGTGTGGGTAGGTTGGTTCACTGCGTGTTTGCTGACCTAGGACCAATGTAGCTGAGCTTGAAGAGCTATGTTCTTTGGATGACCACACTGCTATCAGTTTGTTTGCCTATAGTGATGAGCCACAAAGTAAGAATGTGATCAGTGGTGTCCACATCAATATTATAAACTTTTGAATCGTTATCTTTCTATTCATTCAGTCAGACATAAGAGAATTCATTTCTTGAAATACTTAATTTTTTTTAAAGTTCTTCCATTTTAAAAAAAGTGTTTCCCTTCCATCACCCTTGGTTGGTGATTGGGACAGAATCTTTTAAAGTTTTAACAGTTTTTAAAGTTAAGGAATTTGATTTAAATCTTTATTTTATTGACTTGAGGTTCAGCCTCTTTAGTACTCCTGGGTCCTTTGTGGAAGTGCCTTGGGTAGAATCCTAATTCTGCCACTTAGCTGAAGTCACAGTTTCTCTAATCCTTCAGATCTTCACTATCGTATGGCAGGTATATTAATTTGCTGTGTCTGTAGCTAATTTCTGTGTTCTTGAGTGTTTCCTCAGCATGAGTGGTTTCCATTATTTTTCCAGGACCGGGTAGATTTCCTTCAGCTTATGTTGGATTCTCAAACTTCTAACAATTCAGAGAAGCACTCTCAAAACAGTAACTTGGGAATGAGGGTAGCCATAAATTGGAATCTTTAAGCCATTATTTGTGGAAGTATCAAAAAATATCCAATTTGCTTAGATGATATACTAAATGGCAATAATAAAGCCAATGATGATGATGATATTGCAGGGTTTTAAGATTTGCAGAGCACTTTACATAAATTTCTTCATTAGATCTTCATAATAATTCTGAGTGCTTGGTATCACTCTTATTTTTATCTTAGAGATGAGGAATCCTAGGCTGAAAGAGTTTAAGCAACTTCCACAGGATCACAGCTAGTAAAACTTTGAAGTAGGATTTGAACTCAGGTCAGATTTACCTCTAAGTCAAACACTCCATAGTGTCACCTAGCCATATCAGAAAGATGCTTGATGTCTGTAGGATGAGCTAAATGGAGACAATTTTCAAAAGTATATTTGAATTTGTGATAGCCAAGTTAGTCTGAAGCTTAGATGGTGACACTAAACTCCTTTTTTTCATTTCATAACTAAGAGACCAATGAGGAATAGTGGGGTGGGAAAACCACAATTTTTTTTCAAGAGAAAAAAATCTGTGCTCCTATCCTACCCATGGTACTTGGTACTTGTGTGACCCTGAGTACATAATTTCTCTTGTCTGAACCTGCTCGTCATATGTAAAATCAGGGTATTAGGGCAGGTGTTCGTTCAATTTTCTTCTAGCTCTAAATTTTATAGTTTTATTCTATTCCCTTTCCTAGACCATGTTTCTTTGTGTTCTGTGGTTGTGCAGCTTGTTGTACAGCTAGGGGGCCTAGTGTGCAGAGTGCCAGGCCTTGAGTCCAGAAGGTCTGAGTTCCAATCTGGCCTTTGGACTCTCTGTGTGACAATAGGAAAGTTACTGAACCCTGTTTGTCTCAGTTTCCTCATTTTTAAAAACAGCTGGAGAAGGAAATGGAAAAACAATCCATCATCTTTGCCAAGAATATGCCAACTGGGTACACAAAGAGTCAACAGGACTGAAAAACAATTGCAAAACAGCAACACAGGAAAGAAAAAAGAGACTATTTTGAGATATGAATTTCTTTAGCAATATAAAACTTGTGGGTAAACTTCTCCACCATAAGTAGGATATAGACTCTCCTAAGCTGTACTTAAGCATTCTTACAAGCATTCAGCCTGAGTGAGACAGCGTATTTTAGGGGAAAGGACAACTGGAGTTGAGAGTTACAAGGCCAGATTCTAGTCTCAGCTGTAGCCACTTACTAGCACAGTGATTTGGAAACAGTCATCTTACTAATCTGAACCTCAGTTGCCTTATCTGAAGAATGGAGGGAAGCATTCTCACACTAGCATTTCACAGGCTTGTTATGGTGGTGAAATGAAATGATATAAGCAAAATATAAGCGCTAGGCACTATATAAATGTAATCAGTGTTTATTGTTATCTTCTGCATGCCTTCCCTTCATGGAGCCCATCAGAGATAGGATGTAGTGTGGTACAGTGGGATGAACATGGTCCCTGAAGTGTGGGGAGCTAAGTTTTATTCCTACCTCTGACACCTATGAGACTTTGGTAAAATCATTTAACCTCTTCAAGCCTCAGTTTCCTCAACCAAAAAATCAAGGTATTAGTCTACATGGTTCTTGAGGTCCTTTCCATTTCTACATCTGTGATATCCTTTCAAACATCTCTCCTCCACATTTGCTTCACTCCACACACAGACACTCTACCCCAGTGCTTATCTCCTGTCCTCTGGACTATTGCCAAAGTCTTCTAATATGTCTGTCTTTTGACACTGATGGCTGGAAAGAAGATAGAATATCCTGAAATAAAAGGTTACTTTTATTTCATCCCAAAGCAACAACTGAGGATAAGAAAGGTGTGTGTAAAGCAAAGAGCAGATGTAGGAGAAATAAGGTTGAGCACTCTCCATTAGAATTAAGTTTTTGCCTGTCTCGTCATGATAAATTTGGGTGGAAAATTCCTATCATATCAATGAATGTATTTCAGATCTCTTCTAGGTATTTTGGAGAGTCAGGTAGATGTCCTTCCTAAATTCTTGTGATATGCTTGAATGATGTAACAAAGGTATGATGACTTTGTCTGAATGTCTCCCTTGCCTCTATTTCAGATCTCAGTGATGAGGAAATCCTGGCCCAATCCATTATCTTTCTTTCTGCTGGCTATGAAACCACCAGCTCTTTCTTTCCTTTTTTTTTACAAGCTGGCCACCCACCCTGAGATCCAGGAGAAACTTTGGAAGGAGATAGATGCAGTTTTGCCCAACAAGGTGAGAGGAAAGGAACAGAGTTAGTCACACTCATCTTCAAATTTACACCCATTTGCCTCATCTCCTAGTAGATCTTTGTCAAAATCACCTTTGCTGATCGAGTGTTTGCCCATTATTGGAACATCATCAGGGTTTGAAAAAGTAAAGGTATGTTGAGACACCCTGTGATTACATAAAGCTCTCCTTGGAAAGAATGAAATGTCTCAGCAACTAGTTCCAACCCTTGCAAAAATTCTGAAAAAGCTCATTTGTCCTCAGTTCACACAACCACTTCATAACCCTTCCTCCACATAACTGCAGTCATTTCTCACCTTTTCTGATATTAAACATATTTGTGAATTTGGGTCTCCTCTCTACTCCTCACCTTGCTGGTCCTCCCCTTCCCTACTCACCTCTCCTCTCCTCTTCTTAGATTCTCATTCAGTCACTAATGTGACTGATGACAGTGGTTACAAACTCTTCCTGGTGTCAGAAAACAAAACTTTTATGATGGATGTTGGAGTATTTCCATACCCAGGAGCCTCTTTTTGATGCACTGGAATCACCCTTTTCCATCACCCATGGACCAAGTTGAGTAATACCCATCATGGGAACACTTAAATATTCATTTCCCTGTGAAGTTATTGGATAGTCTTGAGCACGTATTGAAATAGACCCTTTGCACAGTAATGAGTAACCAAGCTACAGTGGTGACAGTAGGAATGGAGAGTAGATAAATTCCTAAAAGTAGCCCTATAGATTGCATTGACCACCTAGCAAAGCCAAACTTGAACCACTATAATGGTGCTGAGAACAATCAAAAGTACCTAAGAAACAAAAGAAAAGTCGGACAGACTCTGTCTTGTCTTGGTTTGGGATCAAATCTTTTTTGTGCTACTAATTTTCTCTATTATTCTGCAGGTTGGTGTGATTTTTTTTCCTTGGAATTAGGAATCCTAATTAGTGATTCCCCCATAGTCCCTCCAAGCCTTATAATTTTCTCTAAGCTATATAGAAATCTCAGAACAGAAGGGTATGATCAGAATTGCCCTTGTAAATAGATAACTGTGTATGTTATCTGTTGGGAGAAACATTGGGAAAGTCTCTCTGCCTCCATCCCAAGTATTTGTTCTAAATTCAACCATTGCATATGCATTTCTATGAGTCTGTTGTGTTTTGAAGAACCTTCATGGTATAAAATATTAAAGTCCTATTGCATCCCAACATTGGTAGTGAGCTGAGTGTAAGGATTTCTAGTGTATGGATAGAAGGTATTCATTTTTGAAAGGATAAATAGAGAGGACAAGAAGTGGAAGCTGGAGAGCAACGAAGACACGGAAAAACTCTACTCAGATTTCAACTGTTTCTAAAGTAAACTTAACTGAGGTAGATTTTGTCTACTGTGTCGCCCTAGATTTCATAGTTAACCTTGTTTGTTCCAAAAGAAGACCTGGAAGAACAGGAGAAAACCAGATTCATCTTGGCATAACTTCCTTCCACTGAGGTTCGAGAGTTTTGTCACAGGCTCAAAAGGGCTTATTTTATGAAAACCTTTCTATAGATGCAAATCTCACTTTGATTCAGCTCAGAAATTTTGAGCACCTTGACAACTTGACAACTACAGTGACCCCCAACATTCCTTAGGTTCAACTGTAAAAATACTTTTGTGGCTTTTCTCCAGAAGGTTAATACTGTAACAGCCTGTGACCAGATATACAAAGGACTTAGTATAGACTCCAAGTGAGTAAGACCACATGAGTAAATGTAGATGTGATAGCCACCTTAGTACTGAGAACTCAGTACTTAGAACTCTTTGTTCTCTTTGCAAGAAGCAGTCATGTATGATGCCCTGGTATAGATGGAATATCTAGACATGGTGATAAATGAAAACCTCTGGCTGTTCCCCATAGTTGGCAGGGTCAAAAGTGTTGCTAAGAAAGCTGTTGAGATCAATGGAGTGATGATTCCTAAAGGGACAGTGGTGATGGTCCCAGTTGGTGTCCTTCATCATAACCCAGAATACTGACCAGAGCCAGAGGAGTTCTGCCCTGAAAGGTATACATTTTTTTCCTAAACAAAGGAAAGATTGCTCAACATGGTCAGTTGAGAGAGTTTGGAGAGAACATTGAGTTGGGAGACAGGGTTAGGGTTTGAATTCTGCTTTTGTGTCTTGCTTAAATTGATGACTGAGCCTGTAACTTAAACCCTTACAACAACCCTGCATAATGCCTACAGTAGTTATTTCTGTAGCTTAGACATAGCCATTTAGACATTATTGTTCTTATTTTGTGGATGAAGGAACTGAAGCTTATATACATTAAATGACTTTGCATTAGCCCTAAGAAATGGCCAGAAGTGGGCTTGCTCCTCCTCCTCCTCCTTCTTCTTCCTCTTCTTGTTCTTGTTCTTGTTCTTCTTTTTCCTCTTCTTCTTCCTCCTCTCCTCCTCCTCATTCTTCCTCACCTCCTCCTTCTCCTTCTTGCCTTCCTTTTCCTCTCTCATTTTGTCTCTCTTTTTCCTTGATCATCCTCAAAAGATTTTTCTCCCTGGCTGTCTATAGCCTCTCTTATTCTACCTCCCCTCTTATCACTGTCCCCTGCTTTCTTTTGGCTATTTCTCCTCTTACTTCCCTGGTGGGTAAGAAGCATTTCTATATCCATCTGAGTTCATATGTATAGTCTTCATTCTTTGAATCAGTACAAATGAGTGTGATTCAAGTATTGTACTATCCCTCATCTAATTTTTTCTTCTATTTGAAAAACTTTTCCTTGTGCATCTCTTTTATTTGAGACAATTTTACCCATTTTTCTTCTTTTTTCTGTCTTGTCTCAGTGCATCCCTCCGTAAGGTTTGGAATTCCCCTGGCTGGGGAACATTGTACTTGCCCCATAACCATAGCATGTTGTTTTGATACCATAGGAAGAGGCCAAGTATCTCCAGTTTGATTATAGGTAGTAGTTTAATCAGTCATTATCAAGACTTACAAATAGGGTCAGTCTTTAGTCTGGGGCAGCAGCCAGACAGTTTAGTCGATCTCCAGCTAAAGAAACCTCAAAATCCCCTGGGTAACATTAGAACACAGAAAAAGGGAGGAGGAGCTAGAGAGTGCATCACTACTGATTGGTGGATATTTTTGGTTTTCTACTTAGTAACAAGCTTGGCCTTAAACCAATGTTATGTCCAAACATAAATTTGTGTATTGATCATGTACTGGTCACATATGAGTCACAATATTCATGTTTTTGCTTTCATATGTCAAAGCATCTGAAGTTATGACTTGGTGTCTAAGTTATGATTTTTAACAGGTCATCATGGACCTTCCACCTTTCACTGAGTTTAAGTTTTAATGGCTTTTCTCCTATTCCTGTATTTTATGGCTTTTTCCCAATCAGTACCCCACACCTTCCTGTGTGGTTGTGGTTTGTTCTTCATTCTCAAAGAGGACCATGACATCAGATAGATGATAACATGACTTGCAAAAGAATTGGATTTGAGTGAGGGAGGGCTTTGCAAATCACCACCCTCACTTTCTGCTCCAGGGCCATCTGGTCCATTTGCCAGATATGGATCAGGATGACTGGACATGGCCTAGGATGCAGTGGGAGACCTTGGCCTTCTTAAGGTAAGGTCTTTCTAAGTTCTCACTTTGAAATGAGGCAATACCCATTCAATGAATAGGCCTTTTAAAGAAATGATTCAAGGGACGGCCCCTTTAATAAAAAAAAAAATAAACTGGGATGGGAAGACCCTCAGGGTTGCTGGCCAAAAGAGAAACAATTACTATTTACATTCATTCTAAGGCAGGAAGGCCCAGAAAGTAACCTTTGAATGGTGTTTGGGCAGGGTCCTATTGTCCAATCAATGAGAGGCTGAGTGAATCGAGTTTAAGGCAGTGTCTTTGAGAAAGATGTCTGGCTAGTAAACCCCAGGATAACTTGGTAGGTTTCATCCATCAAAATTTACCTTCTTTTGAGCAGAACACCCTCAGGTAAAAGTATGATACCTCATGTGGGGAGAGGAGAGGAGAGAACAGGACAGGACAGGAATTCCTCAGTGTCTCTCAAGGTTTTGACCTGGACCCCCTTCTACTTGCTTGCTATGCTACTTTACTTGGTGAGCTCATCACTTCTCAAGGATTTAATTACCATCTTTATGGCAATGATTTTCAAATTTATCTATCCTGCCCCAAACTCTCCACTGATCTCCAAATGCTTTTCAGATATTTTGAACTGGATGTCCAATAGACAGCTTAACTTCATTATGATCAAAACAGAATTTATTATCATTCCCCAGAAATGCGATCCCTACCTTTGTTATTTCTGCCAATATCATATTCCCAGTACCTCAGATTCACAGCCTTGGAATTACACTTGACCACTCACTATCTCTCACCCCCTCATACCAAATTTATTGCTAAGGCCTGCCAATTTCACCTTCACAACATTTTCTAAAATGTTCTCTTCTCTTACCTGATGCTGCTCCAGCTCTAGTGTAGGGCCTCATCACCTTACACCTAGATTATTATAATAGCTGGCTGGTGGATCTACCTGCCTCAAGTCTCTCTCCACATCAATGCATTCTCCATTTAAAGAAAAATAAGTCCCTAAAGTGGAAGTATGATCATGTAACCCCCTTCCTCAGTAAACACTGGTGGCTCCCTAGTGCCTCGAGGAGCAAATACAAAAAACTCTATTTATCATTTATATACCTTCATAACCCAGCCCCCAATGCTTTTCCCTTCTTTTCCCACCTAACTCCCTATCACCTATACTTTGAACCAGTTTCGCAGGCCTCCTGGGATGTTCCACAAACAAGATACTTCATTTCAGCTCCAAGCATCTTCTCTGGCTATTCCCCGTGCCTGGAATGTTCAACCCCCCCCCCCCCCCCCCCCCCCCCACTCCCCCCCCCCCCCTCTTCCCCTCAGTCCCCACTCAAATCTGATCCTCTACAGCAAGTCTTCCTCAACTCCTATTAATTCCAATGTCTTCCCTCTATTAATTATTTCCTATTTATCCTGTATAGAGTTTGCATTATATAGATTTCTTTGCATATTGATTTTCTTGTTAGATTGTAAGGTCCTTGAGGGCAGGGAATATCTTTTGTTTTTCATGCAACCCCAGTACTTAGCACAGTGCCTGGCACATCGCAGACACTAAATGTGTCTGAACTAAACTAAACTAAACTAAACTAAACTAAACTAAATGTTTATTGATTGACTGATGCATGTCTTCCAAAGTCAGATTCATTATTCAACAGGTCTTGGATGTTTTTCTTCTTTCTTTTTTTTACTTACCCCTTTTCTCCTGCATTTTGATAAACCAGGTTTAGCAAGGAAAATAAGGAGAGCATCAACCCCTATGCATACCTGCCCTTTGGTGCTGGTCCTTGAAACTGCATTGGGAAGAAATTTGCACTTATGAATACGAAAGTTGCAACTTGCCGACTCCTGCAGGAATTTTCCTTCAGAACTTGTAAAGAGACACAGGTAAGAAGTCACATCCTTTGTTCAGTTCCTAGCATGGTTTTTTATTAAGATGATTTATTTTCAAAGAAGAGACATGTCTTATGTCACGTGGACAAATTTAATTCAGAAGAGTTTGCCTATTTATTGTGAACAGGCTATTAAAAATTAACTTACCATTATTAAGATGGAAATACACAGAAGGCCAAGAGAGAAACAGCTAAAGTGGTATTGGGTACATAATTAATTTGATTTAACTATAATAATAATAACATAAAATTCTTGGCTGCAAACAACATAATTTTTGAAGACCAAAGTATAGCAGACCCTTTAATTCCTTTGTTTTATGAGAGAAAAATACGCAGTATTAAAGGTCATGGGAGTGAATAAAATCTCTTAATTTCAGCAAGATTCTTGATTCTACCTTACAACAGACTAGTATTACTAAAATCTGAGTGTAGAGTTAATACATATTTATTATATTTTGCAACAGTCTCTGACATCACACATATGTTGGGTTGTCTGTTATAACCATGTCAATCTAACACTCCTTTGCATGACATTCTAGCTAGTTTGTCCTCATTTCTAGAATGTTCTTTTCCATAAGATATCATTAACGTTTGTTACTACTTCTCTTATCTTTCTCTCTATGGTTTGGTACTGCTTAATTATTGAACTGTAATTATTTTTCTTAATTGTTTCAGGTTCCTTTAAAGTTGAGCAGTCAGACACTCCTTGCACCAACTGTACCCATTGTCCTGCAGGCTGTACCAAGGACATAGAAATTCTCCTCCTCGTTCCACTCACCCCTGTCTACAATCATGCCCTAGATTTCCCTTCTATAGTCCAAAGACATTGAATCTTAGGATTTCAAAAGCAATGATTTACCTTATGAATCAAACAAATAAAAAGGAATGGTTACTTCTTTTAACCACAGGAAATTGAGTATTTAGAATTTTCAGATGATTTTTCAGAGATCCCCATGTTTGAGGATTGTTGTATAATGATCATTGTTGTCAAGTGTCACATACACTAATCCAGTTGATCAAGTTCCAAAAGAAATGACTCCCAGTGGATTAGTACAACTTGACATTACTAGGCTGCAGTGACACAATGGAAGAACAGAGAAAATCATGAATTGAGTATCTGTTTATTATGTTTTTTTTAATCAACAATTATACTTGAAAATGACAATTATAGTGAATGCAGTAATATTGTGGGGAGAATATTACTTATTTTTAATATTCTGCATTCAATCTAAGCAAAATATTTTTTACTTTCTGGATTTTTTTTCCATTTTTTTTCCTGTAGGTCTGTGTCTTCTTTCATAATGTGACTAATATTGTAATATGTTTTGCCTTATTCAACATGTAAAATCTATATCAAATTACTTCCTGTTTTTGGGAGGAAGAGGTCAGGGAGAGAGAAAATTTGGAACTTAAAAATTGTTTTAAATGATTGTTAAAAATTATCTTTACATGTAACTGGAGAAAAATAAAATATTATTTGTTTAATATTCTGCATTGGACATCTATGCTGCTACAAACAACAAAATACATTTCTGGAAACCTCTTATTTAATGTCTAGTATCCCTTAAAGTCAAATCATTATCATTTAGTTGGATGGGCAATGTGTTGGTTTTGATTATTTAATTTTTTTATTACTAATTAACTAATCAGTATGTTCATATAAAAATCCAGCTTCACATTAATAGCTCTGGTAAGGGGACAAAGAGTTCACTTATTTTTTTTTTTTCCTTTTCCATTCCTTCCACAAACATTTGAGTGTGAACACCAACAAAAACCTTCGACTTATTTGAATCAAGTTCTGTCTTAGTGATTCCTTACAAGTCACACTCTTTTGGTTGTATCTTGATTTAGGGTTTTACCCAAGAATACCAGCATTTGTTTCATTTCTTATTCTAACATTGAAAAAAAACCTCTCCTTACACATCTGGTTAGCCTCTACTTTAGTGACTGAGGTACCCAACTTGTGGTGGAGGTACAATCAAAACAGGAAATACATGGGATCACTAAAAAACCAATTCCTATTGAAGTTTGTTCCTGTTTACACAGTCCTTCTGTCTAAGGCATATTTAATGCAATTGTGTTATTTTAAATCTTCTCCCCTCCCCCCAATAAATGTTAAGTCCTTTGCCTATTTAGGAAGGGCTCTTGAATGTTTCAAAGAAAAGTCAATGATGGACTACAAAAGGGTACTGGTGGAAAGACTAGATGTTCTTCCAGCTGGAACATTGTAAGATGTTTGATTCTTTTTTCACCATCTCCAATCAGTAATCAATTTTTTTGGTAATATTTCTTGTATTTGTTTAGTCATTGTCATTCTATTTGACCTCTCTAATGTAAACCTACATGATCTCATCCCTGCATTGCTGCAGTACTGGAGTAGGTTTGTAACTGGTGTCCCTCCCCTGACTCTCTCTTTATATGAGTCCATCTTCTGAATCCATACCAGATTATTCTTCCTAAAATGTTACTTGCAAAATGCCATTTTCCTAGTCAAATTTTCTGTTTTTTTCATTTTTTACAGAGTTAAATACAAACTCCTGGTATCTCATGTGCACATCTATCACTAAAACTAACCATAAACATATTTTCCAAAGTAAATTTTCACATGGTGTAAAGGTGAAATCATATTGAGTAACTAGGTAGTGTAAAGGATAGAGCACTAGGCATGGAATCAGTAAGACTCATCTTCATGAATTCAAATCTGGCCACAGACACCTATGCGACCCTGGTTAAGTCACTTAATGCTGTTTACCCCAGTTCCTAATCTATAAGATGGGCTTAGAAGAAAATGGCACACTGCTCCAGTAATCTCACCAAGAAAACCCCAAATGGGTTCATGAAGAGTTGGACACAACTGTAAGAGTTCAACAACAACAAAAAAGATGAAATCAATACTGTTGTCAAATATATGAACCTATATGATTTGTGACTATTGGCAAGTCATTTACCTACTCTTGTCTCAATTTTATCTTCTCTAAAATAGAGGTAATACTTGTTTTATCCTAACTCTTAAGGTTATTATGAGGAAAAAACTTTTTAAGCTTTGAAGTGCTAAATAAATATGAGCAATGATGATGCTCAGAATACAATATTCTCCATGTCCAGGGAGAACTGAATGAAAAAAAAAAGGCTGCTATATACACAATCCCTTGAGATTCCCTTGCTTGTTTCTTCATTGACCACATACTAACTGTTCTTCCAACTGGGAATGATCATCTATCATTTTTTTACCTACCCAAATGTTGACATTCTGTTAGGTTTACCTTAAGTCTTTCCTGGTTCCCTGAAGCTCCAGTGATCTTGTGCTTCTATAGCACTCATGTGATCTTCCATCCATTTGCCCTGCATTGCCTTTTGTTTTTAGTAATGTTTTTGAAATATAAATGACTTATTTCCTTAAGAAGGCTATAAGTAATTGAACTGCAAAATAAAAATCCTAAAAGCCAATGGCAAGATTAAAAATATTTGAAAGTTAAAGTTGTATTAATAAGGAAAACTAGAAATTTTTTTTAAAATAAGTAATTATTAGTTAATCTGATTTTAAAAAGAGAGAAAATCAAATTGCATGTATGAAAAAAATGAAAAAAGACTTCACAATCAGTGAAGAAATAAAAACCTTTATTGGGGCTTCTTTTTGCAAAATATGTGCCAATAAAACCGACAATCTAATTGAAATAGAAGAATATGAGCAAAATATGAACTTCCTAATTAACAGAACAGGAAATAGATTACTTAAAGAATTCATCTTAAAAAAGAAATTAGACAAGCCTGACCAGGACTAGATTGGTTTACAAAGAAATCCTGCCAAAAAATTAAAGAACAATTATTTGTTCTTCATTCCCAAGGAAAGAATGAATAGAAAAATGAACAATTATTCCATATACTGCATACACTGTTTAAAAATAGTAAATAGTAAAGAAATCTTACCAAGTTCCTTTTATGACACAAATATAGTCTTCTTCCTTTCACTAGAGAGAAACAAAACAGGAAAAGAAAACTATAAATCAATTTTCCTTAAGTATATTGATGCAAAAATTTTAAAGAAAATAATATCAAAGAAAAAAGTATAACCAGAGAAAAAATAGAATGGAGGGAAATATACAGTTAATATTATAACTGTGAATGTGAATGGCATGAAATCTCCCATAAAATGAAAGCAGATAGAGTGTATTAGAAACCACAATCCTACAGTATGTTGTTTACAAGAAACACATTTGAAGCAGAGAGATATACACAGAGTAAAGGTAATGAGCTGGAAAAGAATATATTATGCTTTGGCTGAAGTACCAAAAAAAAAAAAAAAAGCAGGGATAGCAATCCTGATCTCAGAAAAAGCAAATGCAAAAATTGATCTAATTAAAAGAGATAAGAATGGAAAATACATCTTTTTTATTAATTTATTTTTATTTATCAACAATCACTTCCATATGCTTTTGAGTTTAAAATTTTTCTCCCCCTTCCTCCCCACCACCCTCCCCAAGACAGCACACAATCTGATATAGGCTATACATATACATTCCTATTAAACATATTTTCACATTAGTGATGTTGTAAGTAAGAATTAGAACCAATGGGAGGAACCACCAGAAAGAGGAAACAAAACTCAACAGAAGAAAAAAAATAGCAAATAGTATGCTTCGATCTGCATTCAAACTCCATAGTTCTTTGTTTGGATGTGGATAGCATTTTGCACCATGAGGTCTTTGGAGATGTCTTACATCCTTGTATTGCTGAGAAGGTTTAAGTTTATCAATATTAGTTATTACATAATGTGGCTGTTATTGTGGTCAATGTTCTCTTGGTTCTGCTCACTTCACTAAGCATCAGACCATTCAAGTTTTTCCAGGTTTTCCCCCTAAGAACTGCTTTCACTGAATCCCATAAGTTTTGGTATGTTGTCTCATTATTGTCATTCTCTTGAATGAAGTTATTGATTGTTTCTCTGATTTGTTGTTTGACCCAATCATTTTTTAGGATTAGATTATTTAGTTTCCAATTATTTTTTAGTCTATCTTTCCATGGACCTTTGCTACATATAATTTTTATTGCTTCATGATCTGAAAAGGATGCATTTAATATTTCTGCCTTTCCACATTTGTTTGTGAGGTTTTGATGCCCTAGTACATGGTCAGTTTTTGTGTGTGTGCCATGTGCCATCAAGAAAAAAGTATATACCTTTCTATCCCTGTTCAGTTTTCTCCAGAGGTCTATCATACCTAACTTTTCCAGTATTCTATTCACCTCCTTAACTTCTTTCTTGTTTATTTTGTGGTTAGATTTATCTGGTTTAGAGAGGGGGAGGTTGAGGTCCCCCACTAGTATAGTTTTGTTGTCTATTTCTTCCTATAACTCCCTGGTGTTCTCCTTTAAGAATTTGGATGCTATACTATTTGGTGCATATATGTTTAGTAATGCTGTTACTTCATTGTCTATGGTGCCTTTTAGCAGGATGTAGTTTCCTCCTGTATCTCTTTTGATAAGATCTATTTTTGCTTTTGCTTTGTCTGAGATCAGGATTGCTACCCCTGCTTTTTTTTTTTTACTTCAGCTGAAGCATAATATATTCTGCTCCAGCCTTTTACCTTTACCCTGTGTTTGTCACTCGTCTTCAAATGTGTTTCCTGTAAGCAACATATTGTAGGATTATGGTTTTTAATCCATTCTGCCATCTGATTTTGTTTTATGGGAGGGTTTACCCCATTCACATTCACAGCTATGATTACTATCTGTGTCTTTCTCTCCATCCTTCACCCCCCATTTATGCTTTTCTTTCTCCTTTCTCCTTTTCCCTCCTCAGTAGTGTTTTGCTTTTGACCACTGCCTCTCTCAGTCCTTCATCCCTTCTATTAGCCTTTTCCCTTTTCTTCATGATGAGAAAAGAGCCTGGACAATATCTTTCAGGAAATCATAAAGGAAAATTCCCTTGAGGTCCTAGAACCAGAGGGTAAAATAGCCATAGAAATAATCCACCAATCACCTGCTGAAAGAGATCCCAAGTTGAAAACGGCAAGGAATATAGTAGCTAAATTCCAAAATTACCGGGTCAAAGAAAAAATACTGCAAGCAGCCAGAAAGAAACAATTTAAATATCAGGGAACCACAGTCAGGATTATACAGGACCTTGCAGCTTCTACATTAAAAGACCATAGGGCATGGAATATAATATTCCATAAGGCAAAGGAGCTTGGATTACAACCAAAGATCAACTACCCAGAGAAAATGAGCATGATTTTTCAGGGAAGGAGATGGATATTTAATGAAATAGGGATTTCCAAGTCATCCTGATAAAAAGACCAGAGCTCAATAGAAAAGTTGATCATCAAGTACAAGACTCAAGAGAGACATAAAGAGGTAAATGGGACAGAAAGATACAATAGTTGTTAATAAGGGCAAACTGTTTACATCTGTACAAGGGAAGACGACACTTTTAACTCTCGAAACTACATCTTACTAAAAGGTACCATAGACAATGAAGTAATATTAATAATAAACATATATGCACCAAATGTATCCAAATTCTTATAGGGAGGGAGAAAATTTGGAAATCAAAATTTCATGAATGTGAATTTTGAAAATTATCTTTATATGTAACAAGAAAAAAATAAAATACTAAGTGGGAAAAAAACAATAATCTTTTTAATGAGCATTTATTAGTAATTTATTTTGAGTATTACACTGTGCTACACATTACATCATGAATTCCTAACATAGGAAATATGAAGTTTAGGGATTACTATTTTTAAAAATTGGTGGTTTTTTTTTGTAAGGCCATATGTTTAATGCATTTAAAAAATCATTTTGAGAAATGGTCCATACGTTTTTCTAAAAGACCACTAAAAAAGTCTATGACACTTCAATGGTTAAGTACTCCTGAACTGGGAGAGACATGAAGATAAAAAAATCAACATAGGTGACCTCAAGGGGTGTACTATTCAGAACAGAGAATGACACATATTGAGATAATTTTAATTTAAATAAGAATATAATGAGAACATAAATTTATAAATGGTATCATTCATCAATCATAAGGTTTTTATTAAGTGCCTATGATGTTCTAGGCACTGGGTTACAAATACAATAAAAAGAACACCCCCTACTTTAAATAGTATGAGAAAAGGCATTAGAGTTAAAATCAAGAGACCAAGGATGCTGGAGAAACCTCTTTCTGTTGGAAAAATCAGGAAAAACTCCAAGAAAGTGAACACATTTGAGCCATGTCAGATGACAACAGAGATGAGAATGGGCAATGACCTGTAGGCAAAGTGAAAAGCATAACAATAATAGCAAAAAATGATTTTCTTCTTTTTTTTTCCAAATAATTTTTCCATTTCTTATGTCTTTTTGGAAAATATTCAATATAAATATGTTTCTGAAAGATACAATTGAGTACTTAATAAGATCAGTAGGCAAAATATTTGAAAAACAGAAAAAAGATACCGAGAAGGTAAGTCTGGCTTTCTAATATTTCAAACCATACTATTTATACATTTGAAATGGGAATATTCTTCAGGAATGATGACAGGGGAATAAGTGACATTTATACTTACTACCTGTAATATTCAATTCAGTTTGGCAAATAGTCATTGGGCATTTACTATTAACAAGACTTTTTTCTTAGGGTCATCAATGTAGACAAAGGTAAATATGACACTGTCCTTGCCTTCAATAAACTTACATTCTAGGATCTGCTGGTAAAAAAGCACACCCAAACAATTTTTAACATTAGTTAGACTTTTAGAAATGCTTAGGGGAAGGGCAGCTAGGTGGTGCAGTGGATAGAGGTCAGGACAACCTGAGTTCAAATCTGGCCTCAGACCAAACACTTCATACTTACTAGCTGTGTGACCCTGGGCAAGTCACTTAACCCCAATTGCCTAAAAAAAATGCACAGGAGAGGTACAAAGTACTGTGAGGGTAGATGTTACGTCGAGCTAATAAGGCCTGATGAAGAGTGTGATATTGGAACTGCATCTTCTTCTGACCAATCACTCCCAATTAACCCTCCCCCCCATATAGGAACAGAAAAATAATTAAGGAAATCAACTTAATACAATTATTGTGACTGACTGTACATGCTCTTTTCTACATTAATTGTTTACCATTTATTAACAGAAAGTAAAGATGTATGCTTTAACTTCAGTAATTTGGAATCAGTATAGCATATGTCTTTGAACTGAGCTTTTTTCCTTTCAATATTATCTTCAATTATAACATTGCCTTTTTTAAAGAAGAACTGAATGTGATACTCTTGATGTGTTCTTTCCAGGACATTTCATCATTTTTCATGGCATAATATTAATATACTACAATTTATTTATCTCCTAACTAATAGGTATTTAACCCATTAGTTTCAAGTTTTTGCCTACAGCCAAAAGGGCTGCTACAAATATTTTTGCACATATAGTTTCTTTTCCTCTTTCTTTGAGTTCTTCAGGATGTAGTCCTAATAGCTGTATTACACTTCTGCTTCTGGGAGCCAAGATTGTGGAGTAAGAAGTAAGTCACTCTCACCCTCCCTCATTGACCTCTGAAAGCCCAGAAAATATTGCCCCAGGAAAAATCCTAGAACCACTGAACCAGTAGAAAGACAGGGTCTCCCAGTCTTGTAGCCCAGGAAGCTTGGAGGATTAATGGGAAAGGCCCCTCTAGCTTTGGGGGAGGGGGAGCAATACAGAATAGGAGGTATCCTAGCAAGTCAGTGGAAAGTCCCAACTAAGCATACCATGGGGAGAGCCTGAATCCCAGGGTTATGGATCAAGCAAGCGCCAACACCAGGACTCCTGAGTGCCTCAGTACAGGCAGGGGAACCTATAGACACCAGCTTGGAAAACCACCATGTGTGATGGCATTCTCCAGCAGCCAAATCTCCCAGTGCCTCAGCAAAACTTTGGGAAGCACAACTCCAAGAGGTAAAACTTCAGGCTGACACATATCCTCCAGCAGTGAAACATCCTTGTGCAAGGCCAGGGTGAGCAGGAGCTGAAAAAAGGAGTGTATGACCTGGGTGAGTAGGATCCAAAAGAAGGAGTGCAAAGCCTAGGTAAGCAGGTGACAAAGGAAGAGTGGAAGGCCTGTGTGGTCAGGAGCCAAAGAAAGGAGCAAAAGGCCCAGGTGAGCAGGCACTCCCCAGGGGTCAGATTCCCCATCCCTACCCTAGAGCTCCAGTGTTGCTGCTCCAAGCCCAACAACAGGGAAGCTGCCAGAACCCTATAGCTTCCAACTGCCAGCACCTGAGGCCCCAACACACAAAACCAGTGACCAGACCTCAGGCTCCCTGCACAAGAAGTTTAAATCAGTGCCCCCTGTGCTCTAGCAGGAGAGTTCAACTTTTTGTAAAAGTCAGTAAACAGACAAACATCGTGAGAAAAAGCAGAAATGGACAAGGACCGTAGATTCTTATTATGGGGACAGAGAAGATCAAGGCCTAAATTCAGAAGAGGGCAACATTGTCAATATACCCACATCTGAAACCTCAAAAGGGAACATGAACTGGTCTGAAGTCCAAAAAACCCTTTTGGAAGAACTCAAGAGGGATTTAAAAAGTCAAATAAGAGAGGTAGAAGAAAAATTGGGAAAAGAAATGAGAGGTATGTAGTAGAGAGTCAATAGTTTGGAAAAGGAGGGACAAAAATTAACTGTAGAAAACAAGTCCTTAAAAAATACAATTGGCCAAATGGAAAAAAAAGTGCACTGAAGAAAACAAGTCCTTAACATACAATTGGCCAACGGGGGGGGGGGGGGGGGTGGAGACTACATTGAAGAAAACAACTTCTTAAAAAACAGAATTGGCTAATGGAAAAGAAGGCACAAAAACTCACTGAGGAGGAGAACTACTTAAAAAGTAAAATGGTCCAAATGGAAAAGGAAGTACAAAATCTAATAGAAGAAAACAATTTGTTAAAAATTAGAATTGGACAAGTGGAAGCTAATGACTATGAGAGAGAAAGAATCAGTCAAAAAGAAACAAAAGGATGAAAAAATAGAAGAAAACATAAAATACTTCATTAGTAAAAGAACTGACCTGGAAAATAGATCCAGGAGAGACAATTTAAAATTTTTTGGTCTACCAGAAAACCATGATGAAAAAAAAAAGCCTGGACAACATCTTTCAGGAAATCATTAAGGAAAAGTGCCCTGATGTCCTAGAATTCGAGGGTAAAATAGTCATTGAAAGAATCCATTTATCACCTCCTGGAAAAGATCCCAAATTGAAAATGCCAAGGAATGTTGTAGCCAAATTCCAAAATTACCAAATCAAAGAGAAAATACTGCAAGCAACCAGAAAGAAACAATTTAAATAACATGGAACCACAGTCATTATTACACAGGACCTTGCAGCTTCTACATTAAAAGACCGTAGGGCATGGAATCAAATATTCCATAAGGCAAAGGAGCTTGGATTATAACCAAGGATCAACTATCCAGTGAAATTGAGCATAATCTTTCAGGGGAGGAGAGAGACTTTCCATGACATAGGGGACTTCCAAATCTTCCTGATGAAAAGATCAGAGTTCACCAGAATATTTAATCTTCAAAGACAAGACTTAAGAGAGGCATAAAAAAGTAAACAGGGCAGAAAAAAACCCAACATGTTATTAATAAGGGCAAACTATTTATATCCCTACAAGGGAAGATGACACTTGTAACTCTTGAGAACTGTATTGTTATTATGCCACTTAAAAGAGGTGTACATAGACAGAGGGGGTGGCTATAAGTCACCTTTGATGTAATGATAAAAAAATCTAATTAAGTATATGAAATAGAACTTCAGAGTTGCTTTAATTTTCATTTCCTTTGTTATTAGTGATTTGATGCATTTTTCCCATAAGGTTGTTCTTTTCTTGTATTTCTTCTTTTGAAAATTCTGAAAAAAAGACTTTTGACAAATCCAATACCTGTTTCAGTTTTTAAAAAATGCTAGAAAGCAAAGGAATAAGTGGACCCTTCTTTAACATAGCAACAAGAGCTAAAACAAAGAGCAAATATTACAAGTAATTAGAATGAATCAGAGACTTTCTCAATAAGATGGGGCAATGAAAAGATGCCTATTAACACAATTTCTATTTAACATAATTCTATAAATGTTAAGAGGAAGTAACAGAGGAATATAGAGAATACAGAGAAACAGCACAGAAGAAACTAAATTATTGATTTTGTCAAATGATGATGATCTACACTGAAAATCCTAGTCAATTTAAAACCTATTGAAATGATAATTGCAGCAAAGTTGCAAGTACAAAAAATCTACATAAATCATCAGCATTTTGAATATAATTAGCAAAATCCACAAGAATTTATAGAGATATTCCATTCAAAATAACTACAGAATGTATAAGCTATCTGACAGCATATCTGCCAAGATAGGAACTATATAGCTAGTTGTAATTGGTACAATGAATCCTATGAAGTCATTGCATTATTTGCATTTTTATTGCTTATTTCCATTGAGCTATAACCAATAACCACATTTTATATATATTTAAATTCTGAACACTATGAACTCTGCTTTGTAGAAAAAAGACAGATCAACATATTTGGAGGAATAGTAATGTCTCATGAGTAAGTCAAACCAAAATACAACAAAAATGACAATTCTACCTAAATCATCTTACTTAGTGCCATACTTCATACTACCAAAGAAAAGATTATAACAATTTTTCAGTAGGAACAAAAGGTCAACATTTGTAGAAAAGATGAGATAGATGGAGATTTAATAGTACCATACTGTACTATTCTGAAACTATACTGCAAAACAGCAATAATTAAAAAGATCTGGTACTGGTTAAAAAATAAAGAGTTAATCAGTGAAACAGACAAGACCTACAACATTCTGAAGCATGTGAACACAGTAGCTTAGTGTTCAATAAACTCAAAGATCCTAGCTACTGGGCTCATTATTTTAAAAGTACTTCTGGAGAGGGTTCTGGGAAGATGACAGAGTTGATCAAAAAATTCCAAGCTCTCAAGATTTCAAAAAAGAAATAAAAATAGCACTTCAGGGCAACAAAGTGTGAGTAAAAAAATAAGGATAGGAGCACAACAGGGGTCCTGCTAGGAAAGTCCAAGAAAATCAGAAGATAAATTGCAGGATGGAGTTTGGTCCCTGTGAAGAGTAAACCCCTCCAGGCTAGGGTCCATGGTAACAACAAGCAGCAAGCTTGTTAGTTGGGTTAATTGGTTTGGGAAGCTGCCTCTGCCCCAGCAACAGAAACTTTTACCCCCAATGATAGTGAGGGGAGTTGGGTGTCTGAGCTAGGGAAGATCCAGGGAAACTCTACTGACAAGGAACACAAGACCCCGATGTGCTGCAGAGAGCAACAGGGGCAAGAAAGAACCAGCAACCACTTCTGGGAGCCAAGATGGCAGAGTAAGAAGCAAGTCAATCTTTTCCTCTCTTACAAACCTCTGAAAGCTCAGAAAATATCACCCCAGGAAAAACCCTGGAACAGAGGAATCAGAAGAAAGATGGGGTGCAGCAGTCTAGTAGCCCAGGTAGCTTGAGGGATTAAGGGGAAAGGCCCCTCTTGCTCTGGGGGAAGAGGAGCAGTATGGACAAGAGGTGTCCCAGCAAGCAGAAAGCCCCATCTCAGAATACCAGGGGGAGATCCTGAAACTCAGGTGGTCAAGCAAGCAAACACCAACACCTGGGTCCCCGAGTGTCTCAGTGAGGGTGGGGGAACCAGTGGAAACCAGCTTAGTAAACACCAGGTGCCTTGGCATTCTACAGCAATCTCCCAGTGCCTCAGCAAAACTCTGTGAAGCACTCCAAGGGGCTCCAGCAGATAATCATCCTGCAACAACCATCTGAAAGGAGCTGAAGAAAGTGAAAGAAAAGGAAAAGCAGACAACATCCAGGGGCCAGACTACTCAATCTTACCCCTAGAGTTCCAGTGTTGCTGATTCCAGTTCAACACCAGGTAAGCTGCCAAAACCCTACAGAATTCAACTGCCAACATTGGAGGCCCCAGCATGCAAAGCCAGTGACCAGGCCTTAGGCTCCCAACACAAGAAGCTTGGTTCAGTGTCCTCTGCTCTCCAGCAGGAGAACTCAATCTCTTTATAGGCCAGGAAATAAGCAAACACAATGAGCAAAAAGAAGTGTACAATAGATTCATATAGTGAGAACAGTGAAGATCAAGGTAGAAATTCTGAAAAGGACAAAATTGTCAACAAACCCACATCTGGAACCTCAAAAGGGAATATGACCTGGTCTGAAGCCCAAAAAGCCTTCTTAGAAGAGCTCTAGAAGGATTTTAAAAGTCAAATGAGAGAGGTAGAAGAAAAAATGAGAGATATGCAAGAGAGAGTCAATAGCTTGGAGTAAGAAAGACAAAAATTAACTGTAGAAAACAAGTTCTTAAAAAATACAATTGGCCAACTGAAAAAAAAAAAGTACACTGAAGAAAACAAGTCCCTAAAAATACAATTGGCCAAATGGGGAAGGAGGTACAAAATCTAATAGAAGAAAACAATTTGTTAAAAATTAGAATTGGGCAAATGGAAGCTAATGACTCTATGAGGGAGCAAGAATCAGTCAAACAGAAACAAAAGAATGAAAAAACAGATGAAAACATAAAATACCTCATTGGTAAAACAACTGACCTGGAAAATTGATCCAGGAGAGACAATTTAAAAATTATTGGTCTACCTGAAAATCACTATGAAAAAAAGAACCTGGACAGTATCAGGAAATCATAAAGGAAAACTCCCCTGAGGTCCTAGAACCAGAGGGTAAAATAGCCATAGAAAGAATCCATCAATCACCTCCTGAAACAGATCCCAAATTGAAAATACCAAGGAATGTTGTAGCCAAATTCCAAAATTACCAGGTCAAAGAGAAAATATTGCAAGCAACCAGAAAGAAACGATTTAAATATCATGGAAACACAGTCAGGATTACACAGGACCTTGCAGCTTCTACATTAAAAAACCATAGGGCATGGAATATAATATTCCATAAAGCAAAGGAGCTTGGATTATAACCAAGGATCAACTACCCACCAAAAATGAGCATCATCTTTCAGGAGAGGAGATGGATATTCAACAAAATAGGGGGCTTCCAAACCTTCCTAATAAAAAGACCAGAGCTCAACAGAAAATTTGATCTTCAAATACAAGACTCAAGAGAGACATAAAAGGTAAACAGGACAGAAAAATGACACCTGTAACTCTTGAAAACTGTATTGTTATTACATCATGTTCAAGGGGTATACCTAAAGGAGGTGGATATAAGTTGACTTTAATGTAATGATAAAAAAATCTAATCAAGTGGGTTAAATGGATCCAAGTAAGTGGATTAATCTGATCTAAGAAAATTTACTGAGAGAAAAGGAAAGAAAGAGGCAGACAAATGTAAATTACATTATAGGAAAAGGCACAAAAACCTATTACAGTAGAGGGAAAGAAAGGAGGGAGATGAGCATTGTTTGAACCTTACTTTCATCAGATTTGGCTCAAGGAGGAAATAAAATAATCAGTTAGGTATAGAAATCTAACTAATCCTATAGTCAGTAGGAGTGGAAAGCAGAAAGAAAAGGGGGCCAGGATAGTAGGGCTGGAAGTAGTAAGGGTAAAGGGTAAGAAAAGGGAAGGGGCTTATAGAAGGGAGGTGGGAATGAGGGAGGTGGTTGTCAAAAACAAAACACTAGTGAGGAGGGAAAAGGAGAAAGGAGAAAGAAAAGCATAAATGGGGTGGGGGGGGGAAGGATGGAGAGAAAGACACAGATAGTAATCCTAACTGTGAATGTGAATGGGATGAACTCTCCCATAAAACAGAATGGATAGGAGAATGGATTAAAAACCATAATCTTACAATATGTTGTTTATGGGAAACACATTTGAAAAAGAGCGACATACAGGGTAAAGGTAAAAGACCAGAGTAGAATATATTATGCTTCAGCTGAAGTTAAAAAAAGCAGGGGTAGCAATCCTGATCTCAGACAAAGCAAAAGCAAAGATAGATCTTATCAAAAGAGATAAGGAAGGAAACTACATCCTGCTAAAAGGCACCACAGACAATGAAGTAATATCATTACTAAACATATATGCACCAAATGATATAGCATCCAAATTCTTAGAGGAGAACATCAGGGAGTTACAGGAAGAAATAGACAGCAAAACTATACTAGTAGGGGACCTCAACCTCCCCCTCTCTGAACTAGATAAATCTAACCACAAAATAAACAAGAAAGTAGTTAAGGAGGTGAATAGAATATTAGAAAAGTTAGGTATGATAGACCTCTAGAGAAAACTGAATGGGGATAGAAAGGAATATACTTTTTTCTCAGTGGCACATGGCACATACACAAAAACTGACCATGTACTAGAGCAGAAAAATCTCACAATCCAATGCAGAAAGGCAGAAATATTAAATGCATCCTTTTCAGATCATGATGCAATAAAAATTATATGTAATAAAGGGCCATGGAAAGATAGACTAAAAATCATTGGAAACTAAATAATCTAATCCTAAAAGATGATTGGGTCAAACAACAAATCCTAGAAACAATCAATAATTTCATTCAAGAGAATGACAATAATGAGGCAACATACCAAAACTTATGGGATGCAGCAAAAGCAGTTCTTAGGGGAAGTTTTATATCTCTAAATGTTTACATGAATAAAATAGAAAAAGAGGAGATCAATGAATTGGGCATACAACTACAAAAAACTAGAAAAAGAACAAATTTAAAATCCTCAATTAAACACTAAATTAGAAATACTGAAAACCAAAGGAGAAATTAATAAAGTTTAAATTAAAAAAAATTATTAAATGAATAAGTGAAACTAAGAGCTGGTTTTATGAAAAAAGCAATAAAATAGATAAACCTTTGGTTAATTTAATTGAAAAAAGAAAGAAGAAAACCAAATTACCAGTATCAAAAATGCAAGGGGTGACTCCAACACCAAGGAAGAGAAATTAAAACAATAATTAGGAACTATTTTGCCCAACTGTCTGCCAATAAATTTGATAATCTTAGTGAAGCGGATACATATTCATAAAAATACAAATTGCCCAGATTAACAGAAAAGAAAGTAAAATGCCTAAATAACCCCATCTCAGAAAAAGAAATTGAACAAGTCATTGATGAACTTCCTAGGAAAAAATCTCCAAGGCCAGATGGATTTACATGTGAATTCTATCAAACATTTAAAGAACAATTAATTCCAATATTATATAGACTATTTGGGAAAATAGGTGAGAAGGAGTCTTACCAAATTCTTTTTATGATACAAATATGGTGCTGATACCTAAACCAGGAAGAGTCAAAACAGAGAGAGAAAATTATAGATGAATTTCTCTAATGAATATAGATGCAAAAATTTCAAATAAAATATTAGTAAATAGATTACAGCAACTTATCACAAGAGTAACACACTATGACCAGGCAGGATTTATACCAGGAATGCAGGGCTGGTTGAATATTAGAAAAATTATCAGCATAATTGATCAAATTAACAACAAAACTAACAGAAACCACATGATCATCTCAATAGATGAAGAAAATGATTTTGATAAAATACAACACCATTCCTATTAAAAACACTAGAGAGCATAGGAAAAATGGAGTCTTCCTTAAAATGATCAGTAGCATCTACCTAAAACCTTCATGAAGCACCATATGTGATGGGGACAAGTTAGAAGCATTTCCAATAAGATCAGGGGTGAAACAAGAATGTCCATTATCACCACTGCTGTTCAGTGTCATACTGGAAACATTAGTGTTAGCAATAAGAGAAGAAAAATAAATTGAAGGTATTAGAATAGGTAAAGAAGAAACAAAGCTATCACTCTTTGCAGATGACATGATGATATACTTAGAGAGTCCTAGAGAATCAAGTAAGAAACTACTTGAAATAATAAACAACTTTAGCAAAGTTGCAGGCTATAAAATAAACCCACATAAATCATTGGCATTTCTATATATTATCAACAAAGCCCAACAGCAAGAGACAGAAAAAGAAATTCCATTTAAAGTTACAGTAGACATTATAAAATATTTAAGAGTCTACCTCCCAAAACAAACCCAGGAACTCTATGAACACAATTGCAAAACACTTTTCACACAAATAAAGTCAGATCTAAGTAATTGGAAAAACATCAGTTGCTTATGGGTAGGCTGAGTTAATATAATAAAAATGACAATTCCACCTAAACTAATTTACTTATTCAGTGCTATACCAATCAAACTACCAAATATTACTTTATAGAGTTAGGAAAAATAATAACAAGATTCATTTGGAAGAACAAAAGGTCCAGAATATCAAGAGAACTAATGAAAAGAAATGCAGAGGAAAGTGACCAGTCATTCCAGCTCTTAAATTGTATTATAAAGCAGCAATCATCAAAACTGCTTGTTACTGGCTAAGAAATAGAGTGGTGGATCAGTGGAATAGGTTAAGTACACAAGATGCAGTAGTCAATGACTATAGTAATCTATTATTTTATAAATCTAAAGACCCCAGCTTCTGGGATAAGAACTCACTCTCTGACAAAAACTACTAGGAAAATTGGAAAAGAGTATGGCAGAAACTAGGCATAGATTAAAATCTCACACCATACACCAAAAATAATGTCAAAAATGGGTTCCTGAGTTAGATATAAAGGCTGATACTATAAGCAAACTGGGAGAGCAAGGAATAGTTTTCCTATCAGATTTATGGAGAACAGAAGAATTCATGACCAAACAGGAGATAGAGAACATTACAAAAAGCAAAGTGGATAACTTTGATTACATTAAATCGAGAGATTTTTGCACAAAGTCAATGCAACCAACATTAGAAGGAAAGTAAAAAATTGTGAAAGAATTTTTACAACTAATCTCTCTGATAAGGGCATCATTTCTAAAATATATAGAGAATTAAGTCAAATTTATAAGAATACAAGTCATTCCCCAATTGATAAATGGTCAAAGGATATGAATAGACAGTTCTCAGATGAAGAAATTAAAGCCATCTACAGTCATATGAAAAAATGCTGTAAATCACTGTTGATTAGAGAAATGCAAATCAAAACAACTCTGAGGCACTCCATCATACCTATCAGATCGGCCAAGATGACAAAACAGGAAAATGACAAATGTTGGAGAAAATGTGGGAAAATTGGAACACTAATGCATTGTTGGTGGAGTTGTGAAATGATGCAACCATTTTGGAGAGCAATTTCAAACTATGCCCAAAGGGTTATAAAAATGTGCATACCCTTTGACTCAGTAATAGCACTTCTAGGGCTGTATCCCAGAGAGATCGTACAAACGGGAAAAAGACCCACATGTACAAAAATATTCACAGAAGCTCTTTTTGTGGTGGCAAAGAATTGGAAATTGAAAAGATGCCCATCAATTGGGGAATGACTGAGCAAGTTATGGTATATGAATGTAATGGAATACTATTGTGGTATAAGAAATGATGAGCAGGCAGACTTCAGAAAAACCTGAATAGACTTGTATAGATTGATGCTGAGTGAAGTGAAGAGAGCTAGAAGAACACTGTACACAGTAATAGCCATGCTGTTCAATGACTAACATTGATAAACTTAGCCCTTCTCAGCAATGTAATGATCTAAGACATCTCCAAAGGTCTCATAATGGAAAATGCCATCCACATCCAAAGAAAGAAACATAGAGTTTGAATGCAGATTGAAGCTTACTATTTGCTATTTTTTTTCTTTTGTTTCCTCTTTCTGCTGGGTCCTCCTATTGGTTCTAGTTCTTACTTACAACAACACTAATGTGAAAATATTTTTAATAAGAATTTATTGATATAATCTATATCAGATTTTGTGCTGTTTTGGGGAGGGTGGTGTGAAGGAAGGGGGAGAAAAATTTTAAACTCAAAAGTATATGGAAGTGATTGTTGATAAATCAAAATAAATTAATAAAAAAAAATAATGAAGAACCCCTAAAGAAACACCATAACTTAATAGAAGATTTGACATATAAGGGCCAAGAGAAACACAACATACATATCAAAGACTGATCACAAGGTATTCAATAAGGACAGACCATTTACTTTTTATATATGTAAAATGTAAAAGATATGTCTAAGATTATCATTAATAATTGAGTAGTTTGTAAGAAAGATTGGGGTAGACCAGAGTGTGATATCACTTTAAAAAGTAAAACCATCTAGGAATAGCTAGAAAGAGTAATTATTTTATACATAACAGGTACAAGAGAAAGAATTGATACAGAGGAAGTAGATGTGGGAGCAGAGCTGGTAGTTCTGGTAACCTCTTTTCATCAGAAATGGGTTTAAGAGGAAGCAATACATATATATCTAGAAGAGTATAAAAGTCTTCTAAATTCCAAAGAAATGAAACAGTAAGGGGATAGGGAGTGGTGAGAAAACAAGGGAGGGATCTCTAGAGGGGAGGGTGATGGAATAGGAATATATGTATATGTGTATATGTATATATCTATATCTCTATATAAATATATCTGTACCTATTTGTAGCCTTTTGGGGGGAGGATGGAGGAAGAGGGTAAAAAGAACAAAATAAAAAGTGCACAGCAGAGAACAAAAGAAAACTTACAAGGAAGCAAAGATGGACAGTTCTCCACCCAACATATAGTATTAACAAATAGACTTCCTTGAAATGAAAATTTATTCCCTACATATTTTGAATCAATATATATCAATGATATCAATAGATAAATGATCAAAGAATAGGAGCAAACATTTTTTCAGAAGAAGAAATACATTTCCTTATGGAAAAAACTGCATCAAATCACTAATAACTAGGGAAATGCAAATTAAAGCAACTCTGAGGTTCTACTTCATACTTGTCAGATTGTCAAAGATGGCAAAGGAAGAAAATTATAAATATTGAATGGATTGTGGGAAAACACACATATTGATGCACTCTTGATTGTAGCATGAATTGGCCCAGTGATTCAGAAAAATCAATTTGGAATTATGTGTGCCAAAAGTCACTAAATTGTGCATGCTATTTGACCAAATGTAATACAACTATTAGATTTTTTAATTTTAAAATTTTAGATTATAATTGCACCTATGTACTAACACATTGAAAAAAATTGAGTATTGATTTTTCAAGGGAAAGTGTAATTTTTCCAACAAAACTCCATGATAGCATGATAAAACATCCTTCACCACACACAAAAAAGTTATTACTGCAAAAGAATTTGAGAGCTTCATCAATTTTCCTTAGTCAGTTAACAGTCAACAAGCATTTATTAAGCTCTTAATATGTGCCAGAAACTATTCTAAGCATTGGTGATTCAAAGAAAGGCAAAAACAGGTTCTCAAGAAGCTTATATTCTAATGTGGGAGATAACATGTAAATAATTAGGTAGATAGATACACAGTATATACAGAGTAGATAAAAGAAATGCTAAAGAGGGTAAGCTCAGTTGGAGTGACCAGGAAGGGTTCTTAGAGTAGAGATCACTTGAATTATATCTTGATGGAAGTATAACTAAGATGGAGAGGTGAGAAAGTAGGGCCTTCTAGGCATAGAGGCAGTACAAGGGCAAGAAGAAGGGAGAAAAAGTGTCTTGTTCAAAGAAAATAGGCCAACACTGTTAGAACATAGGGTGAATGGAATACACTGAAGTATAAGAAGACTAGAAAGATAGGAAGGGACTAGACTATTAAGAACTTTAAATGACTGTCCGGCAATGGAGCTTATATTTGATCCCAGAGGGACACTGGAGCTCATAGAACAGGGGGCTTGATATGGTTAGACTTAACACTTGAGAAAAAGGGCCTCTCTTAATCTTCTGATATAAAAGTAATTATCTTTTGAAGTTCTTATGATCAGCAAGAAATTGATCTACAAAGATGCTGATAGGATGGTGGTGATAGACACTAATGGTAAGCAAGCAAGGATAGTTATCAATTCATTAATGAGTACTTTTATGATTTGACAAGTTTTGCTTCCCGAGGCATAGTAGACATAGATCTACCTTTGAGATCAGGAAGAACTAGCTAGGTTCAGGTCTTGCCTCTTTTTTTCATATTAAACATATCTTCATATTAGTGATGTTGTAAGTAAAAATTAAAACCAATAGGAGGAACCATCAGAAAGAGGAAACAAAACTCAACAGAAGAGGAAAAAAATAGCAATTCGACTTCCATAGTTCTTTCTTTGGATGTGGATAGTATTTTCCATCACAAGGCCCCTGGAGATGTCTTAGATCCTTGTATTGCCTGGAAGGGTTAAGTTTGTCAATATTAGTCATCACACAACTTGGCTGTTATTGCGTACAATGTTCTCTTGGTTCTGCTCACTTCACTCAGCATCAGACCATACAAGTCTTTCCAGGTTTTTCTGAAGTCAGCCTGTTCATCATTTCATATGCACAATAGTATTCCAGCACATTCATATACCACAGCTTGTTCATCCATTCCCCAATTGATGGGCATCCTCTCAATTTCTAATTCTTTGCCACCACAAAAAGAGCTGCTATGAATATTTTTGTACATGTAGGTCTTTTTCCCATTTGTGTGATCTCTTTGGGATATAGCCCTAGAAGTGCTATTGCTAGGTCAAAGGGTATGCACATTTTTATAGCCCTTTGGGCATAGTTCCAAATAGCTCTCCAAAATGGTTATATCATTTCACAACTCCACCAACAATGCATTAGTGTTCCAATTTTCCCACATTTTCTCCAACATTTATCACTTTCCTGTTTTGTCATCTTGGCCAATCTGATAGGTATGATGGAGTACCTCAGAGTTGTTTTGATTTGCATTTCTCTAATCAATAGTGATTTAGAGCATTTTTTCATATGACTGTAGATGGCTTTAATTTCTTCATCTGAGAACTGTCCATTCATATCCTTTGACCATTTCTCAATTGGGGAATGACTTGTATTCTTATAAATTTGACTTAATTCTCTATATATTTTAGAAATGAGGCCCTTATCAGAGAGACTGGTTGTAAAAATCCTTTCCCAATTTTCTACCTCCCTTCTAATCTTAGTTGTATTGGCTTTGTTTGTGCAAAAACCTTTCAATTTAATCTAATCAAAGTTATTCATTTTGCTTTTCATAATGTTCTCTATCTCCTGTTTGGTCACGAATTCTTCTGTTCTCCATAGATCTGCCGGGTAAACTATTACTTGCTCTCCCAGTTTGCTTATAGTATCAGCCTTTATATCTAAATCATGAACCTATTTTGACTTTATTTTGGGATATGGTGTGAGTTTTTGGTCTATGCCTAGTTTTTGCCATACTCTTTTCCACTTTTCCCAGCAGTTTTTGTCAGAGAGTGAGTTCTTATCCCAGAAGCTGGGGTCTTTGGGTTTATCAAATAATAGATTACTATAGTCATTGACTGCTGCATCTCGTGTACTTAACCTATTCCACTGAACCACCACTCTATTTCTTAGTCAGTACCAAGCAGTTTTGATGATTGCTGCTTTATAATACAATTTAAGATCTGGAATGGCTAGGCCACCTTCCCCTGCATTTCTTTTCATTAGTTCTCTTGATATTCTGGACCTTTTGTTCTTCCAAATGAATCTTGTTATTATTTTTTCTAACTCTATAAAACAATTTTTTGGTAGTTTGATTGGTATAGCACTGAATAAGTAAATTAACTTAGGTAGAATTGTCATTTTTATTATATTAGCTCGGCCTACCCATGAGCAACTGATGTTTTTCCAGTTATTTAGATCTGACTTTATTTGTGTGAAAAGTGTTTTGCAATTGTGTTCATAGAGTTCCTGGGTTTGTTTCAGTAGGTAGACTCCTAAATATTTTATAATGTTTACAGTAAGTTTAAATGGAATTTCTCTTTCTATCTCTTGCTGTTGGGCTTTGTTGGTAACATATAGAAATGCCAGTGATTTATGTGGGTTTATTTTATAGCCTGCAACTTTGCTAAGTTGTTTATTATTTCAAGTAGCTTTTTACTTGATTCTCTGGGATTCTTTAAGTATAACATCATGTCATCTGCAAAGAGTGATAGCTTTGTTTCTTCTTTGCCTATTCTACTACCTTCAATGTCCTTTTCTTCTCTTATTGCTAAAGCTAACATTTCCAATACGATGTTGAATAATGGTGGTGATAGTGGACATCCGTGTTTCACCCCCAATCTTATTGGAAATGCTTCTAACTTTTCCCCATTACATATTATGCTTGCTGAAGGTTTTAGATAGATGCTATTTATTATTTTAAGGAAGACTCCATTTATACCTATGCTCTCTAGTGTTTTTAATAGGAATGGGTGTTGTATTTTGTCAAAAGCTTTTTCTGCATCTATTGAGATGATCATGTGGCTTCTGTAATTTTGGTGTTGATATGATGAATTATGCTAATAGTTTTCCTTATATTGAACCAGCCCTGCATTCCTGGCATAAATCCTACCTGGTCATAGTGTATTATTCTTGTGATAAGTTGCTGTATTTTGCTAATCTTTTGTTTAAAATTTTTGCATCTATATTCATTAGAGAAATTCATCTATAATTTTCTTTCTCTGTTTTGACTCTTCCTGGTTTAGGTATCAGCACCATATTTGTATCATTAAAAGAATTTGGTAAGACTCCTTTTTCACCTATTTTCCCAAATAGTCTATATAGTATTGGAATTAATTGTTCTTTAAATGTTTGATAGAACTTGCATGTAAATTCATCTGGCCCTGGAGATTTTTTCCTAGGGAGTTCATCATTGGTTTGTTCAATTTCTTTGTCTGAGAAGGGTTTACTTAAGTATTTTACTTCCTCTTCTGTTAATCTGGGCAATTTGTATTTTTGTAAATATGTATCCACTTCACTAAGATTGTCAAATTTGTTGGCATATGGTTGTGCAAAATAATTCTTAATTGTTGTTTTAATTTCCTCTTCCTTGGCGGTAGTTTCACCATTTTCATTCTTGATACTAGTAATTTGGTTTTCTTCTTTCTTTTTTTAAATTAGATTAACCAAAGGTTTATCTATTTTATTGTTTTTGTCATAAAACCAGCTCTTACTTTTCTTTATTAGTTCAATAGTTTTCTTAATTTCAATTTTATTTATTTTCCTTTGGTTTTCAATATTTCTAATTTGATGTTTAATTGAGGATTTTTAATTTGTTCTTTTTCTTGTTTTTTTTTTTAGTTGTATGCCCAATTCATTGATCTCCTCTTTTTCTATTTTATTCATGTAAACATTTAGAGATATAAAACTTTCCATAAGAACTGCTTTTGCTGCATCCCATAGGTTTTGGTATGCTGTCTCATAATTGTCATTCTCTTGAATGAAATTATTGATTGTTTCTCTGATTTGTTGTTTGACCCAATCATTTTTTAGGATTAGATTATTTAGTTTCCAATTATTTTTTAGTCTATCTTTCCATGGCCCTTTATTACATATAATTTTTATTGCATCATGATCTGAAAAGGATGCATTTAATATTTCTGCCTTTCTGCATTGGATTGTGAAGTTTTTATGCCCTAGTACATGGTCAATTTTTGTGTATTTGCCATGTACTGCTGAGAAAAAAGTATATTCCTTTCTATCCCCATTCAGTTTTCTCTAGAGGTCTATCATATCTAATTTTTCTAATGTTCTATTCACCTCCTTAACTTCTTTCTTGTTTCTTTTGTGGTTAGATTTATCTAGTTCAGAGAGAGGGAGGTTGAGGTCCCCCACTAGTATAGTTTTGCTGTCTGTTTCTTCCTGTAACTCCCTGAACTTCTCCTCTAAGAATTTGGATGCTATATCATTTGGTGCATATATGTTTAGTAATGCTATTATTTCATTGTCTATGGTGCCTTTTAGTAGGATGTAGTTTCCTTCCTTATCTCTTTTGATAAGATCCATTTTTTCTTTTGCTTTGTCTGAGATCACGATTGCTACCCCTGCTTTTTTAACTTCAGCTGAAGCATAATATATTTTGCTCCAGCCTTTTACCTTTACCCTGTATGTATCACTCTTTCTCACATGTGTTTCACGTAAACAGCATATTGTAGGATTTTGGTTTTTAATCCATTCTGCTATCTGCTTCCATTTTATGGGAGAGCTCATCCCATTCACATTCACAGTTATGATTACTATCTGTGTCTTTTTCTCCATCCTTTTTCCCCCTGTTTATGCTTTTCTTTCTCCTTTCTCCTTTCCCCCCCTCACTAATGTTTTGCTTTTGACCACTGCCTCCTTGGGTCCCATCTCCCTTCTATTATCCCTTTTGCTTTTCTTTCCCTTTACCATTACTGCTTCTTCCCTCCCTTCTATCCGCCCTCCCTTTTCTTTCCCCTTTTCTCTCCTACTGCCTATAGTGCAAGTTAGATTTTTATACCTAAATGATTGTGTTATTCCCTTCTTGAGCTAAATCTGATGAGAGTAAGGTTCAAACAATGTTCATCCCCCTCCCTTCTTTACCTCTTGTCTAATAGGTTTTTGTTTCTTTTCCTGTAATGTAATTTACCCTTGTCTGCTTCCTTATTTCTCAGTACATTTTCTTAACTCAGACTAATCCACTTACTTGGATCCATTTAACCCATTTGATTAGATTTTTTTTTATCATTACATCAAAGTCAACTTATATCCAACCCCTTTATGTATACTCCTTTAATGTATGTAATAACAATACAGTTCTCAAGTGTCATCTTCCCTTGTAGGGATGTAAACATTTTGCCCTTATTAACAACATATTGTATCTTTCTGTCCCATTTACCTTTTTATGTCTCTCTTGAATCTTGTACTTGAAGATCAAATTTTTTGTTGAGCTCTGGTCTTTTTATCAGGAAGGTTTGGAATTCCCTATTTTGTTGAATATCCATTTCCTTTCCTGAAAAATCACACTCATTTTTGCTGGGTAGTTAATTAGTTTGCCTTATGGAATATCATGTTCCATGCCCTGCAGTCTTTTAATGTAGAGGCTGCAAGGTCCTGTGTAATCCTGACTGTGGTTCCATGATATTTAAATTGTTTCTTTCTGGCTGCTTGCAGCATTTTCTCTTTAATCTGGTAATTTTGGAATTTAGCTATTTTATTCCTTGGTGTTTGCAATTTGGGATCTCTTTCAGGTGGAGAGTGGTGGATTCTTTCTATAGTTATTTTGCCTTCTGGTTCTAGGACTTCAGGGCAGTTTTCCTTTATGATTTCCTGAAGGATATTGTCTTGGCTCTTTTTTTCATCATGATTTTCAGGTAGGCCGATAATTTTAAAAATGTCTCTCCTGGATCGATTTTCTAGGTCAGTTGTTTTACCCATGAGGTATTTTATGTTTTCATCTATTTTTTCATTTTTTTGTTTCTGTTTGACTGATTCTTCTCTCTCATAGAGTCATTAGTTTCCATTTGTTCAATTCTAATTTTTAACATATTGTTTTCTTCTGTTAGATTTTGTACTTTTTTGTCCAATTGGCCAATTGTATTTTTAAGGGATTTGTTTTCTTCAGTGTACTTTTTTTCCAATTGGCCAATTGTACTTTTTAAGGACTCATGTACCTCTCTCATTTCACTTTTCAAATCTTTCTTGACCTCTTCTAAGAAGGCTTTTTGGGCTTCTGACCAGTTCATATTCCCTTTTGATGTTGCAGATGTGGGTTTGATGACAATGTTGTCCTCTTCAGAATTTCTGTCTTGATCTTCACTCTTCTCATAATATGAATCTATCATATGTTTCTTTTTACTCATAGTGTTTCTTTATTCCCTGAGCTTTAAAGAGATTATGCTCTTCTGCTGGGGAGCAGAGGGCACTGCCCCAAGCTTCTTGTGTTGGGAACCTAGGTCTTGGTCACTGGCTTTGTGTGCTGGGCCCTCTTATGTTGGCAATTGGAGGCTGTAGGGTTCTGACAGCTTACCTGGTGTTGGGCTGGAATCAATAAGGTTGGGACTTTTAGGTAAATCTAGGTTACCTGCTTTTCTTTTCCTTTAGCTTTGTTCAGCTCCTTTTAGATGGGTGCTGCCAGGTGTTTATCTGCCTGGGGCCCCTTGCAGTGCTGCCCTCCTTAGTTTTGTTGGGGCACTGGGAGACTCCTTTGCTGTAGAATGCCAAGGCACCTGGTAGTTTTCTGAGCTACTTTCCACTGGGTCCCAATCCTCACTGAGGCACTTGGAGGTCCAGCTGTTGGTGTTTGCCTGCTCGACTACCTGGGCTTCGGGATCTCCTCCTGGTTGGCAGTTGGAAGCTGTAGTGCTCTGACAGCTTACCTGGTGTTGGGCTGGAATCAACAAGGCTGGAACTTTTGGGCAACTCTAGGTTGCTTTCTTCAGCTCCTTTCAGATGAATGCTGCAGGGTGCTTACCCACCTGTCAAGACTCTTTGTAGTGCTGCTTCCCTTATTTTTGCTGAGGCATTGGGAGACTTGTTTGCTGCAGAATGCTGAGGTACCAGAATCTCCTCCTGGTGTGCTAAAGTGGGTCTTTCCACTAGCTGGCTGGGCGACTCCCATTTCTGTGCTGCTCCCCTTCCCCCAGAGTAAGAGAGGCCTTTTCCGTTAATCCCTCTAGCTACCTGGGCTACTGCACTGCTGCACCCCATGTTTCTTCTGGTTTGGCTGTTCCAGGGTTTTTTCTGGGGTGATATTTTCTGGGTTTTTAGAGGTTGATAGGGGAGGGTGAGAGTGACTACCTTTTTACTCTGCCATCTTGGCTCCCATTTGTAGCATTTTTTACTTTATGTGGCAAGCTTTGAATTTTAAAAGGTTTCATTTTGAAATGTATTTTAGGAAAATTGCTAGTGGATTCCACCCTTGTCCAATTTTCAATTTGCTCTCGGATTCTAAGAAATTTGGGTAGTTTTCATTTACGATTTCTTAAAATATGGCATCTAAGTTTTTTACCTCATTATTTTTATATAGCCCAATAATTTTTAGATTATCTCTTCCTGACCTGGTTATAAGCTTTTCTGCTCCTTCTTGATATGGAGTTTCAGTGGATGCACTTCTATATTGAACTTTTGCCCCAGATCTGTGGAATGACCTCACTTTAGGCTCTTAAGCTTTTCTTTTGCTGTGGAGCTCTAAGAATGCTCTTTTCCTAGGCTCCTCTAGGAGCCCTCCCTCATTGCCACTGATTTACACTGCACTTTCTATCTATCCTTGATTTTCTATTTTAGGATTTCTGCAGAATTTTGGCCATCTTTCACTGGATTGAGTAGAGAAATCTACACCTGATCCTCAGTATTCTTTTTTTTTAATGGTGCATTTAAAAGCTTAACTGGGGGTGTTTGCTAGGTAACTGGATTTTTCTAGATAGTAAAACATTACCATCTTCCCACAATTCCTCTGTAAAAGTTCATTATCATTTTTAATCTATTGATTTTTTCATTATTTATTCTTATTTTTATTTTTGTAAGTTGGTTTTTCTTTTCTCTTTACAAATAAAATTAGCTAATACTGTCTTGGTTTTATTTGTAAAATTAAAGTTCTTTGCTCTCTTCACAAGTTCATTAATTTGTTTCTGATTTTTTATTTTATTTTTCCTTTGATTCTTTTTTTTGCTTATTTTGGTACTGATAATTTGTTAATTTATTAATTTTCTGGCTTTAAAAAATTTTATTCTGAATGCATTTGTCCCTTTATTTTTCTCTTTTACTAGTATGTTTGAGATAGAATTTTATTCTGACTTCTTTAGCTGCATCCCTTAAATTCCTGTTGTCACACTATTATTATCCTCTTTAATAAAATGATTTATTGTTTTTATGATTTGTTCTTTAACCCACCAATTATTCAGGATACCATTATTTGGACTTCCATTGTGAGTGTGTATTTTGTTCTTATTTCCTTTACTAAAACTATTTTTAAAGTTATATTTTGATCTATAAAAATGTGTTTAATAGACTTTTCCATTAGGGAATTTGTATCAGAGTGCCAGTCCCTTGTTACAACTGAAATAATTAGAGAAATATTAATTTTGTAATGGGTGTGTCAAATCAATACTTAAAAAAATGAGAATGCTTCCTAAATTAAGTTATTCATTCTGTGTCATATCAATCAAACTACCAAAGCATTACTTTATAGAGTTAGAAAAATAATAGCTTAATTAATCTAGAGTAACAAAAGTCATGAATTGCAAAGGATGTAATAAAAAGAGTGTGAAAGAAGAGGACCTACCAATATTAGAACTCAAACTATTGTACAAACCATTAATCATTAAAATTATTAAATTAAATTAATAATAATTAAAATGATATGGTGCTGGTTAAAAAATAGAGAGATTAATCAGTGAAACAGATTAGGCACACAACATATTAAAATAAATGAAGTTAGTATCCTAGTGTTAAATTAACTCAAAGACCACAACTATGAGGGTAAGGATTCACTATTTGAGAAAAAAACTGCTGGGAAAACTGGTTAACCATATGGCTGAAATTATGTCTACACAAACATTTCACACTTTATCACAAGGTAAACTCAAACTGAATATACAACTTACATATAACTGGTGACATTATATAGATTAAAGGGGCAAAGAAGAACTTACCTTTTAGATTTATGAATGAGGGAAAAGTTCATCACCAAACAAATGATAGTGAGAATCCAAAAAATGGAATGTACAATGTTGATTATATAAAATTTAAAAGGTTTTTTGTAAATAAAACTAATGCAGTTAAATTGGGGAAAAAAGTCCAATTAAATGGGAAAAAATCTTTACAGCAAGTTTCTCTGTTAAACTTTTTATATTGAAGATATATAAGGAATGGACTCAAATTTATAAGATTTAAAGCCATTCCTCAATAAATAAATGGTCAAAGAATATGAGCATGCAGTTTTCACAAGATGAAATCCAAGATTAAAAAAAAATTAAAAAAAACACTTGAAATCACTAAGAAAAATGCAAATTAAAGCAATTCTGAGGCTTTCCTTCATATTCATCAGATTGACAAAGATGAAAATAGAAAAAATTATAAATGCTGGAGAGATTGCAGGAAAATAGACATATTGATATATGTTAGTAGAACTGTGAATTGGTCCAGCCATTCAGGAAAGCAATTTGGAATTATCTGTGTTCACCCCCCCCACCTCAACCCTCCAGCACTCAGCTTCCCTCAAAATCACTAAACTGTGTATACTCTTTGGCCAATAGAAACCCTTTGTACCCCCCAAATACATCAAAGAACTAGGAAAAGGACATATACATGCAAAAATATTTATAGCAATTCTTTTTGTAGTGGAACTATAGTTGGTCATTTTATATATACATATATATACACACTTCCCCATATACACATACATATATATGCATAAACACATATATACACATATACATATGTATACACATATACACAGACATTATATATATGATTAAAACATGTATAGATACATACATATGCATATATGTATCTATATATGTTTTAATCAGGCAAGATCCATCTTTCCACCCTCCCACACCCAACCCCTCCAACCAATTGAGAAAACAAGAAAAACAAAAGCTACTCATCACTCCTCATCACATGTGTAGTTAATCAAAACAAATTTCCACACTGATCATGTCCTAAAATAAAATTGTCTCAGTCTGCATTCTGAGTCCTTTGCCTCTCCATTAAAAGGCGGGCAGTATGTTTCATCATCAGTCCTCTGGAATCCTGATGGGGCATTAAAAGCTGGTAAGAGTTCAGAGTAATGGATTTATAGACCACAGCTTGTTTATACATTCCTTAATTTATGGGGACCCTCTCAGATTACTTTTCTTTGCCACCTCAAAAAGAAGTACATTTTTGTACATCCTTAAATTTGTTTTGCTTAGGACTAATCCCTATCTTCATCTATCCTTCTTTTAATTACTACTCTCCCTTCTCCCCTTTCCCTCCTATTTAACTGTTGAGTGAAATGTATTTCTATATGCTGTGTGTGTGTGTGTATTTTTTCAAATTAATTTATTTATTTTTAGTTTTTTAACATTCACTTCCACAAGATTTTGAGTTACATATTTTCTCCCTATCTTGTCCCTCCCCCAAGATGGTGTGCATTCTGAATACCCCTTCCCCTAATCTGCCCTACTTTCTATCTTTGCCCCCTTCTCTTATCCCCTTCCCCTTCTATTTTCCTGTAGGGCAGGATAGATTTCTATACCCCATTGCCTGTATATCTTATTTCCTGGTTGCATGTAAAAACAATTTTTAACATTTGTTTTTTTAAACTTTGGATTCCAAATTCTTTCCCTCCCCACCCACTTTCATTGAGATGGCAAGTAACTCAGGTTATAACTACAGGTTATACTTCTGTAGTCATGCAAAACACTTCCATAGTAGTCATATTGCAAAAAACTAACTAAATTTCCCTTCATTCTATCCCACCCCTCATTTATTCTATTCTCTTCTTTGACCCTGTCCCTCCTCAAAAGTGTTTGCTTCTGATTGCCCCCTCCTCCATACTGTCCTCCCTTCTTATCATCCTCCCCCTCTTATCTGATTTTCCTGTAGGGTAAGGTAGATTTCCATGCCCAATTGAGTGTGCATTTTATTCCTTGATTAAGCCAAATCCTATGACAGCAAGATTCATTCATTCCCTCTTACTTTCTGCCACTTCCCCTCCAGTGTAAAAGCCTTTTCTTATCTGTTTTATGTGAGATAATTTACCCCATTTTACCTCTTCCTTTCTTGTTATCTAAGTATAATCCTCTCTCATCCCTTAATTTTATTCTCCAGATAATACCCTTTCATCTTCAACTCACCCTGTGCCCTCTATCTATCTATTTATCCATGTATCTATACATAAAAAAATTTTCCCCTCCAACTACCCTAATACTGACAAAGGTTTCATGAGTTACAAATATCATCTTTCCATGTAGGAATGTAAACAGTTCAACCTTAATAAGTCCCTTATGATTTCTCTTTCCTGTTTATCTCTTTATGCTTCTCTTGGGTCCTGTATTTAAAAGTCAAATTTTCTATTCAGCTCTGGTCTTTTCATCAAGAGTGCTTGAAAGTCCTCTATTTCACTGAATATCCATTTTTACTCCTGAAGGATTATACTCAATTTTGCTGGGTAGGTGTTTCTTGACTGTAATCCTATCTTTTGCCCTCCAGAATATCATATTGCAGGCTCTCTGGTCCCTTAATGTAGAGGCTGCTAAATCCTTTGTTATCCAGGATTGTGTTTCCACCATACTCAAATTGTTTCTGGATGTTTGCAATATATTCTCCTTGACTTGGGAACTTTGGAATTTGACTATAATATTCGGAGTTTTCCTTTGGGGGTCTCTTTCAGGAGGTGATTGGTGGATTCTTTCCATTTCTATTTTACCCTCTGGTTCTAGAATATCAGGGCAGTTTTCCTTGATGATTTCTTGAAAGACAATGCCTGGGCTCTTTTTTTTTTATTATGGCTTTCAGGTAGTCCAATAATTTTTAAATTATCTCTCCTGGATCTATTTTCCAAGTCAGTTGTTTTTCCAATGAAATATTTCACATTGTCTTCTACTTCTTCATTCTTTCGGTTTTGTTTTATAATGTCTTGATTTCTCATTAAGTCATTAGCTTCCCTCTCACCAGTCAGACAAACCTTTCCTACTGACCTTCTAAGTTGTCTTTGGCATTTGTGGGTTGAGAAGTCTGGAAACCTCAACAGCTGCCTCGGTCCCTGAGGCCTGCTCCTGCTTTGCTGAGGCCCTGTCTTTGCCTGCAGGGTCCATGCTGAACTGTACTCCTCTCCCAGCCTGGTGAAACAGACCTTTCCTGCCAACCTTCCAGGTTTTCTTGGGCTGGAAATTTGTTTTACTCTGTCTTTTTATGGGTTCTGCTACTTTAGAATTTGTTCAGAGCCATTTAACAAGTATTTGGAGGGGTTTGGGGGAGAGCTTAAGCAAGTCACTGCTTTTACTCTGCCATCTTGGCTCTGCCTCCCTACTTTTTCTTCTTTTGACCAGTTCAGGTGAGAGGTAGGTTCATGTATCAGCTGCTCCTCCCCTTCCCATCCTTATTGTTTGTATAGATGTTACACATGATTAAGTGAGATAACTTTCCCTCACCTTCCTTTCCATTCTTTCCCCACACTGCATGATCAATTTCTCTTCTTTTCTCTTTCCATAACAGAATCACATCCAAGCCTTGTCTAATTGGACTTCCTATCTGATGCTTGATGATTATAAGTATTAGAGAAGATGCATGTAACATCTCCCAACATTTGAACATAAGCAGTTTATTTTTGTTTCATCTTTTATCACTTTTTTAATTCAAAACTAATCATGGCTAGAGCTGATCAGATCATGGGTGAGATGGAGGTGAAGTGGAATTTGCCATTTTTGAGAGCCTTATTTGTAAGAAAGGTCACTAAAAGGTAGTCCCAAGATAGTGAAATAGCAGGAAGAAGTACTGCCAAGGTTTCCTCCATGACTCCTCCAAGGATATCTAGAAATTGAATGAAATCCAAAATTTAATTGAGAAATTGAAGAAAAAAACTATATTAAATACTTATTTTCCAGCCCAGGGTGAGATAAAGATACCAACCAAGAGGTTTGCAAATACCAAGGATGAGATCTATGCAGAAATGACTATGAAAAACATTCTAGTAAAAGAGCAGATACAGTACTGACATTGTACACCAGGACAAGAAATGGTCCCAGATATAGCACAAAGTGGGCTAAATTTATAAGCATTAATGAGTAGGTGCCAACCAGCAGCTTCCTTGCTCACTACCCATTTCATGGTCACAGGTCCAGGGGTGGCTGAATAATGCTGAGATACATGCCTACAGGTGGTGTCCAGGCTATATGTTGTAGACTTTTTGCTTAATAAGGAGCAAGTTCTGAATCAATCATTCCTAAATTTCAGGAGCAGAGTAGTAGCTCAGTTCCTGGTCATTGCCCAGTTTGAAGGACACAAGTAACCAGGACAGGAATTTCAGTCAAAAGGGGAACTTGCAGTTCTGTCACTCTGAACCTGCAGAGGTTTCCAAGGGGCTGATAGCAGCTGAATCCAGAAGCAATATACTGGAACTTTAATCAGGACAAGATTAAACGCATGTTAATCAGAGCTACACAAAGGACAGAAACTTGTGCAACTATATTAGAAGGAAAGAAATCAGGCTTTTCCTTGTATCAGACCACTTTGGGAGCATTGAAAGCTTGCAGACCATGAAGACTGAGTTGTCCATAGATGCTAGAATAACACAATGATCAATAGTCCAAGAAAACAACAGTAGGACTAGGCTAGGCAATCACTGGACAAGATAGGTAGAAAACAGGACAAAATAGAGAGTAAAACTACAGTAATAGTGGACCTAAATTTATCCCTCCCAAACCTAGATAATTTAAACCAAAAGTAAACAAGGAAAGTTGAATTTTAGAAAAGTTAAATGTGATAGCACCCTGGAGAATAGTGAATGGGAAAAGAATGGAATACATCTATTTCTCAGTTATGAATGGAGCCTTCAAAATATTGACCATGAATGTATCAGGGCATAAAAACCTCACAAACAAATGCAGAAATATTAAATGCATCTTTTACCAATCATAATGAAATAAAATTACATTCAAAAAAGGACCTTTGTAGCAAAGATTAAAAATTAATTTGAAAAAATAGCTTAATCTTGAACACTGGATGTGTAGAAGAACCAATCAAAGATCCAATCAATAATTTCCTTAAAAATAATTACAACAATGACACAGCATACCAAAATTTATGAGATATGGCCAAAAAAGTATATGGGGAAAATGTATATCTCTAAATGCTTTTATTGAAAAAAGGGAGGAAAAGCAAAGTCTTTTATTTTGAGACCACATAAGTAACAAGATGGTAAGGAAGACATATTCTCTGATCCCCAAGATCTCTCAAACTTGAATTAATGGTGCCAAGTCAGAGAACTGAAGAACAGAGGGAATGGGACAGTTCACCAGGATAGGAAACTGTGCATATGTGGGACTGTGTGGTTCTCCACCAGATCTCAGGGAAAGAGCAAAACATACTATTGGGACCTGTTATGACCACACAAAAGTCGCTTAGGAAAGAAACATAGGATGGTCAACTGTAATTTATGTGGTGTAGTAGGAGGCTGAGAAGCTTTGAGGCCTAGCCTCTAAGAATACCGCAATCAGAGAGGAAAGAGTTAGGAAGTAAGTGATAAGAAAAATAAGGCAGAAAAAAAAACCTGAAAGTAGCAAAGATTTCATTAAGAAATCTCAAGAACCATAAGCATAAGGACATAAATTAACAGCAAAAACATTAACAACAGAAGGAAATATGACTTCTGAATCTAGTAAATGAGCAAAAATATCTACAAATAAATACTACAAAATGAAGGGAAAAAATGATCCAATACTTGAGTCAGAGGACCCTGTGGAGTTTGAAGAGAACCTGGAACCACAACATATTGTTTTGGAATGCCTTAAAGGAGAAATGAGAATTATGAGATCAGAATTTATATCCTACATAGCAAAAATCATGAGCAGAATAGAAAAACTGGAATCTACAATGTCTCACCAAAGAAAAAGAAAGAAAAGAATAGAGCGGGAATGTAAATACACAGAAAAAACCCCCAACCTAGAAGATGAGAAGCAAAAGTAAACTAATGCTAAAAGAAAATATGCTCATCAGACAAGCAAAACCTGTAAATCTTGAAGACAGGATGCACAGAGACAACCTAAGGCTCATTGGTCTCCCAGATACCATTACAGGAGAAAAAACCTTGATACTATTATGAAGAAAATAATAAATGATAAATGATGAAAAATGGAAAAAATAAATGATGAAATTAAAAAATTCCTGAGGATTAGAATAATCCAGAAATGAAATTGTGATTTCTCAGGAAGGAATGTGTTCCCCTTATTGAAAGCCTTCAAAGAAAGGCTGAATGAGCACTTGCTTGGTATTTTGTAGACAAGATATTTGTTTATGCATATGCTGTATAAGATGGTCTTTGAGGTCCCTTTCAATTCTGAAATGGTATGATTATATGATTTAGGAAAGAAGAGGAAAAGATATTTTCCTATAAGGTAGTTGGAAGTTAGCAGCTAATCAGTAGCTGACATTTCTCATTTGCCTTGGGAGGATTGCCCTCATTTTGGTTAGCGTCTTGGATTTGGTTGTATTGTGGGGCTTCTCTGGAGACTTCCACCCTGAGTGTTTCATGAGGATGCCTAGAGAACATATGGTGAACACTTTCCTTTCATCTTAATGTTTTGGGATATTGAATGCTATAACCATGTCTTATTCTGCCTCATTTGCAAAGGGCAATAAAAAATGAATAAAAAATTAATAAGATTTTCTGAAAAACATAACAATATATTTTCCCACACCAACTCAAAGAAAAAAATAACAGCCAATATTTATCTAATAATAGCTTATAATAATTTTTAAAGTTTTCATGTTTTCAAAGTACTTTGCACCCACATTAGTTCTTTGGGTTTCATGACAAACCTGAGGGGAAGGTATTACAAAATGTTGCTTTTCTAATTTTTCAGATGAGAATGTGAAGGCTGAAAGATTATCCATCTAGATCTGGAAGGCACCATTCACGTAGCTTTTGAAGTCCAGCTCTCTCATTTTATTGATGCAAAATGCAAGGCACAATTACGTAAAGCAAAATTTCCATGTTCCCAGATGCCATAGGTGGCAGATCCTGGATTAAAACTTATGTTTCCTGAATCCAAGTTCACCTCTTTGTCCCTTAGTTTCATCACTCATAACTTGCCCATGCACATACAGTACAATTTTCACAGGTAGGATTTTTGTCTTTGTCTTCTAAGGACCAAGTACAGTACCTGGTGTATAGTAGGTACTTAATTAACTGTTGTTGAGAAAATAAATTTTTTGATGAATTAATGTTAGTGCTGTCATCTCCATAAATTGATGAGAACCATGGTCCTGCATGGGCAGTAAAACTGATAGAGACTCAACTGGAAATATCATGACCTCCTACTGCCACCTCAACATTTGCTGCCTTTATTTATTTTTAAAGGTTTCTGATGGCTGTAAGGACTATCCTTTAATTAACCTCTAGAGTTAGGATTTCCATTAATGATCTCTCTAAGAAAAAATTCCCAAGACCAGATGGATTTACAAGTAAATTCTATCAACCATCTAAGGAAAAATTAATCCCAATACCATATAAACTATTTGAAAAATAAGTGAAGAAGGAGTCTTACCAAATTCCTTTGATGATACAAATATGAGACCAGGAAAAGCAAAATAGAGAAAGAGAGTTACTGAGCAATTTCATTAGTGAATCATCAATACAGAAATGTTAAATGGAATCTTAGCAAGGAGATTACAATGACAAATCACAAAAATCATATACTATGACCAAGTGGGATTTATACCAAGAATGTAGGGTTGATTCATCATTAGGAAAATTATCAGAATGATTGAGCTTATCAATAATAATAATAAAGACCATAATTATCTCAATGGATGCAGAAAAAGCTTTTGACAAAATTATATGCACTCCTTTGAAAAACAATGTAAATCATAGGAATCAGTAGAACATTTCTTTTTTTTAATGGTAATTTTTATTTATTTTTTTGTTTTCAACATTTACTTCCACAAGATTTTGAGTTCCAAATTTTCACCCTATCTCGCCCCTCCCTCCACCCCAAGATGGCAGGTATTCTGAATACTCTTTCCCCTAGTCTGCCTTCCCTTCTATCTCTCCCTGCTTCTCTTATTCCCTTCCCCTTCAATTTTCCTGTAGGGCAAGATGGATTTCTGTACCCCATTTCCTGTATTTCTTATTTCCCAGTTGCATGTGAAAACATTTTTTTTAAACATGTGTTTTTAAAACTTTGGGTTCCAAATTTTCTCCCTTCCTCCCTCCCCACCCACCCTCATAGATAAGGCAAGCAACTAAATATAGGTTATATATGTGCAGTTATGCAAAACACTTCCATAGTAGACATGCTGTGAAAAACTGACTCTATTTCCCTTAATCCTATCCCACCCCCTCATTTGTTCTATTCTTTCTTTTGACCCTTCCCTCCTCAGAAGTATTTGCTTCTAATTACCCCCTTTCCCAATCTGTCCTCCTCTCTATCATTCCCCTACTGTCTTGTCCCCTTCCCCCCCTATTTTCCTATAGGGTAAGGCAGGTTTCCATACCCAATTGAGGTGTATGTTATTCCTGCCTTAAGTCAAATCCTATGAGAATAAGATTCACTCATTCCCTCTCGCCTTCCCCCATTTCCCCTCCACTGTAAGAGCCTTTTCTTTTCTGTTTTTCTTTTGTGAGATAATTTACCCAGTTCTACCTCTCCCTTTGTCTTTCTCCTAGTATAATCCTCTCTCACCCCTTAATTTTATTCTCCAGATATAACACCTTCATTTTCAACTCACCCTGTGCCCTCTATCTATCTATCTATCTATCTATCTATCTATCTACATCTATATATACATACATATAATTTTTTTCTTCCAACTATTCTAATACTGCCAAAGGTCTCATGAGTTACAAATATCGTCTTTCCATGCAGGAATGTAAACAGTTCAACCTTAATAAGTCTCTTATGACTTTCTCTTTCCTGTTTAGCCCTTCATGTTCCACTTGAGTCTTGTATTTGAAAATCAAATTGTCTATTCAGCTCTGGTCTTTTCATCAAGAATGCTTGAAAGTCCTCTATTTCACTGAATGACCATTTTTTCCCCTGAAGGATTATACTCAGTTTTGCTGGGTAGGTGATTCTTGGTTGTAATCCTATCCCCTTTGCCCTCTGGAATATTATATTCCATGTCCTCCGGTCCTTTAATGTAGAAGCAGCTAAATCTTGTGTTATTCTGATTGTGTTTCCACAATATTTGAATTTGAATTTTTGAATTTGAATTTGAATAATTCTAATTGTTTCTTTCTGGCTGCTTGTAATATTTTCTCCTTGACCTGGGAACTCTGGAATTTGGCTACAATATTCCTAGGAGTTTGCCTTTGGGGATCTCTTTCAGGAGGTGATCTGTGGATTCTTTGAATTTCTATTTTGCCCTCTGGTTCTAAAATATCAGGACAATTTTCCTTGATAATTTCTTGAAAGATGATGTCTAGACTCTTTTTTTTTGATCATGGCTTTCAGATAGTCCAATAATTTTTAAATTCTCTCTCCTGGATCTATTTTCCAGGTCAGTTGTTTTCCAATCAGATATTTCACATTATTTTCTAATTTTTCATTCTTTTGGATTTGCTTTATGGTGTCTTGATTTCTCATAAAGTCACTAGCTTCCAATTGCTCTATTCTAATTTTTAAGGAAGTATTTTCTTCAGTAATCTTCTGGACTTCCTTTTCCATTTGGTCAATTTTGCTTTTTAGGGCATTCTCCTCCTCATTGGCTTTTTGGACCTCTTTTGCCATTTGGGTTAGGCAGTTTTTTAAAGTGTTAGTTTCTTTAGTATTTTTTTGGGTCTCCTTTAGTAAGCTGTTGACTTGTTTTTCATGATTTTCTTGCATCACTCTCAGTTTTTCCTCTACTTCTCTTACTTGCTTCTCAAAATCTCTTTTGAGCTCTTCTAAGGCCTGGGACTGATTCATATTTTTCTTGGAGGCTTTGGATGTAGGAGCTTTGGCTTCTGGTTATATGATTTGATCTTCTTTGTCACCAAAGTAAGATAATATAGTCTGACTCTTTCTGCGCTGCTTATTCATGATGCTGGCCAATTACTTGAATTTTAAACTCCTTGTTAAGTCTGCTTCCAATGTGGAGAATGTACTGTCCCAAGCTTCAGGGGTTGGTACAGCTTCTTTCAGAGATTCTTCTAGCGATCTGGAAATTTTCAGTTCTTCCAAGGTGCTATGACAAGGGGTGAGGTCTTTTTTTTCCACCAGCACAACGAGCTCCACTACACCAGTGTTCCTCCTTGTCCCAGGACCACCCCTCAGAACTGTGACCCAGATCCAAGCACTGGTAAAGCAAGAGATTCCTGCCTCAGCACTGGCAAAGAGATCCCTGCAATCCCCCTCTGATCAGACACTTGATTCCCCCTCAGTCTGTTGGCTGGAAGCTCAGGAAACAGCCAAGTCCCTGCCATGCTCGAGACTTGCGGCTGAGACCTAGCTCCTCTCTCACCACAGTCACAGACTTTTCCCACTGACCTTCCAAGTTGTCTTTGGTGTTCGTGTGTTGAGAAGTCTGGAAACCACCACAGCTGCCTGCAATTCAGTCCTCTGAAGCCTGCTCCAGGGTTGCTGCAGCCTGCGTGCCCATGCCAAACTGTGCTCCTCTTCCCTTCCGGTGCGGTATACCTTTCTGATCAACCATCCAGGCTGTCTTTGGCTGGAAATTTGTTTCACTCTGTCTTTTTGTGGGTTCTGCTACTTTAGAATTTGTTTAGAGCCATTTTTTATAGGTATTTGGAGGGCTTTGGGGGGAGAGCTCCAGCAAGTCACTGCTTTCCCTCTGCCATCTTTGCTCCATCCCCTAGAACATTTCTTAAGATAATAAATAGTAACTATCTAAAAACCAATAGCAGGCAGTATACGTAATGGAGATAAATTTGAAGCCTTCCCAGTAAAATCAGGGATGAAGCAACAATGTCCATTATTACCTACTATTATTCAATATTATCCTAGAAATACAAGTAAAGCAAGAAAACAAGAAAAAAATTAAAGGAATAGAAATAGGTTCTGAGGAAATGAAGAAATCCTTATTTTCATATGATATAAAGGTATACTTGGAAAATCCAAAGAATCAATTAAAAACTCTTTGAAACAATTAACAACTTCAGCAAAATTGCAAGATAAAACATAAACCCACATAAATCATCAGTATTTATACATTCTACTAACAAAACCCAACAGGAAAGAATAGAAAGAGACATTCTATTTAAAATAACTGCAGACAATATAAAATACTTGGGAGTCTACCTGCCAAGACAAACTCACAATTATATGAACACAATTACATAGCACTTTCCACACAAATAAGGACAGATCCAAACAATTGGAAAAATACTAATTGCTTATGGGCAATCCAAGCCAATATAATAAAAATGACCATTCTATTTAAGTTATTTTACTTATTTAATGCCATGCTGTTTGACCCAGGAATATCACTATTAGGTCTGTATCCAAAAGAGATCAAAGAAAAAGGAAAAGCATCTATTTATTAAAAAAATGTTTATAGCAGCTCTTTTTGTGGTGGCAAAGAATTGGAATTTGAGAGGATGTCCATCAATTAGGGAATGGCTGAATAAGTTGCAGTAAATGACTGTGATGGAATATTATTGGGGTCTAAGAAATGATAAGCAAGATGGTTTCAGAAAAACCTGAGAGGACTTATATGAACTGATGCAATGTGAAATAAACAAAACCAGGACAACACTGTACATAGTAACAGCAATATTATAGGGATGGTCAACTGTGAAAGACTTAATGCTTTGATAGTTCAAGACAATTCCAAAGGACCTATGATGCAAAATACTATCCACCTCCAGAGAGTAAACTGATGAACTCTGAATGCAAATGAAACCATACTTTTTATATTTTCTTTTTTATTGTTTTATTTTGTTGGTGCATATTCTTTTGCAATATGGTTAATATCAAAACATGTTTTGCATGACCTCACATGTATAATCAAAACTGAATTGCTTGCTTTTCCAAGGAAGAGGGTATGACAAAAGGGAAGGAGGGAATTCAGAACTAAAAATTAAAAATAATTATTAAATTTAAATATTAATTACACATATTAAATATATGTACTTGGGAAATACTTAATGAAATAAATAAAATAATTAATAAAAAACCCAAATGAAATAATAGTTACTGCTATATGACAGTGAATATGCACAGGAGTATTTGTTTGCACAAATCACATAATTTGTACAAATTGTTTGATTTGTACTTTAGACTTCAATTAAACTTTAACTCCACTGTGATTTTGTCATTGCTGTTTCTGAAAAGAACATGCTATCTTTGTGTCACTATGTATTTGAAATTGGCAAAGGTTAATTATTATCTTTGGAACTTAACTGACCACCAATGGATAACATAAGTTTTCTTTTCTTACAACACAACAATAAAGGCAAACACTGAAACTTTAGAGATGAAGATTTCTGTGGGATTCATAAAGTTTCCCAGCTGAATCCTAATTTCATTGGCTGTTCTTTCAACTCTACACCTTGATTTGCAGCCAGCATATTCCTTTCAGAATTTGTCAGGAAATTACATCAACACTCAAATTTGTGGTATTAAGAGCTGAAGCAGAAAAGAAAAAGAGAAAGAAAATACAAAACTGACTGGAGATTATGGCCATGAATATTATTCCAAGCTTGAATATTGGAACCTGACCTTTATATGTTCTTTTCCTGACTCTCTTGTTTCTGGGATTGATATCCTGCTTCCCCCCACCCCTCCTATAATTTGCCTGGGGATTAAGGTGAGCCACTGTTTTATGGGAGAGTTCATTCCATTCACATTCACAGTTATGATTACTGTTTATGTCTTTCTCTTCAACCTTTCCCACTCCCCCCCATTTACACTTTTCTTTCTTCTTTCTCCTTTTCCCTCCTCACTAGTGTTTTGCTTTTGACCACCACCTCCTTCAGTCCCACTCCCCTTCTATTAGCCCCCTCCCTTTTCATCCCCTTTACCCTTACTACTTCTTTCCTCCCTTCTGTCCCCACTCCCTTTTCTTTCTCCTTTTCCCATCTACTGCCTATAGGGCAAGTTAGATTTCTATACCTAACTGATTATGTTATTCCCTTCTTGAGCCAAATCTGATGACAGTAAGGTTCAAACAATGCTGATCTCCCTCCCTTCTTTCCCTCTGCTGTAACAGATTTTTGTGCCTTTTCTTGTTATGCAATTTACCCTTGTCTGCCTCCTCCTTTCCTTTTCTCTCAGTACATTTAGTATTCAAGTTTTTTTTCTTTTTTCTTTTCTTATTTTGTATTTAAGTTTAAAAAAATTACAAATAAAAAAAGAAACAATGGACTCAATGATCTTAGAAAAACATGGATAGACTTGCACAAAATAATGAGAAAGGAAATGAGCAGAACCAAGAGAACATTGTATATAGTAACAGTAATATTGTTTTAAGGAGAAGTTTTTTGTGACTGAGTAATTTTGACTATTATAAATATCCAAATTAACTACAAAGGACATATAAAGGAAGATGCTATCTGCATCCAGAGAAAGAAGTGATAAATAGAAGTATGTATAGAATAATTTTACAGACACACACACACATTTGTGTCTAATGATAGCAATCTCTAGGATGGGGGGAAGGAAAAGAAAGGAAAAAGTAAATTTACTTGATAACTTCTAAGTAGTTGATGAAAGTAATCAATATTTTCCTGAGAAATCTCGCCCAGTGGATGCTACTGACCCAATATTTTTCTGTCAGTTAGTATATAACATGTAGCAGGAACCCAAAGAGAGAGAAAATACCTTTCTCTTTCATTTAGAGACTTCCAAAACAAGGCTTGCTAACAATACCAAGGACTATATAAAAATGGGCAAAAAATTATAATTGTGCCAGTCATGTTGTATTCAAATCCTCCATATGGGCTATTGGCCCAAATTTGGAACACTTTTCATTTTCCCACAAAGCTTCTATTCTGAAGCCTTTTTTCCTCATTTAATTTATTTATTTTTAGTTTTAAACATTCAGTTCCACAAGATTTTGAGTTACATATTTTCTCCCTATCTTGTCCCTCCCCCAGGATGGTGTGCATTCTGAATACCTCTTCCCTTAATCTGCCCTCCTTTCTATTTCTCCCCCTCCCTTCTCTTATCCTCTTCTCCTTCTATTTTCTCTTTCTATTTCTATACCACATTGCCTGTATATCTTATTTCTCAGTTGCATGTGAAAACAATTTTTAACATTTGTTTTAAAAAATTTGGGTTCCAAATTTTCTCCCTTCCTCCCTCCCTCCTACCCTCATTGAAAAGGCAAGCAACTCAGTACAGGTTTATACATATGTAGTCATACAAAACACTTCCATAGTAGTCCATGTTGTGAAAAAACTATATTTCCCTTCATCCTATCCCATCTATTCTCTCTTTTGACCCTGTCCCTCCTCAGAAGTGTTTGCTTCTGATTACCCTTTCCCCCAATATGCCCTCCCCTCTATCATCTTCCTGCTCTCTTATCCCTATTTTCCTGTAGGGTAAGATAGATTTCTATATCCAATTGAGTGTGTATGTTATTTTCTCCTTAAGCCATATCTAATGAGTATAAGATTCATTCATTCCCTCTCATCTTCCCCGACTTCCCCTCTAATGTAAAAGCCTTTTCTGGTCTGTTTTATGTGAGATAATTTACTCCAGTCTACCTCTCCCTTTCTCCTCCTAGTATAATTATCTCTAACCCCTTACTTTTATTCTCCAGATATCACCCCTTCATCTTTAACTCACCCTGTCCCCCCTATCTATCTATCTATCTATCTATCTATCTATCTATCTATCTATCTATCTATCTACCTACCTATCTGTCCATCCATCTATCTATACATATAATTTTTCCCCTCCAACTACCTGAATACTGACAAAGGTCTTATGAGTTACAAATATCATCTTTTCATGCAGGAATGTAAACAGTTCAACCTTAATAAATCCCTTATGATTTCTCTTTCCTGTTTATCTCTTTATGCTTCTCTTGAGTCTTGTATTTGAAAGTAGAATTTTCTATTCAGCTCTGGTCTTTTCATCAAGAATGCTTGAAAGTCCTTTATTTTAGTGAATTTCCAGTTTCCTCCCTGAAGGATTATACTCAGTTTTGCTGGGTAGGTGATTCTTGGCTTTAATCCTATCTTCTTTGCCTTCTGGAATATCATATCCCAAGGCCTCTGGTCCCTTAATGTAGAAGTTGTTAAATCTTGTGTTATCCTGATTGTGTTTCCACAATACTTGAATTGCTGCTTTCTGGCTACTTACAATATTTTCTCCTTGACCTGGGAACTCTGGAATTTGACTACAATATTTCTAGGAGTTTTCCCTTGGGGATCTCTTTCAGGAGGAGATTGGTGGATTCTTTCCATTTCTATTTTGCCCTCTGGTTCTAAAATATCAGGGCAGTTTTCCTTGATAATTTCTTGAAAGATGATGTCCAGGCTTTGTTTTTGATCATGGCTTTCAGATAGTCCAATAATTTTTAAGTTCTCTCTCCTGGATCTATTTTCCAGTTCAATTGTTTTTCCAATGAGATATTTCACATTCTCTTCTATTTTTTCATTCTTTTGGATTAGTTTTACATTGCCTTGGTTTCTCAAATTGTCACTAGCTTCCAATTGCTCCATTCTAATTTTTAAGGAAGTATTTTCTTCAGTAAGCTTTTGGACTTCCTTTTCCATTTGGCCAATTTTGCTTTTTAGGGCATTCTTCTCCTCATTGGCTTTTTGGATCTCTTTTGCCATTTGGGTTAGGTGATTTTTTAAGGTGTTATTTTCTTCAGTATTTTTTTGGTCTCCTTTAGCATCACTCTCAGTTTTTCCTCTACTTCTCTTACTTGCTTCTCAAAATCTCTGTTGAGCTCTTCTATGGCCTGAGACCAATTCATATTTATCTTGGAGGCTTTGGATGTAGGAGTTTTGTCTTCTTTGTCTTCTTCTGGTTGTGTGTTTTGATCTTTTTTTGTCACCAAAGTAAGATAATATAGTCTGACTCTTTTTGCACTGCTTGCTCATCATCTCAGCCAATTACTTGAGTTATAAACTCTTCGTTAAGGTAGGGGTCTGTTTCCAGTGTGGAGAATGTACTGTCCCAAGCGTCAGGGTTTTTATGCAGCTGTTTTCAGAGATACTTCTTGGGACCATTAAATTTTCAGTTCTTCCAAGGTGCTATGTATTCCTTCCTAGGAAGGAGTCACATATGATGCCATGGTACAGATGGAGTGCTTAGACATGGTGATACATGAAAATCTGTGGACATTCCCTATAGCTGGAAAGATTGAAAAGGTTGCTAAGAAAACTGTTGAGATTAATGTCCTGACAATTCCTAAATGGAGAGTGGTGATATCCCCACTCGTCCCTCATTATGATCCAAAATAGTCACCAGAGCCAGAGGGGTTCTGTCCTAGAAAGTATACTTTTTTTTTTCCTGAACAAAGGAAAAGATTGCTCAATATGGTCAGTTGAGACAATTTGGAGAGAACACTGAGTTGGGAGACAGGATCAGGGTTTGAATACTGCTTTTGTGTCTTGCTTAGATTGATGACTATGTGGCTGTAACTTAAACTCTCACAAGAGCCTTGCATAATACCTACAGTAGCTATTTCCATAGCTTCAACATAGCCACTTTAGTCATTATTGTCCCTATTTTATGGATGAAGGAACTGAAACTTATATACATTAAGTAACTTGGCATTAGCCCTACAGGTGAGAAGTGGCAAGAGTGGTCATTGTTATGGTTTCCAAGCTGAAAATAGATGTTTAAAGTGCATGACATCTGAGATCCCTTCTGGCTTTAAATTCTGTAACATTTCACTCATTTCCTTGTTATTCTATAAGTTGTCTATTTCAGGGTCAATGCCAACATGTGTAATTGTTTTCATGAATTACTTATTTGTAGATGATTTTTAAGCCCTTAACAGTAATTAAAAATTTTAGGGCATATCAGACAGAATACATGTTGCTACATTCAGAGTCAAGAAAACCTGAACTCAAAGCCAATCTCTGACACCACTTAGCTATATGGATAAGGGCACTATTCTACATAGTGACCCTTCCAAACCCTTTCCCCCTCCTCAAGCCTCCCATTGCTCACCGTAATCCAGTTCTCTAAGCTGAGAACCTTCCCTTATTTGAGGCTATTCACAGTGAACTTCTTTTCCCAACTCCTTATCTCCAGTTACTCAGACACCTTCTGGCATTAGCTCCTCCTTTATGCCTGTATCACATGATGAAGTAACCTTATTGCTTACCAAGGCTAATTCCTCTACTTGTTCAAGTGAGTCCATCTTTTCTGACAGATTGCCCTGTCATCCCCACTCTTATGCTTATTGACCATTTGTCCCTATCTAGTGATTCATTTCCTACTGCCTACAAACATGCCCATATTTTTTTTTATCCTGAATAAACCCCTACTTGATCCTTCCCTCCCTGCTATTGTCCTATATTTCTTCTGTCCTTTGTAGCCAACCTCCTCAAAAAGGTACAAAGGTTATTTACAATAGGTCTCTCTACTTTCTCTCCTTTCAACCTCTTCTTTGGAATTTTAAAAACACATTTAAAATTTTTATTGTCATTTTCTTGTTGCTCAGTTGTCACTGAATCTTCATGACCTCTAGAGGGGTTTGCCACTTAACTTCACCAGCTCATTTAAGGAAATGGAGACAAGCATGATTAAGTGACTTGCCCAGGGTCACAAAACTAGTAAGTGTTTGATGCCAGATTTGAATTCAGGTCCTTCTGACTCCAGGCCTGGATCTTTATCTACTATGTCACCTACCAGCCTCAAAAGGTCTTTAGTTTAATTGAAATGGTATTGCAATAAGAGACTCAATAGTGATTTAGAACATTTTTTCATATGACTATAGGTAGCTTTAATTTCTTCCTCTGAAAACTGCCTGTTCATATTCTTTGACCATTTATGAATCAGGGAATGACTTATCTTCCTATAAATTTGACTCAGTTCTCTACATATTTTAGAAAAGAGGCCTTTATCAGAGACATTGGTTATAAAAATTCTTTCCAAGTTTTCTGTTTTCCTCCAAATTTTGGTTGCATTGGCTTTGTTTGTGCAAAAACTTCTCAATTTGATGTAATCAAAATGATCCATTTTGCATTTCATAATGTTCTCTATCTCTTGTTTGGTCATAAATTCTTCCCTTCTCCATAGATCTTATAGGTAAACTATTCCTTGCTCTCCCAGTTTGCTTTATACTATCAGCCTTTATATCAAAATTGTGTGCCCATTTTGACTTAATTTTAGTATATGGTGTAAGATCTTGGTCTATGCGTAGTTTCTGCCATACTTTTTTTCCAGTTTCCCAGCAGTTTTTGTCAATTAGTGAGTTCTTATCCCAGAAGATGGGGTCTTTCAGTTTACCAAACAATAGATCACTATACTCATTGACTACTGTGTTTTGTGTAACTAACCTATTCCACTGATCCACCACTCTATTTCTTAGCCAGTGCCAAGTAGTTTTGATGGTTGCTGCTTTATAATACAATTTTAGATCTGGTGTGGCTAGGCCACCTCCTCTATTATTTCTTTTCATTAATCCCCTTAATATTTTGGACCTTTTGTTCTTCCAGATGAATTTTGTTATTATTTTTTCTAGCTGCATAAGATAATTTTTGGTAGTTTGATTGATATGGCACTGAATAAGTAAATTAATTTATGTAGAATTGTAATTTTTTATTATATTAGTTCAGTGTGCCCATGAGCAACTGATATTTTTCCAATTATTTAGATCTGACTTTATTTGTGTAAAGTGTTTTGTAATTGTGTTCATATAATTCCTGGATTTGTTTTCATAGGTAGACTACTAAATATTTTATAATGTCTACAGTAACTTTAAATGGAATTTCTTTTTCTATCTTTTACTGTTGGGCTTTGTTGGTAATGTATAGAAATGTCAATGATTTATGTGGGTTTATTTTATATCCTGCAACATTGTTAAAGTTGTTTATTATTTCAAGTGGTTTTTTTTACTTGATTCTCTAAGTATATCATCATATCATCTGCAGAGTGATAGTTTTGTTTCTTCTTTGCCTATTCTAATTACTTCAAAATCTTTTTCTTCTCTTTTTGCTAAAGCTAACATTTCTAGTACCATATTGAATAACATTAGTGATAATGGACATTCTTGTTTCACCCCTGAGCTTATTTGAAATGCTTTTAGCTTATCCCCATTACTTATAATACTTGCTGATTGTTTTTAGGTAGATGTTGCTGATCATTTTAAGGAAGACTCCATTTGTTCCTATGCTCTCTATTGTTTTTAATAAGAATGGGTGCTGTATTTTGTCAAATACATTTTCTACATCTATTGATATAATCATATCATTTCTGTTAGTTTTGTTATTGATATGATCGATTAAGCTGATAATTTTCTTAGTATTGAACCACTCCTGCATTCTTGGTATAAATCCTACCTGGTTATAGTGTATTATCCTTGGGAAAAGTTGCTGTAATCTTTTTGCTAATATTTTATTTAAAATTTTTGCATCTATATTCAATAGGGAAATTGGTCTATAATTTTCTTTCTTTGCTTTTACTCTTCCAGGATTAGGTATTAATACCATATTTGTATCATAAAAAGAATTTGGTAGGACTCCTTCATCTATTTCTCCACATACTCTATACGGTATTGGAATTAATTGTTCTTTAAATGTTTGATAAAATTCGGTTGGAAATTCACCTGGTTCTGGAGATTTTTTCCTAAGGTGTTCATTGATGGCTTGTTCAATTTCTTCTTCTGAGATAGGATTATTTAAGCATTTTACTTCCTCTTCTGTTAATCTGGGCTATTTACATTTTTGTAAATCTTCATTCACTTCACTAAGATTGTCAAATATATTGGCATACGGTTGGACAAAATAGTTTATAATTATTATTTTAATTTCCTCTTCATTGGTGGTGAATTCACCCTTTTCATTTTTGATACTGGTAACTTGGTTTTCTTCTTTCTGTTTTTAATTAAATTAGCCAAAGTTTCATCTATTTTACAGTTTTTTTTCCCCATAAAACCAGCTCTTAGTTGTATTTATTAGTTCAATAGTTTTCTTAATTTCAATTCATTAAACTCTCCTTTGGTTTTCAGTATTTCTAATTTGATATTAAATTAAAGATTTTTGCTTTGTTCTTTTTCTAGCTTTTTTTTAGTTGCATGCCCATTTTATTGATCTCCTTTTTCTCTATTTTGTTCATGTAAGAATTTAGAGATATAAAACTTCCCTAAGAACCACTTTCACCATATTCCATAAGTTTTGGTTATGTTGTCTCATTATTGTCATTCTCTTTTATGAAGTTATTGATTGTTTTTATGATTTGTTATTTGATCCACTAATTCTTTAAAATTAGATGATTTAGTTTCGAATTTTTTTTAGTGTATCTTTCCATGGCCCTTTATTACACAAATTTTTTTTAATTTTGTATCATGATCTGAAAAAAATGCATTTAATATTTTTTTGTCTTTCTGCATTGGATTGTGAGGTTTTATGCCCTAGTACATGGTCAGTTTTTGTGTAGGTGCCTTGCACCATGGAGAAAAAGGTACCTTCCTTTCTATCCCCATTCAATTTTTTCCAGAGGTCTCCCATATCTAACTTTTCTAAAATTCTATTCACCTATTTAACTTTTTTCTTTTTTATTTTGTGGCTAAATTTATCTAGTTCTGAAAGGGGGAGGTTGATGTTCCCCACTAGTATAAATTTGTTATCTGTTTCCTCCTGTAACTCCCTGAACTTCTCCTCTAAGAATTTGCCCCACTTGGTGCAAGTAATATTACTTCATTGTAATGATATTACTTCATTGCCTATGGTGCCTTTAAGCAGGATGTAGTTTCATTCCTTACCTCTTTTTGCTTTTGTTTAGTCTGAGATCAGGATTGTTACCCATTCTTTTTTATTTATTTATCTTTTTACTACAGTTGAATCATAATATATTCTACTCCAGTCTTTTACCTTTACTCTGTGTGTATCCCTCTGCTTCAAATGTGTTTCTTGTAAACAACATATTGCAGGATTGTGTTTTTTAATCCACTCTAATATCCACCTCCATTTTATGGGAGAGTTCATCCCATTCACATTAACAGTTATGCTTAATATCTGTGTCTTTCCATCCTAATCCACCCTCCTTTTTATCCTTTTCTCTCTCCTTTCTCCATTTCCCTCCACACTATAATTTTCCTTTAGATGACCACCTCCCTCAATCTATCCTCCCTTTTATCAGCCCTCCTCCCTTTTCTTCTCTTTTTCCCTTACTACTTCTTCCCTTCCTTCTATCTACCTCTCCCTTTTTCTTTCCACTTTCCCCTCCTATTTCCTATAGGATAAATTAGATTTTTATACCTAACTGAGTATGTTATTCTCTCTTTGAGCCAAATCTGATGAGAGTAAGGTTCAAACAATGCTCGTCTCCCTCCTTTATTTCCCTCTACTGTAATAGGTCTTTGTGCCTCTTCATGTGATGTAATTTACCCCTGTCTGTCTCCTCCTTTCTTCTTCTCCCAGTATGATCCCTTTTCATCACTTAATTAGACTTTTTGTCATCACATCAAAGTCAACTTATACCCATGCTCTCTATCTATATATAATCCTTCTAAATGTCATAATAAAAATGCAGTTCTCAAGAGTTACAAGTATCATCTTCCCTTACAGGAATGTAAACACTTTGCCTTTATTGAATAACATGTTATTTTTTTTCTTTCTTGTTTACCTTTTCATGCCTCTCTTGAGTCTTTTTTGAAAATCAAATTTTCTGTTGAGCTCTTGTCTTTTCATCAGGAAGGTTTGGAACTTTTCTATTTCATTGACTGTCCATCTCCTCCACTTAAAGATTATGCTCAGGGCAGCTAGGTGGCACAGAGAATAGAATTCTGGTCTTGGAGTCAGGAGGACCTGAGTTCAAATCCAGCCTCAGACACTTAACATTTACTAGCTGTGTGACCCTGGGCAAATCACTTAATCCTAATTGCCTCACCAAAGAGCAAAAAAAAAATATGCTCAATTTTGCTGGGTAGTTGACACTTGGTTGTAATTCAAACTCCTTTGCCTTATGGAATATCATATTACAAGCCCTTTAATCTTTTAATGTAAATGCTGCAAAGTCTTGAAAAAGCCTGACTGGTCCCACAATAATTATTTTCTTTCTGATTGCCTGCAGTATTTTCTCCTTGACCTGATAATTCTGCAATTTGACTACAATATTCCTTGGTGTTTTCATGTTGGAATGTCTTTCAGGAGGTGATTGATTGGTGGATTCTTTTGATGACTATTTTACCCTCTGTTTGTAGGACCTCAGGCTAGTTTTCTTTGATGATTTCTTGAAAGATGCTGTACAGGCTATTTTTTTGATCAGGGCTTTCAGGTGGACCAATAATTATTAAATTATCTCCTCTTGTTCTATTTTCCAAGTCAATTGTTTTCCCAATGAGGTATTTTATGTTTTCTTCTATTTTTTTATTTCTTTTGATTTTATTTGACTGATTCTTGATGTCTCATAGAGTCATTAGCTTCCACTTCCCCAGTTCTAATTTTTAACAAATTGTTTTCTGCAGTTAGATTTTGAACCTCCTTTTCCATTTGGCCCATTTTACTTTTGAAGGAGTTCTTCTATTCAGTGAGTTTTTGTGCCTCCTTTTCCATTTGGCCAATTCTGCTTTTTTGGAAGTTGATTTCTTCAGTGTACTTTTTTTCTCCCATTTGGTCAATTGTATTTTTTTAAGGACTTGTTTTCTACAGTCAATTTTTGTCTTTCCTTTTCCAACCTATTGACTCGCTCTTGGATACCTCTCATTTCTTTTCCCAATTTTTCTTCTACCTCTCTTATTTGACATACACACACATCTACACACACACACACACACACACACACACACACACACACACACACACACACACTCTTCTAAGAAGGCTTTTTGGCCTTGAGACCAGTTCATATTCCCCTTTGAGGTTTTAGATGTGGATATAATGACAACATTGTTCTTCTTCTGAATTTGTGTTTTTATCTTCCCTGTCCCCATAGTAAGTATCTATGGTTATTGTCTGTTTCTGCTTTTTGCTCATCAAGTTTGCCTATTTCCTGGCTTTTGAAGTTCAGCCCTTCTACTGGAGCACAGGGGACACTGACCCAAGCTTCTTGTGCTGGTGGTCAGGGACCATACACTGACTTTGTGTGCTGGTCCTCAGGTGCTGGCAGCTGGAGGCTGTAGAGTTCTGGTAGCTTATCTGGTGTTGAGCTGGGGTCAGAAACACTGAAGCTATGTAGGGGTGTGGGGGGGGTCTAGTCTCTGGAGGACACTTTCTCACTCATGGCTGTTCTAAAGCACTGCAAGTTTTGCCTGCTGGAGGATGCCTGCCTGCCTGGAATTGTACTTCCTGGAGGTGTGCTGAAGCTTGGGGACGTTTGCCTACTGGAGTCTACCAGTTCCTTTGCTGTGCCAAGGCCCCTTGGGGAATCCTGGTTTTGGCACTAGCCTACTTCACCACCAAGGGCACAGGATCTCCCACTGGTTTGCTGAGGTGGGGCTTGCCACTGGCTTGATGGGACACCTCCCATTTTGTACTGCTCCCATTCCCCCAGAGTGAGACAGACATTTCCTGTTAATCCCCCAAATTTCCTAGGCTAAAAGACTGCTGCACCCCTTCTTTCTGCTGGACCAGGTGTTCCAGGGTTTCTCCTGCAGTGATATTTTCTGGCTTTTCAGAGGTCAATGAGGGAGAGTGAGAGTGACTTCCAGCTTATGCCGTCATCTTGGCTCTCAGGAGTCAGAACTCTGTCACTGTCTTCTTAAGGCAGATTTCCTGATGTCTGATTATTTTGTTTTTCCATTGATGTTTATCTTTTCCATTGTTTAAAATTTTGATTTCCAGATTATCTCACTTGATCTGGTCATTCCCCACCCACTAAGTAGGCAAGCAATATGATATCAATTTTGCATGTGAAGTCATACAAAAACATATTTCCATATTAGCCTTGTGCAAAAAAAGCAAGAAATACAAAATGAAAAACAATATGTTCCAATCTGCACTGAGAATTCATAATTTCTTTCTGGAGGTGGATAGCATTTTTCATCAAATAACTCTGGAATTGATCTTGGATCATTGTATCAAGCAAAGTAACAAAGTCTTTCACAGTTGATAATTATTACAATTTTTTTGTTACTGTGCAAATTGTTGTCCTGGTTCTGCTTACTTCACTTTGCATTAGTTCATGTAAGTCTTCCCAAGTTTTTTTCTTCTGAAACCATCCTCTTTATCATTTCTTTTTTACTTTTATTTCATTTTTCATTTTTATTTTTTAAATCATTTCTTCTTTTTGTTTGTTTTTTTTTTTTCAGCCAAAGACAAGGCTTATTAGAACATCCATCATATAGGGCAGACTCTTAAGGAGTCTGAACATTAGTAAGCTATTGGCTAGATTTTAGGAATCTGAGCATCTTAATGGAGACAAGGTGGACCTTATATACAGAAAGATTGTGGGAGGGACCTAGGAGTGGCCAGTAAACTGGGGTGAACAGAATTCCTGAGACCTGGACCTCTTGCCCATGGGAGACTGGAGCCTAACTAGGATTAAGGGTGGGAAATTGCCAGAGGCCATACATAGGGAGGTAAGACAAAGGAAGGCCAGGCTAGGTTAAAGGAATTGGGAGATTGGGTGTAGTCACGATGAAAGGCCAGCTGATGGGATTATAGCCTCAGGTGAATGCCAGAGATTTGACCAAGTGGGAAAGTCCAAGATTTTTCCTTTCCTTTCTGGGGTCTAGATCCCAACCCCATCATTCCCTCCTCAAACAAATAGGACCCAAATTCTTTTGGTAAGGGGTGAAAGTCTCGGCTTCTGAAACTGCTTCCTGCTGGCAAGGGCCATAGAGCTGTCCCTGCCTCAAGGTGGTCCCAAAGAGGAGGTTGACTGGAACAGAGCACAGGTTGCATACAGGGAGCCATGGGAGGACATTGACTAGTACTTGCTGTTTGCTACCAACTGTAGGTAAAAGGCCCATAGTCTGGAAGACATAAATCTGACAGAAAAAAACTGCAGGGCCCAGATATAAAACATGGACTAGATTTAGGGCCCAATTTTGAGAGGATAAAACATCCTCAGCTCTATTTGGATTCAGATAATTCAGTTTTCCAACCATGCAGTATCAAATCCACCTCATAGCCAGACTCAAGAATAGCCAGGTGTGTAACATTCCCTTTTAAAGCAATATAATGGGGAAACTGAGCCAGGAGGATCCCATCTTAGACTCAGGCTAAAATTGTCCTCTCAGCTTTTCCCAATGCTGACTTCCCACCAATATCACCTTCTCTGAATAGCTTGTGGCATTTCTCTCAGATGGTGGATTATTTATTATTGATGGATTATGACTCATCAGACAAATCAAAATAAAACCCTATGAGCTTTTACCTCAAACAGCAAGTTTTACTATTCACAGCTTAGGAAAAAACTTTTCCAGGATTTACATCTCAAACTTAAATTTGTCCTGGTGTAAAAAGCCAATCATTAGAGATTTCTATACACTTGCAAATTCTCAGCAAGTCATACATAACCCAAACAAACTTTTTGGCTAGTTTACACATGAAAACAATAACCAACAATAGCTAAATTATTTTAGTGGTAACCAAATTATGAAAAGTTGCTTGATATAACTGATACAGAAAGTTCACCAATTTGAAACTTGAAACAAACCCATTACCAATCACATGACTTCAATTTTGTTAAATACACTTCCAAATTACTTTACACAGAGAATCAATATCTCATCATTTACAGTTAAAACTAAAACTTTAAGAGGAGCGTGCTTACCCAAGTTTGGAGGCCAGCTTCTTTACCTTGAGCAGGATGTGCTGAACCTGGGTGATGCTTCCAGGCAAAGGTTGCCTTAGGGCCCAAGGCCATTGCCAGGGGGACCCACATGGTAGCTGCTGCCCCTCCCATCTTCTTCTTTTCCCAGGTGGGGCAGGGTGAAATCAAAGGTGAGGGGTAAAGGGTGAAACTCTCTTCTATGAGAGGGGTTAACAGATACCCTCTTGATTCAAGCAAAGGGAGTGTGAAAAAAAAAGTGACCAGTGTTGTAAGGAGGAGTTCCAAACTCCTTAATGATCAATCACAAAACCTCCAAAATCTGCTAAGATATTTTTAGCTGTTCTAAGTTTCCCTGTAACCTCCATGAAGGAGGATTCAGAAGTGCAGAGGGAAAGGAGAAAGTAAGCCTCAGGGAACCAAAAAGCAACTGCAGTTTTCCCCAATTTCCTAGCACTGAAGGAATTAACAGAATTGAAAATACACTTCCAGATAAGGCATCTGCCCTTATCTTCTATTCTGTGGAAGGTGTACACAGGTCCATGGCCTTGAACCAACTCAGTGCAACGAGAGCCTGAGAGTGTCAGGCAGAGGGAGAGACGACCTTGTAACTGTCTGTCCGAAAAGCACCTCCAAGTCTTGGTGCTTGGAGAGCAACCCTAACAGCAGAGCAAGAAAGGAGGGAGGGGAGGCTTAGGTACCTTCCAGTCTTGGCTGGAGAAGAACTTGGTGTAGGCAGTTTCCCCATACAGGCCACCAAAATGATGCAGTTTAGGGGTTCAGGGGTGCTGGGACCCCAATATCACAACACACGGGTCCTGCTCGAAAGAATTCGACCCAAGCCTTCTTTCAACCAAAGACAAGGTTTATTAGAACATCCATCATATTGGGCAGACTCTTAAGGAGTCTGAACATTAGTAAGTTATTGGCTAGATTTTAAGAATCTGAGCAGTAGCTAGATTATAAGAATCCCAGCAGTGGCTAGATTATAAGAATCCCAGCAGTGGTTAGAGTTTAGGAATCTGAGCCTTAAATCATTTTTTACAAGACAACAATATTCCATTATACTCATACCATAATTAGTCCAGCCATTCTCCCAAATCAATAGGTATCCTCTCAGTTTCAAATTTTTGTCACCACAATATGGCCTGCTATAAATATTTTTGTACATATGGGTTTCCCTCTTTTCTTTGATCTATTTGTTATATAGATAAAGCTGTGGTATTGATGGGTTCAAATGTTTACTTAGCTTTATGGCTCTTTGGGCATAGTTAAAAATTGTTCCCCAGACTGTTTGGACCAGTTCATAACTCCACCAACAGTATTCTACTGTCCCTCTAGCATTCGTCATTTTCCTTTTTTGTCAGGTTAGCCAATCTGATAGTAGTGAGGTGGTACTTAAGAGTTGTTATAATTTGACTATCTCTATCAATAGTGATCTAGAATATGTTTTTGTGTGACTATTGGTAACTTTGGTTTCTTCTTCTGAAAATTACCTGTTCATATCATTTGTCTTTTTATCAATAGGGTGTTGCTTTGCTCTTTTTTTTTTTTTTTTTTTTTTACAAATTTGGCTCAGTTCCCTATATATTTGAGAAATGAGACCTTTTTCAGAGGAACTTGCTATAATAATCCTTTCCACCCCAGTTTCTGTTTTTCTTTAAATATTGGCTGAATTGGTTTTGTTTGTGCAAAAGCTTTTAAATTTCAAGTAATCCAAATCATCCATTCACTTCCTGCAATCATCTCTATCTCTTGTTTGGTCATAAAACTTTCACTAATTCATAGATCTGAAAGGTAATTTTTTTCTACACTTCCCTAATTTGCTGATGAAATCACCCTTTATGTGTAAAGCATTCCTTTACCTGGCTATATAGTGTGAGATGTTTATGTACGTTTAGTTTCTGCCAGACTGCTTTGCAGTTTGCCCAGCAGCTTTTGTTGAATAGCAAGTTCTTGCCTCCAAAGGTTGGATCATTGGGTTTATCAGACACTGGATTACTATGGTCATTTACTGATGTATATTGTGTATCTAATCTATTTAATTAATCAACCACTGTATTTATTATTCAGTACCTAATTGTTTTGATGATTATTGTTTTGTAGTATAGTTTGAAAGTTACAACCACTATGCTTACTTTCATCACCCCCCTCCCCCATGATTCCCTTGATATTCTTGAACTTTGGTTCTTCCATGTAAATTTTGTTCTTTTATTCCCATGGTGCTATAAAATATTTCTTTAGTATTTGATTGGTGTGGAGTCAAATAATTATATTAATTTGGGTAAAATTGTCATTTTCAATATGTTGGTTTGGCCTACCCATGAAAAATTAATATTTTTCCAGTTATTGAGAGCTACCTTCATTTGTATAAAAGTCTTTTAATCAGTCCTATATTCCTGGTATAAGTCCTACCTGGTCATAGTAATCTTTGTGATATGTTACTATAGTCTCTTGCTACTATTAAAATACTTATTTTTAAAAATTTTACATCAATATCCATTTAGGAACTTTGTCGATATTTTCTGTGTTTGCTCTCCTTGGTTTAGGCATCAAGATCATATTAGTGTTACATAATTTCATAGAATTTCTTCTTTATCTAATTTTTCAAATAGTTTATATAGTATTGATATAAATTATTCTTTAAATGTTTGCTGGAATTCACTCATAAATCTATGTAGTCTTAGGGATTTTTTCTTAAGGAGATCATTTATGGCTTGCTAAATTGCTTTTTTAAATTTAAGTATTTTATTACATCTTCTGTGGAATCTATATTTTTGTAAATATTCATCCAGTTTACTTAGATTGTCACTTTTATGGGCAAATAATTGGAAAAAATAGCCCCTAATAATTGCTTTAATTTCATCTTCATTCATATGCATTCACTCTTTTCATTTTAAATTTTGGTAATGTGGCTTTCATCTTTTTTAAAATCAAATTAACCAATAGTTCATTTTATTTTTTAAAATTTTTTTGTTGTTTGAAAAGTCTTTTGTAATTACAGTTATATAGCTCCTCTGTGTTTCTTGTGAGGTAGACTCCCAAGTATTTTGTATTTTCCACAGATGTTTTTTTTTTCTTTTTGGTAAGGCAATCAGGGTTAAGTGGCTTGCTCAGATGACACAACTAGTAAGTGTCTGAGAATGTATTTGAACTCAGATCCTCCTGACTCCAGGGCCAGTGCTCTATCCACTGTGCCACCTAGCTGTCCCATTCCACAGGTATTTTTAATGAAAGTTTTCTTTCTATGTCCTCCCACTGGGTTTTTGGTAAAATATAGATTGCTGATGATGTATGTGGATTTATTTTATATGCTGCCACTTTCCTGAAGTTGCTAAGTGTCTTGACTAGATTATACTAGTTGATTCTGTAGAGTTCTCCAAGTATGTTATCAAATCATCTTCCAAGTGCAATAGTTTTCTTTTTTGCCTCTTCACATTCCTTTAATATTGCTTTCTTGTCTATTGCTGTAGCTAACATTTGTGTACAATACTGAATAATAAAGGTTGTAATTCTTGTTTTACCCCTGGTATTATTGGGAAGGATTCTAGCTTATTCCCATTACAGATCATGTTTATTCTTGGTTTTAGATAGATACTACTTATCATTTTCAGAAAAGCTTCATTCATTCCTATGCTTTCTGTTCTTTTTAATAGGAAGAGGTGCTATATTTTGGAAAGTCTTTTCTGTATCTATTGATATAATAATTTTGGGGGGCAATTGATATGGTCATTTATACTTTCAATTTTCCCAATATTTTTATTTTTCAATGTAAAGGTTTTTTCTCACAATTTTAAAAATCTCTCCTTTGATTTTTAGGATTTTACTTTGGTGTTAAAGGATTTTTAATTTGTTCTTTTTCTATTTTTTTTTGTTTCATGCCCAATTCATATTGATTTAAGTGTTTAGAGACATAAAATTTCCCCTAAGAAATGCTTTCATAGCATGCCACAAATTTTTAATGTTGCCTCTTTGTTGTCATTATCTTCAATGAAATTGTTGATTATTTCTATGATTTGTTCTCTGACTCATTCATTCTTTGAGGATTAGATTATTTAGTTTCCAATTAATTTTTAATCTATGCCTCAAAGACTTTATTGAATTAATTTTTATTTAATTGTGGTCCAAAAAGAGTCCATTCAATATGTCTCCTTGTCTGGATTTATTTTTGAGGATCTTATTCCCTAATTCATGGTCAATTTTTGTGCAGGTCCTGTGTAGAAATGATAAAAAAGTATTTTGCTTTCTATTCTCATTCAGTTTTTTTCCAGAGTTTTGTCTTTTCTAAGATTCTATTCATTGCTTTAACTCATTTATTATGAGTTAATCTCTATCCAATTTATTTTTTGAAGTAGATTTATCTAGTATTGGTAATTTGTATATCCCCAAAGTACAATTTTACTGTCTATGTCCTCTTCATTTAACTTTTCTTTTAAGAATTTGAATATGTCTCCATTTATTGTATCTATGTTTAGTATAAAGATTACTTCATAGTCTTTGGTACCTTTTAGCAAAGAGTAGTTTCCCTGTTGATCTCTTTTAATTAGGTAGATTTTTAGTTTTCTTTTGTCTGATATCATGTTTGCAACCCTCCCTATTTTACTTCAGAAGAAGTACAATAGATTTGGTAACAGCCCCTTATTCTAATTAATTCTTCAAACCATTTCCATTTTCTGTATAAATTCATCTCATTCTCATTCACAGTTATGATTGCTAACTATATATTTCCCTCATTCCTTTCATCATCATTGTTGTCATGATTATGTCATCTTCTTCACCTTCTCTTCCTTTCCTCCTGTTTCTTCTCCTTTTCCTTTCCTCTTCTCATCTTCCTTTTTCTCTCTTTTTTTGTCTCTCTTTTTTTGTCTCTCTTTTTCCTTGACCATCCTCAAAAGATTTTTTTGTGGCTATCTTCGGCATCTCTTAATCTATCTTCCCTCTTATCACTACCCATCTGCTTTATTTTAGCCATTTCTCCTCTTACTTCCCTGTTGGATAAGAAGGATTTCTCTATCCAAATGAGTTTGTATGTATATTCTTCATTCTGTGAATCAGTACAAATGAGTGAGATTTAAGTATTGCCCTATCCTCCATTTAATTTTCTCTTCTATTGGAAAAACTCTTTCTTGTGCACTTCCTTTAAGTGAGATGTTACTCATTTTTCTTCTGCTTTCTTTCTTGTTTCAGTGTATCCTTCTGTCTCAGCCTTGTATTTTTCTCTTTTGATCATCTCAACATATGCAATGCATACCCAAGCCCTCTGTCTAAGTATATAAACTTCTAACCACCATAAAATGATAATAAAAATTTTGAAGGTTACAATATCATCTTCCTATCTGTGAATGTAAATCTATTAACCTTTCAAAGTTCTTCATGATTTCTCATTCAGGCTTACCTTTTGATGTTTCTCTTGAATCTGCTGTTTGAAACTCACATTTCCTATTCGTCTCTGTATTTTCATCAGGAATGCCTGGAATTTTTCTATTTTATTTTTGCCCTATAAGATTACACTCAGTTTTGCTGGTTAGGTAATTTTTAGTTTCAATCCTAGTGACTTCGCCTTTTGGAATATCATATTCCCAGCCCTCCATTCCTTTATATTGGTAGCTGCTAAATCTTGTGTAATACTTATCATACTCCACAATACTCCACAATATTTGAGTTGTTTCTTTTTTTAATTAATTAATTAATTTTTAATGTTCAACATTCACTTCCACAAGGTTTTGAGTTTCAATTGTTCTCCTCATCTCTCTCCTCCCCCAACTCCAAGACGGTGTGCATTCTGATTATCCTTTCTCCTAATCTGCTCTTGCTTCTATCACCCACCCTTCTCTATCCCCTAGCCCTTTGATTTTCATGTAGGGTAAGATAGATTTCTCTACCCCATTACCTGTGTATCTTATTTTCCAGTTACATGCAAAAACAATTTTTAACATTTTTTTTTAAACTTTGAGTTCCAAATTTTCTCCCTTCCTCCATCCCCACCTGTGAGGGACTGTCTATGTTGGCAACTACCAGGTGGGCACTGTGGCAAGAGTAGGGTAAGATCTGGGTATTTTTGGAAGTTGAGGCAGGGGCTCTGGTAGGCGGAGTTGTGGTGAACTGGGATGGGCTGGGTACGGAGAAGCCCTGAGGCAGTGGGCAGTGCTATGTGAGATAAGCTGGGTGCAAGGAAGTAGCAGGAGCTTGTGCTCCTGAGGCAAGGGGCGGTGCCACGTGGGAGTGGGATGGCAGAGGACTGAGTTCCCTTTGCTTAGTCCCCTCCCTATATGCAACGTCAACCCTAGACGCCTCTTTCCTGTGACCTTCCTGACTTCCTGGGTCCCTTTGTGTAGCACTGACCCCAGACGCCTCCTCCCAGTATCTGAGTCTGATTTCCTAGGTCACATACTCTGTCTATGCACTAATCCCAGACGCCTCCTTCCTGTATCTGGTCCTAGCCTCCTACGTCACTCCCTCCCCCTTGGTGTGCTAAACTCAGACAGCCCCTTCTGGTATCTGACCCTACAATCATTGGCTAGTAAGCGGGCTGGGGAGGAGGGGCTAAGTAGGTACTTAGGAATGAGCGTGGTCAGATCACGCTCTCTCTTGGCTCCTGCTTTGTTGCTCTGGCCTTGCTGCTTGGGCTTGCTGTGATGGCCTCTGAATAAAGCTCTGGTGTTGGCGCCTCCCAATGGTTCGTCTCTGTGTGTTTATCCGGCTGAGGACCGAAGACTCGAGAGTGAGTATGACTCTGGCAGCCTGCTCCTTATAGGAGGAGAAGGTCGGCGTGGCCAGTATACCCGCCTACCCTCATTGTGAAGGCAAGTAATTCAATATAGGTTATCCATGTGTGGTCATGCAAAATACTTCCATAATAGTTATATTGTGAAAGACTAACTATATTTCCCTCCATTTTATCCCACCTGCTATTTGTTCTATTATCTCCTTTGACCCTGTCCCTCCTCAAAGTGTTTGCTTCTGATTACCTCCTTCCCCAATCTGCCTTCCCTTCTATCAAACTCCCTTCTTATCTCCTTTCCCCATACTTTCCAGTAGGATAAGACATATTTCCATACCTAATTGAGTGTATATGATACACCCTCCTTAAGCCAAATCAATGAGAATAAGGTTCACTCATTCTCTCTCACCTCTGCCCTCTTCCCCTCCACTATAAAACCTTTTTCTTACCTCTTTTATGTGAGAAAATTTACCCTATTCTACATATCCTTTTCTCCTTTTTCCAGTACAATCCTCTCTCTCACCCCTTAATTTTATTTTTTGGATATCATCCCTTCACATTCAACTTGTGACCTCTGTCTAAATAAATTCCCTCCAACTACCCTAATAATGAGAAAGATCTTGTGAGTTACAAATATCTTTTGATGTAGGAATATAAACATTTCTACTTTAATAAGTCCATTATGGTTTCTCTTTCCTGTTTACCTTTTCATGTTTCTCTTGAGGCTTGTATTTGAAAGTCCATTTTTCTATTTAGCTTTTATTTTTTTCAAGAATGTACTAAATTCATCTAGGTCATTGAACATCAATTTTCCCCACTGATTGATTACACTCAGTTTTGCTAGGTAGGCGATTCTTGATTTTAATCTTTTGACCTCAAAAATGTCATTTTCCAAGCCCTGATCCTTTAATGTAAAAGCTGCTAAATCTTGTGTTATCCTGATTGTGGTTCCATGATACTTGAATTGTTTCTCTCTGGTTGCTTGTAATATTTTCTCCTTCACCTAGCAATTCTGGAAATTGGCTTTCATATTCCTGGGAGTTTTCCTTTTGGAATCTCTTTCAGGAGGTGATTATTGAATTCTTTCAATTTCTATTTTATCCTCTGGTTCTAGAATATTAGGGCAGTTTTTCTTCATAATTTCTTAACAAATGATGTCCAGGCTCTTTTTTTGATCATGGCTTTTGCGTAGTCTAATAATTTTTAAATTATCTCTCTTGGATCTATTTTCCAGGTCCATTGTTTTTCCAATGAGATAATTTGTATTGTCTTCTTTTTTTCATGCTTTTGTTTTATAATTTCTTGATTTCTCATTGAGTTATTAGCTTCCATTTGCTCCATTCAAATTTTTAAACATTTATTTTCTTCAGTGAGTTTTTAGACCTCCTTTTCCATTTGACCAATCCTGCTTTTTAAGACATTCTTCTCCTCATTGGCCTTTTCGACCTCTTTTGCCATTTGGTCTAGTATATTTTTAAGGTGTTATTTTCTTCAGTATTTTTTGGATCTCCTTTAGCAAGCTGTTGACTTCTTTTTCATGATTTTCTTGCATCGCTCTCATTTCTCTTCCCAATTTTTCCTCTACTTCTCTCATTTGGTTTTCAAAATCCTTTTTGAGCTCTTCTCAGTCCTGAGACCAATTCGTATTTTTCTTGGAGGCTTTGGATGTAGGAGCTTTGACTTTGTTGTCTTTTTCTGACTGTATATTTTGATCTTCCCTGTCACCAAGGTAAGTTTCTATAGTTAGAGATTTGTTCCATGGTTTCCTTATTTTCCAAGCCAATTACTTGAATTTTTAACTCTCTCTTAAGGTAGGGCTCTGCTTCCAGGGAGGAAGGTGTACTGTCCCAAGCCTCAGGGGTTTTGTGCAGCTGTTTTCAGAGATTATTCTAGGGACCTGTAAGTTTTCAGTTCTTCCAAGGTGGTATGGTCTAAGGAGATGTGTTTACTCCTCTCCTGGCCTGTACTGTGGTCTGTGAGTGACCACAAGCACCCTTTTCTGCCCTGTAACTATGAGGAGTGTTTCTTCTTCACTGCTGCCACAAGCTCTGCTATGCCAGTGCTCCTCCTTGTCCCAGGACTGCCATGCAGGATTGTAACACAGATCCAAGCATGTGCAAAGCAACAGAATCCTGCCTCAGTGCCAGTGAAGAGACCCCTGTCGTCTCCTTCTGACCAGTTGTTCGATCCCCTTACCATCTGTTTGCTGAGAGCTCTGGAAGCAGCCACTGCCACTGCCGCCACCACTTCTGCCACTGCCATCACTGCAGGACTGTGCTGGGGCCAGGGCTAGACCTTGTTCCTCTCTCACTTAGGTCTGACAGACCTTTCCTACTGACCTTCTAAGTCGTCTTTGGCATTTGTGGGTTGAGATGTCTGGAAACCACCATAGCTGTCAGTGATTTGGTCCCCTGAGGCCTGCTCCGGGCTCACTGGAGTACCTTCTATGCTGGCACAGCCTGTGCTGGGCTGCACTCCTCTTTCAGCCCAGTGTAACAGACCTTTCTTGTCAACCATCCATGCTGTCTTGGGATGGAAATTTTTTTGCTTTGTCTTTTTGTGGGTTCTGCTGCTCTAGAATTTGTTTAGAGACTTTTTTTTACAGGTATTAGGAGGGTTTGGGGGAGAGCTCAAGCAAGTCCCTGCCTTTACTCCACCATCTTGGCTAGAACTTGAGTTGTTTCTTTCTGGGTACTTGCATTATTTTCTCCTTGACCTGGAAGCTCTCTAATTTGGCTATAATATTCCTGGGAATATTATAAGTAATATTATATTTCTTATAATATATAAGGATATTATAAGAAATATTGTATTTTTATAATATATAAGAACATTATAAGAAAATTAGAAGACTATTACAAGAAAATAACATGAAAACCTCTACAAGCAAAATCTGAAAGAAAACACCATATTGGAAAAAAGCTCCAAAAATTCCAAGAAGAACTTAAAAAAGAGACTTTTTTAATGGAAAAAATTTTATAAATTAAATAAAAACAGTAAATGAAAAGTGTAGGGAAAGTCAGAGCAATGCATGACAGTTATGGAAAGAGAAGAACAAGTTGGCAAAAGAAGCACAAAAAATTAATCAAGGAAAAATTCCTTAAAAGAAAAATTGGCCAGGTACGACCAAACAAGAGATAGAGAGCATTATGAAATGCAAAATGGGTAATTTTGATTACATTAAATTGAAAAGTTTTTGCACAAACAAAGGCAATGCAATAAAGATTAGGAGGGAAGCAGAAAATTGGGAAAGAATTTTTACAACCAGTGTCTCTGATAAGAGTCTTGTTTCTAAAATATATGGAGAACTGAGTCAAATTTATAAGAATACAAGTCATTCTCCAATTGATAAGTGGTCAAAGGATACAAACAGGCAGTTTTTAGATGAAGAAATTATAGTTATCTATAGTCATATGAAAAAAATACTCAATCAATTTTTTTTGTTTTATGCTTTTGGGTGAGGCAATTGGGGTTAAGTTACTTGCCCAAGGTCACACAGTTAGTAAGTGTCAAGTATCTGAAGCTGAATTTGAAGTCAGGTCTTCCTGACTCCAAGGCCAGAGCTCTATCCACTGTACCACCCAGCTACCCCCTAAATCAATATTGATTACAGAAAAGCAAATCAAAACAACTCTGAGGTACCACATCACACCTACCAGATTGGCTAACATAACAAAACAGGAAAATGTTAAATGTTGGAGAAGATGTGGGAAAATTGGAACATTAATGCATTGTTGGTAGAGTTGTGAACTGATCCAACCATTTTTGAGAGCAATTTGGATGCCTTGACCCAACAATTCCAGTTTTAGGGCTGTAACCCAAAGAGATCATACAAATGGGAAAAGGACCCACATACACAAAAATATTTATAGCAGCTCTTTTTTGTGGTGGCAAAGAATAGGAAATTAAGGGGATGTCCATTAGTTGAGGTATGGCTGAACAAGTTGTGGTATATGAATGTAATGGAATACTATTGTGCTATAAGAAATGAGCAAGCTCACCTCAGGAAAAACTGGAAAAACTAGTATGGATTGATGCTGAGTGAAGTGAGCAGAACCATGAGAACTTTGTACACAGTAACAGCTACATTATGTGATGACTAACTTTGATAGACTTAGCTGTGCTCAGCAGAGCAAAGATCTAAGGCATCTAAAAAAGTCTCATGCTGGAAAATGCATTCCACAACCAGAGAAAAAACTGTGGAGTTTGAATGCAGATTGAAGCATACTATTTCCTCTTTTTTCCCTCTGTTTTGTATTGTTTCTTTTTTCTTGTGGTTCTTCTTCACAACATGACTATTGTGAAAATACTTTTAATAGGAATGAATGTATCAGATTGCATGCTGTCTTGGGGAGGGAGGTGAGAAGGAAGGGGGAGAAAATTTAAAACTCAAAAGCTTATGAAAGTGAATGTTGAAAACTAAAAAATAAATTTATTAATTTGAAATAAAAAGATATAGTGCATTTGCACAGATATAAATTATAGGAAAAATATCATATTCCCAGTCCTTCACATTTAAAGCCTTGGAATTATACTTGACTACTCACTGTCTCTCACTCCCTCATATCCAATTAGTTGCCAAGGCCTGTCAATTTCAGCTTTGTGGAACTTAATTTTTTAAAATGAATGTTAAAAACTGTCTTTACATGTAACTGGAGAAAAATAAAATATCATTTCTTTAGCATTCTGCATTGGAAAACTATGCTGCTACAAAGCCCAAAAGATATTTCTGGAAACCTCTTGTATGATGTCTAGTATCCCTTAAAATCATATTATTGTCATTAGTTCCGTGGGCAATGTGCTAGTTTTGATTATCTTAATTTTTTTTAATTGCCAATTAATTGATGAGAATGTTCACAAAGAAGTCCAGTTTGACACTGAGAACTCTGGTAAGGGGACAAATAATTCAGTTAGTTCTTTTTCCTTTTCCATTCCTTTCACTAACATTTGAGTGTAAATGCTAATGAAAACCTTGGCCTTACTTGGATCAAGTTCAGTCTTAGAGATTCCTAACAAGTCACTCTCTTTTGGTTATATCCCCATTCAGGGTTTCAAACAAGAACATCAGCATTTGTCTCCTTTCTTATTCTCTATGTAAGTGGTAAAAGGATCTTCAGTTTCCACCCAAATGTTTATATTAACAATTTATCAAATACAGAATGGACTTTCTCTCAGGTGATAAAAAGTATAAAAAAAGAATTAATACCTACTCTTATAAACTATCAAAACAAGTCTCTTTACATATCTGGCTGGCCTTTACTTCGCCCAAGGATACCATGTGGTTGAGGTACATCCAAAACAGGAAAATATTTGGGGCCACTGGAAAACCAACCCCTACCAAAGTTCAGTCCTCCTTACAAGGTTCTTCTGTCTAAGGCATGTTCAATGGAATTCTGTTGTTTTAAAGCTTTCCCCTTGTCCAATCAATTTAAGTTCTTTGCCTATTTAATAAGGGCTCTTGGATATTTGAAAGAAAAGTCAATGATGGAGTCTAAAATGGTGCTGGTGGAAAGACTAGATGTTCTTCCAACTGGAACATTCTAAGATGTTTGATTTTTTTTATCCTGTCCAATTAGCAATCAATTTTTCTTTTGTAATGTTTCTTGTATTTGTAATCATTGTCATTCTATTTGACAACTCTAGTGTAAATCTACTTCATCACATCCCTACACTGCTGTAGTATTGGAGTAGGTTTGTAGCTGGTGTCCCTCCCTTGAATCTCTCCCTATATGAACCCATCTTCTGGATCCATACCAGATTATTCTTCCTAAAATGTTACTTGCAAAATGCCATTATCCTACTGAAATTTTTCATTTTTTTCATTGTTTACAAGGTTAAATACAAAATACTGGTATCTCATGTACACATCTATCACTAAAAACAACAAACATATTTTTCTGAAGTAAATTTTTATGTAGTGTAAAGGTGAAATCATATTGAGCAGCTAGATGGCATAGCGCACAGAGCACTTTGCTTTGAATCAGGAAAACTCATTTTCATGAGTTCAAATCTGGCCTCAGACACTAGCTTTGTGATCCTGGGTAAGTCACTTAATGCTGTTTGTCTCAGATCCTAATTTGTAAAATGGGCTGAGAAGCAAATGGCAACCTGTTCCAGTACCCTCACGAAGAAAACCCCAAATGGGGTCATGGAGAATTGGACCCAATTGTAAGAGTTCAACAACAACAACAAAGGCGAATTCAATTCTTTTGTCAAAAATATGGACCCATATGATTTGTGACCATTAGCAAGTCATTTAACTACTCTTGCCTCAATTTTATCTTCTATAAAATAGAGATAATACTTGTTTCATCCTAACTCTTTTGATTATTATGAAGAAAGGGCTTTTAAGCTTTAAAATGCTAAATAAACATGGGTAGTGATGATGATCAGAATAAAATATTCTCCATGTCCAGGGAGAACTGAGTAAAAAAAGCTGGCTATATACATAATCCCTTGAGATCCCCTTGCTTGTTTCTTCATTGACCACATACTAACTGTTGTTCTAACTGGGAATGATCATCTATAATTTCTTTACTTATACAAATGATGACTTTCTTCTAGGTTTACTTTAAATCCTTCCTTGTTCACTGAAGCCCAGTGATCTTAGGCTTCTATAGCACTCATTTGACCTTCCATCTATTTGATTGCCTTTTGTTTTTAGCAATTTTTTTTACTTATAAATGTCTTATTTTCATAATGAGACAATCAGTTCCTCAAAAGAAAAGACCGTGTATTATTCTTCATTTAAATCCCCCACAATGTCTAGCTTAGTATTATATTTTTAGTTGGCTTTCAAAAATTGTTACTGATTGATAAATACAAATGCACTGCTACTACTGGAGACATAACTAAAATACATAAAAAATAAAATACATGTGCTCATCATGATTGGACAGTGGTTCCAAATGTATAAAGAGGATAGATAGTACACTATCTTTCTTTTGTCCTCCATCAACTAATAAAGGCATCTTACTATTGGTGAATTTGTTATGCAGTCATTCACAGATTGGAATTGCACAGATGAGAGAAAGAGAAGGCAAGAGACAGAGTAAAGCTGGAGATGAACCATTAAAAAGACAATTAGCAATTAAGAATTTAACAGTTGGTGGCAAAGAATTAGAAATTGAGGGAACCCACATCTGCAACCTCAAAAGGGAATATGAACTGTTCTGAAGCACAAAAAGTCTTCTTAGAAGAGCTCAAGAAGGATTTTGTCAAATGAGAGAGGTAGAAGAGTCCTTAAAAAATACAATTGACTAATTAGGAAAAAAAGTACACTAAAGAAAACAAGTCCTTAAAAAATACAATTGGTGGGGCAGCTAGGTGGCACAGTGGATAGAGCACTGGCCTTGAAGTCAGGAGGACCTGAGTTCAAATATGGCCTCAGACACATAACACTTACTAGCTGTGTGAACCTGGGCAAGTCACTTAACCCCATTGCCTAATCAAAAAAGAAAATACAATTGGCCAAATGGGAAAAGAGGTACAAAATCTAATAGAAGAAAATAATTTGTTAAAAATTAGAATCAGGCAAATAGAAGCTAATGATACTACGAGAGAGCAAGAATCAGTCAAACAGAAAAAAAAATGAAAAAAAATAGATGAAAACATAAAATATCTCATTGGTAAAACAACTGACCTAGAAAATCAATCCAAGAGAGACCTTTTAAAAATTATTTGTCTACTGGAAAATCACGATGAAAAAAAGAGCCTGGTCAGTATCTTTCAGGAAATCATAAAGGAATACTGCCCTGAAGTCCTAGAATCAGAAGGTAAACTAGCCATAGAAAGAATCCCCTGCTCACCTCCTGAAATAGATCCCAAATTGAAAACGCTAAGGAATATAGTAGCCAAATTCCAAAATTACCAGGTCAAAGAGAAAATACTGCAAACAACCAGAAAGAAACAATTTAAATATCATGGAACCACAATCAGGATTACACAGGACCTTGCAGCTTCTACATTAAAAGACCATAGAGCATGAAGCATGATATTCCATAAAGCAAAGGATTGCAGCCAAGGATCAACTACCCAGCAAAAATGAGCATGATCTTTTGGGGGAGGAGATGGATATTCAACAAAATAGGGGACTTCCAAACCTTCCTGATAAAAAGACCAGAGCTCAACAAAAAATTTGATCTTCAAGTACAAGATTCAAGAGAGACATAAAAAGGTAAATGGGACAGAAAGATACAATATGTTGTTAATAAGGGCAAACTGTTTACATCCCTACAAGGGAAGATGACACTTGCAACTCTTGAAAACTGTATTGTTATTACACCATGTTAAAAGAATATACATAAAGGGGGTGGATATAAGTTGAGTTTGATGTAACCATAAAAAAAAGATCTAATCAAGTGGGCTAAATGGATCCAAATAAGTGGATTAGTCTGATATAAGAAAATGTACTGAGAAAGGAGGAGGCAGACAAGGGTAAATTACATTACAGGAAAAGACACAAAAACCTATAACAGCAGAGGGAAAGAAGGGAGAGGGATGAGCATTGTTTGAACCTTACTCCCATCAGATTTGGCTCTGGAAGGGAATAATATAATCAGTTTGGTATAGAAATCTTACTTGCCCTATATGCAGTAGGAGGGAAAAGGGGAGATAAAAGGGAGAGGGAATAGTAGGGAGGGAAGAAGCAGTAAGGGTAAAGGGGAAGAAAAGGGAAAGGGCCAATAGAATGGAGGAGGGACTGAAGGAGGTGGTGGTCAAAAGGAAAACACTAGTGGCGGGGGGAAGGAGAAAGGAGAAAGAAAAACATAAACAGGGGGAAAAGGATGGTGAAAAAGACACAGATAGTAATCATAACTGTGAATGTGAATGGGATGAACTCTCCCATAAAATGGAAGCAGATAGCAGAATGGATTAAAAACCATAATCCTACAATATGTTGTTTACAGGAAACACATTTGAAAAAGAGTGTCACACACAGGGTAAAGGTGAAAGGCTGGAGCAGAATATATTATGCTTCAGTTGAAGCAAAAAAGGCAGGGGTAGCAATCCTGATCTCAGACAAAATGAAAGCAAAAAATAGATCTTATCAAAAGAGATAAGGAAGGAAACTACATCCTTTTAAAAGGCACCATAGACAATGAAGTAATATCATTACTAAAAACTATATGCACCAAATGGTATAGCATCCAGATTCTTAGAGGAGAAGTTCAGGGAGTTACAGGAAGAAATAGACAGCAAAACTATACTAGTGGGGGACCTCAAACTCCCCCTCTCTGAACTAGATAAATCTAACCACAAAATAAACAAGAAAGTAGTTAAGGAGGTGAATAGAACATTAGAAAAGTTAGGTATGATAGACCTCTGGAGAAAATTGAATGGGAATAGAAAAGAATATACTTTTTTTCTTGGCAGTACATGGCACATACACAAAAATTGATGATGTACTAGGACATAAAAACCTCACAGTCCAATGCAGAAAGGCAGAAATATTAAATGCATCCTTTTCAGATCATGATGCAATAAAAATTATATGTAATGAAGGGCCATGGAAAGATAGACTAAAAAATAATTGGAAACCAAATAATCTAATCCTAATAGAAACAATCAACAATTTCATTCAAAAGAATGACAATAATGAGACAACATACCAAAACTTATGGGATGCAGCCTAAGTAGTTCTTAGGGGAAGTTTTATGTCTCTAAATGCTTACATAAATAAAATAGAAAAAGAGATCAATGACTTGGGCATACAACTAAAAAAAACTAGAAAAAGAACAAATTAAAAATCCTCAATTAAACACCAAATTAGAAATATTGAAAACCAAAGGAAAAATTAATAAAATTGAAATGAGGAAAACTATTGAACTAATAAATAAAACTAAGAGCTCATTTTATGAAAAAAAAAACAATAAAATAGATAAACCTTTGGATAATTTAATTAAAAAAAGAAGAAAACCAAATTACTAGTATCAAGAATGAAAAGGGTGAAGCTACCAACAAGGAAGAGGAAATTAAAACAATAATTAGGAACTATTTTGCCCAACTGTATGCCAACAAATTTGATAATCTTAGTGAAATGGATGAATATTTATAAAAATATAAATTGCCTAGATTAACAGAAGAGGAAGTGAAATACTTAAGTAAACCCATCTCAGAAAAAGAAATTGAACAAGTCATTGATGAACTCCCTAGGAAAAAATTTCCAGGGCCAGATGGATTTACATTTGAATTCTATTAAACATTTAAAGAACAATTAATTCCAGTACTATATAGACTATTTGGGAAAATAAGTGAAGAAGGAGTTTTACCAAATTCTTTTTATGATACAGATATGATGCTTATACCCAAACTAGGAAGAGTCAAAACAGAGAAAGAAAATTATAGACCAATTTCTCTAATGAATATAGATGCAAAAATTTTAAACAAAATATTAGCAAATAGATTACAGCAACTTATCACAAGAATAATACACTATGACCAGGTAGGATTTATACCAGGAATGCAGGGCTGGTTCAATATAAGGAAAACTATCAGCATAATTCATCACATCAACACCTAAACTAACAGAAACTACATGATCATCTCAATAGATGCAGAAAAAGCTTTTGAGAAAATACAGCACCCATTCCTATTAAAAACACTAGGGAGCATAGGTATAAATGGAGTCTTCCTTAAAATAATAAATAGCATCTATCTAAAACCTTCAGCAAGCATAATATGTAATGGGGAAAAGTTAGAAGCATTTCCAATAAGATCAGGGGTGAAACAAGGATGTCCATTATCACTGCTGTTGTTCAATATCAGACTGGAAATGTTAGCTTTAACAATGAGAGAAGAAAAAGAAATTGAAGTTATTAGAATAGGTAAAGAAGAAACAGAGCTATCACTCTTTGCAGATGACATGATGATACACTTAGAGAATCCTAGAGAATCAAGTAAAAAACTACTTGAAACAATAAACAACTTTAGCAAAGTTGCAGGCTATAATACAAACCCACATAAATCATCGACATTTCTATATATTACCAACAAAACCCAACAGCAAGAGATAGAAAGAGAAATTCCATTTAAACTTATTGTAGACATTATAAAATATTTAGGAGTCTACCTACTGAAACAAACCCAGCAACTCTATTACACAATTACAAACACTTTTCACACAAATAAAGTCAGATCTAAATAATTGGAAAAACATCAGTTGCTCATGGGTAGGCCGAGCTAATATAGTAAAAATGACAATTCTACCTAAGCCAATTTACTTATTCAGTGCCATATCAATCAAACTACCAAAATTATTTTATAGAGTTAGAAAAATAATAACAAGATTCATTTGGAAGAACAAAAGGTCCAGAATATCAAAGGAACTAATGAAAAGAAATGCAGATGAAGGTGGCCTAGCCATCCCAGATCTTAAATTGTATTATAAAGCAGCAATCATCAAAACTGCTTGGTACTGGCTAAGAAATGGAGTGGTGGATCAATGGAATAGGTTAAGTACACAAGATGCAGTAGTCAATGACTGTAGTAATCTATTATTTGATAAACCCAAGGACCCCAGCTTCTGGGATAAGAACCCACTCTTTGAAAAAAACTGCTGGGAAAACTGGAAAAGAGTATGGCATAAACTAGGCATAGACCAAAAACTCACACCATATCCCAAAATAAAGTCAAAATGGGTTCATGATTTAGATATAAAGGCTGATACTGTAAGCAAACTGGGAGAGTAAGGAATAGTTTACCTATCAGATCTATGGAGAACAGAAGAATTCATGACCAAACAGGTGATATAGGACATTATGAAAAACAAAATGGATAATTTTGATTACATTAAATTGAACAGTTTTTGCACAAACAAAGCCAATGCAACTAAGATTAGAAGGAAGGTAGAAAATTGGGAAAGAATTTTTACAGTCATTCTCTCTAATAAGGGCCTCATTTCTATAATATATAGAGAATTAAGTCAAATCTATAAGAATGCAAGACATTCCTCAATTGATAATTGGTCAAAGGATATGAACAGACAGTTCTCAGATGAAGAAATTAAAACCATCTATGGTGATATGAAAAAATGCACTAAATCACTATTAATTAGAGAAATGCAAACTAAAACAATTCTGAGGTACCACATCACACCTATCAGATTGGCCAACATGACAAAACAAGAAAATGATAAATGTTGGAGAAGATGTGGGAAAATTGGAACACTAATGCATTGTTGGTGGAGTTGTGAAATGATCCAACTATTTTGGAGAGCAATTTGAAACTATGCCCAAAGGGTTATAAAAATGTACATATCCTTCGACCCAGCAATAGCACTTTTAGAGCTGTATCCCAAAGAGGTCACACAAACGGGAAAAGGACCCACATGTACAAAAATATTCACAGAGGCTCTTTTTGTTGGGGCAAAGAATTGGAAATTGAGAGGATGCCCATCAATTGGGGAATGGCTGAGCAAGTTGTGGTATATGAATGTAATTGAATACTATTGTGCTATAAGAAATGATGAACCGGCTGACTTCAGAAAAACCTGGAAAGACTTGTATGGTCTGATGCTGAGTGAAGTGAACAGAACCAGGAGAATATTGTACATAGTAACAGCCACATTGTACGATGACTAATACTGATAAACTTAACCCTTCCCAGGAATACAAGGATCTAAGACATCTCCAAAGGCCTCATGATGGAAAACTCTATCCACATCCAAAGAAAGAGCTGTGGAATTTGAATGCAGATCGAAGAGAATTCCTCTTTCTGGTGGTGCCTCCTACTGGTTCTAATTTTACTTACAACATCACTAATGTGAAAATATGTTTAATATGAATGTATATATATAACCTATATCAGATTATGGGCTGTCTTGGGGAGGGTGGTGGGGAGTAAGGGGGAGAAAAATTTTAAACTTAAGACATATCGAAGTGATTGTTGATAAATCAAAATAAATTGATAAACAATTGAAAAAATAAAGGAGATTGAAATAAATAAAGAAATTGAGGGAATAGTGATCAGCTGGGTAATGGCTAAACAAGGAGTGCAATATGGACTAATGGAATCCTATTGTGTTATAAAAAATGATGAGCAGGCAGATTTCAGAAAAAACTTGGAAAGATATGTATGAACAGACCAGGAGAACACTGTACACAGCAACAACATTGTATAATAATCAAATATGATTGACTTTGTTCTTCTCAACAATACAACAATCCAAGAGAATTTCAAAAGACTCATGATGGAAAATGCTATCACCCACATCCAGAGAAAGAACTATGGAGTCTGAGTGCAGATCAAAGCATACTGTTTTCACTTTGCTTTTTGTGATTTTTCCTTTTTATTCTCCTTCTTTTTTCACAACATGACTGATGTGGAAATATGTTTAACATGATTGCATACGTATAACTTATATCAGATTGCTTGTCATTTTGGAGAGGGAGAAGGGAGAAAAATTTGTAATTTAAATTTTATAAAAATAAATGTTGAAAAGCGAAGAATAAATCAGTAAAATATTTTAAAAAGTAATTAACAATTGAGAAAACAAATTTTATTAAAAAAAAAAACCAGAGCCCCATGATTGTACCAATAAAGAAAAAGCTCTTGTTTATGTGCAACACTCATTTCTGTCATAAAACAACAAACCTGAAGGAGACATGCATTGAAAAGTGATTTTTTTTTTCATATTTTAGCATCTTTATATTTGAAGTCAAGAGCTAATATTATTCACAGGGTATGAATATGAAAACTTCCCTAAAATTAGATGACTAAAGCAATAATGCTCATTATTAGTTGACTTAATTTTAAAAATTCTATCAATAGACATAAGAAAAGGTGAACAAAATTGAAGGTTGAATGTTGGCAAAAAGAACATGAAATTATTCCCATTTTCAAATTGCATTGTGGCTTACTTAGACAATCCAGAGCATTAGTCAGGAAACTCTTTGTGATACTGCCTACATTATAGTAATAGCCTACAAAATAAATCTACAAAAATCAACATCATTTCCATACTACAATTACAAAATACCAGAAGGAAAGAAGAGAAAGAAAAGTCACTCAAAATCTTTCTAAAATGACAAAAATTGAAGTCTATCTACAAAAACCTAGTCTAGACTTAGGTAAGTATTATTATAGCTTTGTCTATATGAACTGAGGCAAAGTGAAGTAAGTAGAGCCCAGAAGATAATATTCACCCAAACCACAACAATGTAAATGGGAAGAACAATGACACACACACACACACACAAATCAAAAGCAAATGTAGCAATTGTATAATGACCCAATGAGACTTGGATGATGACCTATGCACAAGCTACCCCTTAATAGAGGTGAGAGGTCCATAGGTGTTACACGTTGAACATGTAAAAACATGTATCATATATTTCAGTGTATTGATCAGTTGTATGAAAAAAAATTTCACTCTAAAAAATACTATTTGCTGTATGGGATTGCTTTTGGGGAGTGGTAGTTACAGGGATAGCTGGGATTCTGCGGTGAAGTAAGAAACTGGAAACACCAATAAAAATTATAAAAAAATTTCAAAACCCAATTAAATCCAAAATAAAAATCCTAAAAACCAAAGGCAAGATTAAAAAAAGAAAGCTTAAAATTTGAATTAATACATAAAATTAGAAACTGCTTTTTAAAATCAGTAATCAATTAGCTCATTGAATTTTTTTAAAAAAAGAAGAAAAATCAAATTCCCTGATTAAAAATTAAAAGGTAACATCACAACCAATGAAGAAAAAAATAAAACATTTTTCTGGGCTTCATTCAGCCAAATATGTGCCAATAAAACCGACAATCTAGGGGCAGCTAGGTGGGGCAGTGGATGAAGCACCAGCCCTGGAGTCAGGAGGACCTGAGTTCAAATCTGGCCTTAGACCAAACACTTGACATTTACTAGCTGTGTGACCCTGGGCAAGTCCCTTAGCCCCAATTGCCTCACTAAAAAACAAAAATAAAAAAAAAAAACCCCAAACTGACAATCTAAATGAAATAGAAGAATATTAACAAAATATGAATTCCCTAATTAACAGAACAGGAAATAGTTTACTTAAATAATTCATTTTAGAAAAAGAAATTGAATATGTCATAAACAAATTCCCTAAAGAAAAAAAAAGCAAACCAGGACTAGATGGATTTAAAAACAAAATTGACTAAAAATTTTAAGAATAATTATTTATAAAAATAAAACTCTTCCCTCCCATGTAAAGAATTAATAGGAAAAAAGAACAATTATTCCAAATACTGCATACACTATTTGAAAAATAGTAAAGAGAATTTTCCATCTTCTTTCTATGACACAAATGTAGTCGTTACTTTTCTCCACAGAGAGTCAAAACAGGGAAAGAAAACTATAGACCATTTTTTCCTAAGGAATATTGATGCAAAAAATTTAAAGTAAATACTATTTAAAGATAACATTTCCCAAAAATGATACAATATAACCCAATTGGACTTATATCAGGAATGCAGGATAGGTACCATATTAGAAAAAAAGGCCAATATAATTGACAATAGTAATAATAAAACCAACCAAAATATATGATTTATGATTTTTGTTGTTGTTTGATGTTAACACTATTATGTCCCTAGACTTAAAGGTTTATAAATGCACAAAATTGATGGAATAGAATGCAACTCATTTCTTTTAAGTATATAAAAGAAAGATTTTTTAAAAAATATTTTAAGGTCTCCAAACACTGTATTTTGGAGACAAAGGAATAATTCAAATTCCATTATTCAGCTTTTTAATAGCTATTAATTTTTACCAGATTATTTAAATAAATATAGTTGTTTATAAAATGCAACCATTCTTGTTAAAAACATTGGAAATCATAAGCATAAATTGAACTTTCCTTAAAAAAATAAGTAATATGTACCTAAAACAAAGAGCAAGCATCATCTGTCATGGGCACAAGTTAGATATCTTTCTAATAAGATTAAGAGAGAAGCAAGAATGTCCTTTACTACTATTGCCATTCAATATTATATTAGAATTGCTACCTTTAGCAATAATACAAGGGACAGAAATTATAAAGTAAGCATAGACAAAGAGGAAACATGTTATCACTTTTTCCAGTGATGTGATGGTTTACTTAGAGAACTCTGGATAATAAACTAAAATTTAATTGAAGTCATTTACAACTCAAGTACAGATTAGATACACAATATACAATAGCAGATGATGAAAATAATTTCATGAGTTATAAACTCAAAGAGTCCAGCTATTGGGACAAGACTTCAGCATTTGACAAAACTACTGGGAAAACTTGAAAGTAACCTGGCAGACACTAGGCATAGATCAAAACTTCCTACTATATATCAAGATAAGGTCAAAATTGGTACATGGTTTAGATATACATGTTAATATCCCAAGGAAACTATTGGAGCATGGAAAAATTACCAGTCAGATCTTTGGGTAGGAGAAGAATTCATGGCCAAACAAGAGATAGAGAGTTTCATGGGAGGTAAAATTAATAATTTTGAATATATAAAATTTAAAAAGATTTGAAGAAACAAAACTAAAGCTGCTCAAATTAGAAAAAAAAGCAGGAAACTGAAAATATATCTTTGCAGCAAGTTCTCTGATAGAGATCTCATGTCTAAAATATATCAAGAACTAAGTCAAATGTATAAGAATGAGAATGAATCTCCAATTGATAAGTTGTAAAGGGATATAAAAAGGAAGTTTTCTGAGGAAGAAATCAAAGCTATCAGTAGTCATATGAAAATGCTCAAAACCACTAATAATTGGAGAAATGCAAATTAAACCATTCCGACACACTGTAGTCAGTAACAACAATATTGTAATGATGATCAGCTGTGAAAGAGTTAGCTACTCTAATCAAGATAATGATCCAAGACAGTTCCAAAGGACCCATTATGAAAAGTGCTCTCACCTTGCAGAGTGAGACTTGATGAACTCTGAGTGTAACTTGAAGTATACTTTTAAAACTTTCATTTTGTTCCAAGACAACTCTGAAGGACATTATGATGAAAGATAGTATCCATCCCCAGAGAAAGAACTAATGGTGTCTGAATACAAATTGAAGTGTACTTTTTTTTCCTTGAGTTTATGTTTTTGTCTTTTTTGGTCTATATTTTCTTTTGCAACATGACTAATGTGGAAATGTTTTGCATGACTGTACTTGCGTAACCTATTTCAAATTGCTTACCTTCTCAATGTGGGGGGTGGGAGGGAGGAATGGAGAGAATTTGGAACTCACAGTTTTAAAAACTAATGTTAAAAATTGTTTATATGTAATTGGGGAAAAGAAAATACTAAATCTAAAACTCACATTATGGCTTTTGCTTTTTATTGCTTTCTTTTTTGCCACATGGCTAATACTGAAAAATGTTTTGGATGATTTCACACTAATAATTGATATATTGTTTGCTTTTATAAGGGCTGGGAAGGTAAAGGGAGGGAAAGATAAATTGGAACTCAAAATAAAAAAAGTTAAGATTTTATTAAAAATTTAATAGGGAAATATATATGTACATATACATATATACATACACATATGTAATGTTGCAGAAGAATGTTTTGAAATAATAAACTTTTGACAGAGGTGTGAACTAGTCCAACTGTTGAAGAAAGCAACTTGGAATATACTCACAAAGCCATTAAATTGTGTATTTCCTTTGACCCAGCAATATTGGTACTAGGTGTATACCCCATTGAAATCAAAGAACTAGTAAAAAGACTCCTAGGTACAAAAACATTTACAGTAGTTCTTTCCATGGTGGCAAAGAATTGGGACCTGGGAGGGTGTTCATCAGTTTGGAATGGCTGAATTAATTATGGTTTATAAATATAATGGAATACTATTGTTCTGTAAGAAATAATAAAGGGGATAGTTTCATAAAAAAACTGAGAAGACATATATGAATAGATTCAAAATAAAGTGATAAGAATCAGAATAGGTTCCACAGAGTAAAAATAATTGTGAAAGACTTAGTAACTTGAATCAAACCAATGACCCACCACAGTTTCAAAGGATTCATGGCAGAAAATGTTGTTCATCTCCAGCGAGAGAAGTGATGGATTTAGAGGGCAGATTAAAGCATTTTTTCTTTTCTTTTCCCCTTTTTTTTTGAACACAGCTAATACAGTAATTTCTGTTGCAAGACCACTTTTGTAACAGGTCTTGCATTTCTTGCCTTCTGAATGGGTGAAGGAGGTTGTTGAGATAGGGAAATAATCTGAAACTAAAAATAAAGAGAATAGAAACAGAAAAATAAAATGGATGACCTAAAATAAAATAAAATAATTACAAATAAGACAAAATACTTGGGAGTCTACCTGCCAATACACAGAGGAACTATGTGAACACAATTACAAAATATTCTACTGATCTAAATAATTGAAAAAAGTTAATTATTCATGGGTAAACAAAGCCAATATAATAAAATGATGAAAATAAATGAATTAGTTCAGTTATTCAGTGCCTCCCAAATCAAAATACCAAACAATTAATTTATGGAGTTAAAACAATAATAACAAAATTAATTTGAAGTTCAATTTATTTTAATAATCATCAATGAAATACCTACTATGTTTTAAGAATTAAGTTAAATAATATATTTGTTTTACATCAATATACATGATTGTAATTAGTTTTGTTTTCCTTGCCTTCCCAATAGGTAGAGGTGGAATGAGAGGATAGAGGGAGAGAATTTGGAACTGAAAATAAAATTAAATTAAATTGAAAAAAGAAAAGGGTTATCATGTCTTGCATGAGGAAGATGTCAGTTACACTGTTGTCCCCCATAGTCATGTCCAATATGAAATACTGTGGCAGTCCTGCCCTCCACATTTGAGAAATGATGCAAAAAAAGAAAATATCTGAAGAAGGATGATCAAGATTAGCAGGGAGCTTTATTTTATACCATCTGAAGATTAACTGAAGGAAGTGAGGATGCTTTGTTTCAAGCAGAGATGGTTTAGGATGATATACCAGCTATCTTCAAATGCTTTAACATGGAAGAGGGGTTAGACTTGATTTATATGGCAGCAGAGAACAGAACTAGGACCAACCATGGAAGTTACAGGGAGATAGATGCTAGCTTGATGGGAGTGGAAAATTCCTGAGGATTAGAACTACCCAGAACTGGAATTGGGTTACCTCAGGAAGGTTTGCTTCTGTGGAGATCTTCAGAGAAAGGCTAGGTGATGCAGTGGATAGTGTGCCAGACTTGAAGCAAGGAGGACCAAAGTTCAAATCTAGTCTTAGACATTATTAGCTGTATGACCCTGAGCAGGTCACTTCACCTTGTTAACCTTAATTCCTCATCTGTAAAATGAGCTAGAGAAAGAAATGACAAACCACTCCAGTATCTTTGCCAAGAAAGCCCTAAATGGGATCATGAAGAGTCAGACATGACTGAAATGACTCAACAGCCAACAAGAGAAAAAGTGGATGATCACTTGTTTGGTCTGCTGCAGACAAGATGCGTGTTATATATTTGCTGTAGTAAGATGGTCATAACCCAGATATGTTTCCCTGTGGGTGACACAAGAACTTATGGTTAGCATTTCCCACTCCTCATAATACTGCTTCTTTAGCAGAAGGCAATATTAGTAATAGCTAAAATTTATATAGCATTTAAACTTGGCAAAGCACTTAGTAGATATTAATTTTTTTGAGTTTCATGAGAAACTTGTCAGGAATGTATTATAAATGTTATTTTTCACATTTCTGAGATGATGAAGTTAAGGCAAGAAGATGACACATCCAGAGCTTGGAGAGACATTTGCGCCCTCTGAGTCTCTCATTATTGATGAGAAATGTTGGATCCTGTAAAGTAAATTTTCCTTGGTCATAGAAGCAATAGGTGGTAGACCTTGTATTCAAACTTATGCCTAATGAATCTGAGATCATCTCTTTTTTCATCGTTCTATGACTCATGACATTCCTATGTTCATACAACTATTAATTATCACAGCAGAATTTTCATCTCTGTATCCCAAGGGCTAAATGTAGTGCCTGGCATATTCAGGCACTTAATACATGTTTATTGACTGCTTCATTTGTACTTTAGAATTCCATAAAACATCAACCCCTCTCTGATTTTGAAACCACTATTTCTGACAAACATCAAAGGTTTTGTATCATTACTGTTAATGTCTTTAAAATGGCTAAGGTTAATTATTGTTTTCTGAACTTATCTTACCATCACAGAATTCCATGAACTGTTTTCTCCTGCAATAAAGATAAACTCTTGAGACTGTAGAGATGAAGATTTATATAGGATCCAGAAAACGTCCCAGCTGGATCATGGTTTCATTGGTTATCCCTTTAACTCCACCCCTTGTTTTGCAGTGTACATATTCCTTTCAGAATTTGTCAGGGAATTAAAATAGCACTGCAGGTTGAGGTATTAAGAACAAAGAGGCAAATAGATATGAAGAATACAGACAGAAATAAAAAGCCGACAAGAGAGCATGACAGTGAACATCATCCTAAGTTTAAGTGCTGGAACCTGGGCACTACTTGTTCTTTTCCTGACTCTCCTGTTCTTGTAAGTGAGAACCTCCTTTCCTCCTGCTACAATTTATCAAAGGATTACACCAAGCTCCTTTGTGATTGTCACAGGACATTTCACAATGACTAGTTTCTAATTTCTCCTACTCCTTGCTTAATGTAAATAAGGATATATTTGTTTGTATTTCTGGAACTGAAAATGCCGACTTTCTTTGTTTATGTAAATGAATTGACATAGTTTGCTAAAAAAAAAAAAAAGGAGCAAGGAAAAACTATAAACTCCCTAATCAAAGGTTCTATTCTCTTTTCCCCTAAAGAATTGATTTTGAAGATATTTCTTTGGTATTGGTCAAGTGATTTAAAAGCCAAGAAAATTCCTTAAAGAAACCTGAGTTCATGTCAATTGTCTATTTTTCTTATTACCTTTCCAATTTTGCTCTGTATTATTTTACTTATCACAGTTTAAATGGTATGTTCTTGTGTCTTAAAAATTATAACTCATTTGTTGCTGTTCAACTGGATCAAAACACTGCAATTTCTATCAGTCAGTCTGTATGGATTCCTTATGACATATTTGTGTATCCTCTTTTTAAAAGGCTTTGGGATGGGAGCATCACCAAAAGTTGAGCATTTCTCTTCTGCTCTATCCATCTATTTTAGCTAATCACCGTCCTGGAAAGGTAGGGAACTAGAAAACTGGTCAATGCCATGGATATATGTCAGATATGGTAGATTTTCTGTACAAAAAATACCAGTTGATCAATTATGTCTAATGTTGCAATCCCTACAAGCTGATGAGACCCAAGAACCATACTGGCAGGAGAATAGGTAGAGACACAACCTTAAGTATTGCAACCTCTTACACCTCAGCATTAGCTGTCTTTATTTTTTTAAGGCTTCTGATGGCTTCAAGGTCTATTATTTAAAAATGCTCTATAGCACATAAATGTTTTGTGCTTAGGTCTTTGTTTATTCCCTGGTATTTGGTCAATTGATCACAAAATTTGGCAGTGGTCACTGCTAAATGTTAGAGGAACTTCACAAATTTTCATTTTTACTTTTTCCTGCAGACTCTGAATCATACTAATTTATTTAGGTAGTAGAAGCCGATATTCATAGGTCCCTTGTATACTAGGATTTTAAAAATTCCCTATAAATGAATAGAGGGTACTTGTTAGTAATCTCTATATAAATATAAAAAAATGACCATTTTTGAACAACTGATGTTGTTGAACAGGGAGATAGTTTAATATCATAATTCCAGTATCCAGGGTTCTTTCTTAAAGCTATCAGGAAACACTAGAAGGTCAAAGAACTGGGGAAATAAAAACATTACATGCCATGAGATTTTTCTGCATTCATGCTAAAATCAATGCAGCAATGGTGGATTAGGAGGCTGCTAGCAAACCAGAATGATAATGCTTTCAGGTGTGAAAGGACCTAAATTTAGATCATTCTCTTGATGCTCACTTACCTATGTGACCCCAAGGATGTTAAATTGCTGAGCCTCAGTTTCCTCATTTATACAATGAGGTGACTCTGGAGATGGATGTAGTTTCCTTCTTTATCTCTTTTAATAAGATCTATTTTTCTTTTGCTTTGTCTGAGATCAGGAATGATACCCTTGCTTTTTTTTTTTTTTTACTTCAGCTAAAGCATAATGTTCTCCATTACTCCAGCCTTTTACCTTTGCCCTGTGTATATTCCTCTGTTTCAAATGTGTTTCTTGCAAACAGCATATTGCAAGATTATAGTTCCATTCTGCTATCCACTTCTGTTTTATGGGAGAGTTCATCCCATTCACATTTACAGTTATGATTACTATCTGTGTCTTTCTCTCCATCCTATTTCCCCTCCGTTTTATACTACATAACTATACCCTAGATGAGGACATAATGTCAATATTAAATACGCAGATAATTAATGGTATGTCAAACAAGTTCTTTAAAAAAATTTTAGAAACTCTGTTGTGAAGTAAAAAAATTAAGTTTTGAGTTGAGCCTTTGAAATAATAGTCATAATTTTATCCCACACTGCAGCCTACATTGAAGTAGAATCAGGTGAAGTAACATATAAATAACAAGGAAAGAAAATAATATAGTTCACATCCATGCTTTCTAGAAATATTTTACATATTGAGCCCATATTTCTTTTTTTGTTTCTTTTTTCTTCTCTTTTATGTAGGTGAAGTTATGGCATAAGGGTGCAGCCATTCTGATTTTTTTGATCTTGCTATACCTTACCTCAGAGTGGACCTTCCTTATTTCCCTGTGTACATTAACCATAATTATTGTGGGGATTCTATTATATTCAAATATGATAATGTGCCATAATTAGTCTAGTCAATTTTGAACATAATATTTGTGTCCAATTTTCACTTTTTAAAATTTAAAATTTAAAATCTGTGCATAAGTAATTTAAAATGTTATGTTTATTTCTGTGATAATGTCCTGCTAGAGGAATTGCTTGATTAAAAGTCATAATCAATTTTGTGACTCTTGTAATGTATTGGAAAATTGCTCTCCAAAATATTTTCTTGATTCTGTAATCCTACCAACAATATATTAGGATATCCAGTTCCTTAATACCCAACCAAAAGTAGATATGACCATTGTGGATCTAATAGTAAGATTCTGCAATGTATTCTAGTTTAGGACAATGAATTCAAATGTATTTGCAAATGAAAACATGAGACAACTCACCACCTCTTGATTTAGACTCTGTTGCTTCATATCTTCCCTACAAATGTCAAACACCTTCAGCAAGCTGGTCTTTTTATGCAGTTAAAAATGTCTTTGAGGAATTAAAGCTGTAGGCTTCCCCAAGCATATTATATAGGAATATGATGAGCTTAGGTAAGCTACAGTGTATAATGAAGGAAGAGAGAAAGGAAGTTAGGAAGGAATTTAGGAAAGAAAGAAAGTAGAAAAGAAATGTGGAAGTAAAAAAATACTTTTCCAAGCATGTGCTATATTTCAGGTACTGTGGGATACACCTTAACAATATACTCATAACCACAGATAGAGAACATTATGAAATGCAAAATGGATGACTTTGATTACATTAAATTGAAAAGTTTTTGCACAAACAAAGCCAATGCAACCAAGATTAGAAGGGAAGCAGAAAGCTGGGAAACAATTTTTATAGCCAGTGTCTCTGACAAAGGTCTCATTTCTAAAATATGTAGAGAACTGAGTGAAATTTATAAGAACACTAGTCATTTCCCTATTGATAAATGGTCAAAGGATAAGAACCGGCAGTTCTCAGATGAAGAAACTAAAGCTATCTATAGCCATATGAAAAAAATGCTCTAAATCACTATTGATTAGAGAAATGAAAATCAAAATGACTTTGAGGTACCACATCACACCTATTAGATTGGATAACATAACAAAACAGGAAAATGATAAATGTTGGAGATGTGGGAAAATTGGAACACTGATGCATTGTTTGTGGGTGTGGGAATTGATCCACTCATTCTGAAGGGCAATTTGGAACTATGCCCAAAGGGCTATAAAACTGTGCATACCCTTTGACTCAGCAGTTCCATTTCTAGGGCTGCATCCCAAAGAAATCACACAAATGGGAAAAGGACCCATATGTACAAAAATATTTATTGCGGTTCTTTTTGTGGTGGCAAAGAATTGGAAATTGAGGGGATGCCCATCAATAGCGGAATTGCTGAAAAAATTTGTGGTATATGAATGTAATAGAATACTATTGTGCTATAAGAAATGATGAACAGGCAGACTTCAGAAAAACCTGGAAAGACTTATATGAATTAATGCTGAGTGAAAATAGCAGAACCAGGAGAACATTGCACACAGTAACAGTCACATTGTGTGATGACTGACTTTGATAGACTTAGCTTTTCTTAGCAATGCAAGGAACTAAGACATCTCTAAAAGTCTCATGCTAGAAAATGCTATCCACATCCAGAGAAAGAACTATGGAGTCTTAATGCATATGGAAGCATACTATTTACTCTCCTTTCTTTTGTTGTTTTGTTTTATTTCTTCTTTCTTGTGGTTTCTCTCATTAGTTCTAATTGTTCTATACATCATGACTAATATGAAAATATGCTTAATATGAAAGTATATGTAGAGCTTATATGAGAAAATTTAAAACTCAAAATCTTATAGAAGTGAATGTTGAAAGCTAAAAATAATTAAATAAATTATTAAAATATATAAATAAATAAAAAGAGAGAATAAAAAGTTAAAAAATGAAAAAGAGGAAAGTTCAGGAGGGAATAGACAGGCAAGGCACTGTTGTTGACACTGTTGTGTCAAATTTATTAAATATATATATATTTTTTAGAAGACAAGCTATACATGATAGATTCTTGTTTTCATATATACTCCTATTCTTTTTTTCTATTCTTTGTAAATGGAAGTGTTTGTGTTTATTGATGCTTTTCTAATTCATAATAAAAAATATAAAAAAGAAAAAGTATACTCATTTGATCCTCATTTCTAATTAATAATAAAAAATATAAAAAAATAACAAGAAAGTATACTCATTTAATCCTACTCCAAAAGTAGGTACCATTATTTTCCCCATTTTGCAACTGAGGCAAACAGAGGTTAGGTAAGTTGCCCAGGATCACATATCTACTCAGTGCTGAAAGCCATATTTGAACTAAGGGTTTCCTCTCTCTAGGTCCAGTGTTCTATGGGTCAGGCCATGTAGCTCTGAAGAAATAGTGCTACAACAATATAATGAAAGATGTGTCTCACATATCCACCTGCACCCTACCACAATTACAAATTTTGTATGTGTGGATGCATAAATCCTGTTTTATTTAGCTGTGAACATGTTAGAGATATTAAAGACATTGCATCCAATTGGAAGGGGTGGTCAATAATGACAAATGATATAGAGAAGTAAAGAACTTTGAAAACAGAAAAAGTCATTGAATTTAATTTCACAATTAAGGGATTATTATTGCCTTTGGAAAAAGCAATTTCATCTGAATTATGAGATGATAAGCCAAAATGCAAGTCAAGTTAGGCTAGCCTAGAATAGATCACAGATTTGGCCCCCAGCCCAGAGCAGAGCTTGGAGAGGGAGCCTGAAATCAGTACCCAAGACTCTGAAGAAGGTTTGCAACATGTGGACACCTAGAGATGATCTTGAACTCAACTCAATTCCAGGCTAGCCACTTAGGGCTTGGGACAACCTGCTTACCAGGAATTCAGTACCTAAAGGCCCCAGGTGAATAGACTGTTGACTTAATACCCTACAAAGGAAGCAGTATGGGAAGCTCTAGAAGGGCTATCATGACAGACTCAACTCCAAAAGTTCTTCAAGCTAGGTCTGTAATGCCAGGTTGCCTAGAACAAATGAGTGAAGTAATGACTAAACAAACAAACATATAAAAAGATAAGAATTACTAAGAGATTGAGGTTACCCAAATATTAAACCAAGAAGAAGAGAATATTTCTCTATTGCTCTATCTCTCTATCACCTATCTATCTATCTATCTATCTATCTATCTATCTATCTATCTATCTATCTATCTATCTATCTA
>NW_020954585.1:47519653-47571239 GCF_900497805.2 Vombatus ursinus
CTATCTATCTATCTATCTATCTATCTATCTATCTATCTATCTATCTAAGAAAACCTTGAAGAAAACTACAAGTCAACAATTATAATCCCTAGAATAAACAATGAAAGAGCTAAAAAGTTTAAATTAAAATGGTGTTATAAATTAATTGAGCCTGACAGAGAAAAGAAATGGAAAAGAAATGAGAAGTGTGGAGGACACACTTCTTAGGAAAGAGAATTAATTATTTGTCATAAAGGGTACAAAACCTTAAAAATTAAAATGGATCAAACAGAAAATAATAATTCTATGAGATAAGAAGAAATATTAAAACAAAAAGTCAAAAGATTGAAAAATAAAAGATAATATAAATTCTCTCACATGAAAAACTGATTTGGATAACAGATCAAGGAGAAATCTTTTTTCTTTTTTCTTTTTTTTGATTTATCAACAATCATTTTCATATGCTTTTGAGTTCAAAATTTTTCTCCCCCTTTATCCCTGCCACCCTCCCCAAGACAGTGCATAATCTAATATAGGTTATACATAAACATTCCTGTTAAACATATTTTCACATTAGTGATGTTGTAAGTAAGAATTAGAACCAATAGGAGGAACCACCAGAAAGAGGAAACAAAACTCAACAGAAGAGAAAAAAAATAGCAAATAGTATGTTTCAATTGGCATTCAAATTCCATAGTTCTTCCTTTGGATGTGGACAGCATTTTCCATCATGAGGCCTTTGGAGATGTCTTAGATCTTTGTATTGCTGGGAAGGGTTAAGTTCATCAATATTAGTCATCACACAACATGACTGTTATTGTGTACAACGTTCTCCTGGTTCTGCTCACTTCACTCAGCATCAGACCATACAAGTCTTTCCAGGTTTTCCTGAAGTCAGCCTGCTCATCATTACTTATTGCACAATAGTATTCCATTACATTCATATACCACAACTTGTTCAGCCATTCCCCAATTGATGGGCATCCTCTCAATTTCCAATTCTTTGCCCCAGCAAAAAGAGCTGTTATGAATATTTTTGTACATGTGGATCCTTTTCCCATTTGTATGATCTCTTTGGGATACAGCCCTAGAAGTGCTATTGCTGGGTCAAAGGGTATGCACATTTTTATAGCCCTTTGGGCATAGTTGCAAATTGCTTTCCAAAATAGTTGGATAATTTCACAACTCCACCAACAATGCATTAGTGTTCCAATTTTCCCACATCTTCTCCAACATTTATCATTTTCTTGTTTTGTCATGTTGGCCAATCTGATAGGTGTGATGTGGTACCTCAGAATTGTTTTGATTTGCATTTCTCTAATCATAGTGATTTAGAGCATTTTTTTCATCACTAGAGATAGCTTTAATTTCTTCATCTGAGAACTGTTTTTTCATATCCTTTTGACCATTTATCAATTGGGGAATGACTTGAATTCTTATAGATTTGACTTAATTCTCTATATATTTTAGAAATGATATCCACCCCCTTTATGTATACTCCTTTAACACGGTGTAATAACAATATGGTTCTCAAGAGTTACAAGAGTCATCTTCCCTTGTAGTGATGTAAACAGTTTGCCCTTATTAACAACATATTATGTCTTCCTGTCCCATTTACCTTTTTATTTCTCTCTTGAGTCTTGTACTGAATATCAAATTTTCTATTGAGCTCTGGTCTTTTTATCAGGAAGGTTTGGAAGTCCCCTATTTCATTGAGTATCCATCTTCTCCCCTGAAAAGTTATGCTCATTTTCTCTGGGTAGTTGATCCTTGGTTGTAATCCAAGCTCCTTTGCCTTATGGAATATCATGTTCCATGCCCTACAGTTTTTTAATGTAGAAGCTGCAAGGTCCTGTGTGATCCTGACTGTGGTTTCATGATATTTAAATTGTTTCTTTCTGGCTGCTTGCAGTATTTTCTCTTTGATCTGGTAATTTTGGAATTTGGCTACTATATTTCTTGAAGTTTTCAATTTGGTATCTCTTTCAGGAGGTGAGCAGTGGATTCTTTCTTTGGCTATTTTACCTTCTGGTTCTAGGACCTCAGGGCAGTTTTCCTTTATGATTTCTTGAAAGATACTGTCCAGACTCTTTTTTTTATTGTGATTTTCAGATAGACCAATAGTTTTTAAATTGTCTCTTCTTGATCAATTTTCTGGGTCATTTGTTTTACCAATGAGGTATTTTATGTTTTCATCTTTTTTTTTCCATTTTTTTCTTCCTGTTTGACTGATTCTTGCTCTCTCATAGGGCCATTAGCTTCTATTTGCCTGATTCTAATTTTTAACAAATTATTTTCTTCTATTAGATTTTGTACCTCTTTTCTCATTTGGCCAATTGTATTTTTAAGGACTTTTCTACCTCTCTCATTTGACTTTTAAAATCCTTCTTGAGCTCTTCTAAGAAGGCTTTTTGGGCTTCAGAACAGTTCATATTCCCTTTTGAGGTTGCAGATGTTAGTTTGTTGACAATGTTGTCCTCTTCAGAATTTCTGCCTTGATCTTCCCTCTTCTCATAATATGAATATGTGGCACATTTCTTTTTGCTCATGGTATTTCCTTGTTGCCTGGCCTTTAAAGATATTGAGCTCTCCTACTGGGGAGCAGAGGGCACTGACCCAAGCTTCTTGTGTTGAGAGCCTAGGTCTTGGTCACTGGCTTTGTGTGCTGGGGCCTCTTATGTTGGCAATTAGAGGCTGTAAGGTTCTGGCAGCTTACCTGGTGTTGGGCTGGTATCAGCAAGGCTGAAACTCTTGGACAACTCTAGGTTGCCTGCTTTTCCTTTCCTTTTGCTTTTTTCAGCTCCTTTAAGATGGATGTTGCAGGGTGTCTATCTGCCTGGGGCCTTTTGTAGTGCTACTTCCCTTATTTTTGCTGAGGCACTGGGAGACCTGTTTGCTGCAGAATGCGGAGGCACCTGGTGGTTTTCTGAACTGGTTTTCACAGGTTCCCCTGTCCTCACTGAGGCATTTGGAGGTCCAGGTTTTGGTGTTTGCTTGCTCCACCACCTGGGTTTCAGGATCTCCTCCTGGTGTGCTAAAGTGGGGCTTTCTGCTAGCTTGCTGGGATGCCTCCTCTTTCCTACTGCTCTCCTTCCCCCAGAGCAAGAGGGGCCTTTCCTGTTAGTCCCTCAAGTTACCTGGGCTGCTGCATTGCTGCTCCCTGTCTTTCTTCTGGTTCACCTATTCCAAGGTTTTTCCTGGGGTGATATTTTCTGGGCTTTCAGAGGTTGATAGGGGAGGGTGAGAGCAACTACCTTTTTACTCCACCGTCTTGGCTCCTGAAAACAGTAGCAAGGAGAAATCTTTTAAGAATCAAATGTCTACTTGAAAGCAATAACCAGAAAAAAAGAGCTCAGAAATCATGTTTCAGGAAATGAGAAGAGAAAAATTCTCAGATGTCATTTAACTAGAGGGCAAAGTAAAAATTGAAAGGATTTGCCACAGTTCTGGAAAGAGATGTCTAAGTGAAAACCTCTAGGAATGTCAGAACCAATATACGAAGGTTCTAAAGCAAAGCAACTATTGCAAATACTGAGAAAGAAAGAATTTAAATTATTTGTAGCCAAAGACAGGACCTTGCAAGATTTAACAGCTTACATTAAAGAGGAGACGAGAGTGTGGTAAACGGTGTTTCCCAAAATAAAAGACATGCACTTAAAACTAAGAATAACTTACCCAGTAAAACTGAGTTTAATTATAATGCAGGAAAAGGGACTGATGATGAAATACAGAACTTTCAAGTATTCTTGATGAAAAGACCAGAATAAAGTAGAAACTTTAAACTACAAATTTGAGTGTAAAGAGATAGTAAGGTGAGCAACTGGAAAAGAATAAAATCTTTGGGATGAAGTGTTTGCATTCCAATTGAGTAAGAGATAGAATGCAATATCTGCTAAGAACTATAGTGGTAGATGAAGTCATAGAAGGGTCAGATAAGATTGAGGCCTTGGAAGTGACTTTTGTAATGTTTTAATGATCTTAAAGGAGAAAGGAAAGAGAGGAGAGAAAGAATATACTGGAGAAGAAAAGAAGAGGAATGGAGGAGACATAACCCAATATTGGAGTAGAATTCAAAGTAGAAATTCAAGTAGAATTGAATTAGAAATTCAAAGAAATGAGGAAGGATGGTAGAAGGATATGATTTGAGTCTCACTTTGAACTGAATGGAAAGCAAAAATGACCAGAACCAAAAGAATAATTAACATTCTAATATTTTTAAAAATGGTGAAAATTTAAAATCCTAGGAACTCTGAGCCTCATAATAATTAACCATGAGTCCAAATGATTAATAATTTAGAATGCTCTCCATCTCCTGACAGAGGTGATGGACTAATTATGATAAGGGAGACATACATTTTTAGGTATGGACAATGTGGGGGTGTGTTTTTCAGGACTGTTTATTTGTTAGATTTTGTTTTCCTTTTTCTTTTCACTGTGTGTGTGTGTGTATGTGTCTGTGTGTGTGTGTGTGAAGAGGATGTAGGGAGGTTGAACCAATGCTTGCTAATATAAAATTATGATTTTTACCAAAAAAAGCAAAGTCAGAGCCCAAGAGGGTACTAAATGGTGGTGGTTCAGGGACAAGAGTTCAAGGTAAAGATGAATAATAAGATTATGAAACATAAGATGTTGTGAGAAAGGAAATCATAAGATGTGGTCAGACAGAGCAATTTTAGCATCTTTGACCATAAAAGTGGAATATTTGAGGTGATAATGAAATCACGGTTACTATTATTCTTCTAAGTGACTGATGGGAAATGCAGGAATAAGACATAGAAGTTGAGGTTAAGGAATAGGGAGGTCAGGGAGTTTAGAGGAGTAACTTAACATTGATATCACCTAGCATAATGGTAGAGTCAGATTGCAGAGTAAGAGTGAGCCAGCATCTGAAACGTTTGAGGAAAGAGAGCTATAATCCAGTATATAACTGCTTCCAGAATTGGATTGGGTAAGATATATCTGGGAAGAGTCAAACTTAAAGGAGGACAGGTTGGTAAGTGGTGCCATAGGAAGGGTCTAGGAGTAGTAATAAGAAGTGAAGAAGGAGTATACTGAGCCCTCCACCAGAACTAGTATATCTATATTTTGCTTAGTCATCAGAGAACTCTGTATCAATTGAAAGAGTAAATAGTAGGAATACGCTAGTCATCACAACAGACATTTCTCTTTTTAGTATCAAGGAGGGAGGGATGTTAGGAATAAATAGCTCTTCCTGCATATAAGGTCCTAACAGTAAGAGATGTGGTATCTAAGTCTTTGGTGTTGGAATGGGTCATTAAGTTGAGTGAAAGATATTGGAAACATGATTGTGGTGTCTGGTGCTCTGGTTCTAAAGATGAGTGGTCTAGTGTCTGAGGCACCACATCTTGGTTGGGTCCTGGAGAGAAGGCCTTCATGTCTGAGGTGCATGTACTGAGCTTCCTTGGCTGTATATATGGTGTATTGAGCCTGGACTGGGTCAAGTCTAGCAACAGAGACTTGGTCTTAGTCATTACACAGTAGAGTTAAGCTCTAGTAATGATGAAATAAGTCCAGATGGAGGGACATCATATTCCAGCAGCAATGGTTTACTCGAGGTTTGTCAAACCTGACTACACCTAATGTGTTGTCTCAGGCCTTACTAAGTCTCAGGTGGGACATCAAGGACTCTCAACCTGGTGTTGTAATGTCTAAGGATGTTTGTGAGAGCCATGAAATATTTCTGGAAGTGCCCCGTTGGCATCTGGATCTGAGTGAACAAAGGCTTCCCTCAGAGTTACCTTTATGGCTCCTCCCCTTCTGATTACTGACAAGTGGACTATGCCATTTGTATCTTTGGTCTTTGCCTTGATTCTAATGTCTCTGTATTTTTCCCTTCACTTTATAGATATGGGACCTGGACACACAAGCTCTTTAAGGACATGGGAATTCCGGGATCAGCACCTCTTTCTTTCTTTGAAAATCTTTCTTATCATAAAGTGAGTTTCTATAAGTTTCCCTTTACTTTCTTTGCACTGTGTAAAGAGCATTTGCTCTTGGCTCAGGAGACTTTGGTACAAATGCCAGTTCTGATGCTTATTACATATGTGACTTTGGGCAAGTCAATTATTCTCCTTAGGCCTCAGTTTCCTCATCTATTAAATGAAAGATTTGGACTTTCAACTCAAGGTGTAGGATCTTATGATTTTTTGTGAGATCTTAGATTTCCCAAAGATAAGTCATAATGCAACTTTCCTTTAGTGTTATAGAATGAAGTGTATAGTAGTAATTAGACCCTCTTTTTATAAAGGGTTCCATTAACAAGTCTTAGGAACTGAATATTTTACACTAAATTCTGCCTTAGTGGTTGTCAGTGTTACCAATATTCTCTGGCAGATTTAGACATTGATTCAGTGGGAATTTCCTTTTGAGCCATGTGCCCTCAGTGATCTGGAGAATAATAATGAGACCTGTGATTCCCAGGTGAGGTAACAACTGTTACCCCTGACTTTTTCCATAATTTTCATAAACACCAGCAGGACCCCTCCCATGTGCCTTCCCTTTGCCAGGGGAAGCCGCAGACTCCAGCTGTGGGAATCACCGTGTACTACAGTGTAGCTCTGGGAAAACAGGCATCAGGCATGTGCTTTAGCACAGCCCTGGGCAAATATGTAGATGCCAACCTACAAATATGTAAGCAAACAGCAAGCAGAGCACCCAGTCACTGCCACCTGCTTGAGCAATAATCCTGGCCAAACAGTCACTAGCCCTATGGGTGCCTAATCAGGCACCTCAGCTCTAAGCTACCATCATCTGCTTCAGCATAGCCCTGGGGAAACTGGCATCCTTCAGAGGTCAGACCTCCATGTGCTACAGAATAGCCCAAGGTAGGCGGAGCCAAGATGGTGGAGGGAAAGCAGTGACTTGCTCAAACTCTCCCCCAAAACCTCTCCAAATACCTATAAAAAATGGCTCCAAACAAAATATAAAGCAGCAGAACCCACAAGAAGAGAGAGTGAAACAAATTTCCGGCCAAAGGCAGCCTGGATGATTGATAGGAAAGGTGTAACGCGCCGGGTGGGGAGAGGGGCGCAGTTTGGTTTGGGCAGGCAGGCAGCAAGACCCTGGAGCAGGCCTCAGAGGACTGAACTGCAGGCAGCTGTGGTGGTTTCCAGACTTCTCAACGCATGAACACTAAAGACAACTTGGAAGGTCAGTGGGAAAAGTCTGTGACTTTGGTGAGAGAAGGAGCTAGGTCTCAGCCGCCCCCGGGGCCATGGCTGTTTCCTGAGCTCTGGCCCACAGACTGAGGGGGAATCAAGTGACTGATCAGAGGGGGCAGGGATCTCTTTGCCAGTGTGGAGGCAGGAATCTCTTCCTTTGCTAGTGCTTGGATCTGGGTCACAGTTCTGAGGGGTAGTCCTGGGGCGAGGAGGAGTGCTGGTGTGGTGAAGCTTGTTGTGGCAGTGGAGAGACAACGCCGTGCCCCTTATCATATCACCTTGGAAGAACTGAAAATTTTCAGGTCCCTAGAAGTATCTCTGAAAACAGCTGGACAAACCCCTAAAGCTTGGGACAGTACATTCTCCACATTGGAAACAGACTTTTACCTTAACAAAGAGTTTAAAACTCAAGTAATTGGCTGGGATCATGAGTAAGCAGCGCAAAGAGTCAGAGTATATTATCTTACTTTGGTGACAAAAGAGATCAAAACATACAACCAGAAAAAGACAATGAAGCCAAAGCTCCTACATCCAAAGCCTCCAAGAAGAATATGAATCAGTCCCAGGCCTTGGAAGAGCTCAAAAGGGATTTTGAGAAGCAAGTAAGAGAAGTAGAGGAAAAACTGAGAGTTTTGCAAGAAAATCATGAAAAACAAGTGAACAGCTTGCTAAAGGAGACCCAAAAAATACTGAAGAAAATAACACCTTAAAAAATAGCCTAACCCAAATGGCAAAAGAGGTCCAAAAAGCCAATGAGGAGAAGAATGCCCTAAAAAACAAAATTGGCCAAATGGAAAAGGAAGTCCAAAAGATTACTGAAGAAAATACTTCCTTAAAAATTAGAATAGAGCAATTGGAAGCTAGTGACTTTATGAGAAATCAAGACACCATAAAACAAATCCAAAAGAATGAAAAATTAAAAAATGATGTGAAATATCTCATTGGAAAAACAACTGACCTGGAAAATAGATCCAGGAGAGAGAATTTAAAAATTATTGGACTATCTGAGAGCCATGATCCAAAAAGAGCCTAGACATCATCTTTCAAGAAATTATCAAGGAAAACTGCCCTGATATTTTAGAACCAGAAGGCAAAATAGAAACTGAAAGAATCCACTGATTACTTCCTGAAAGAGATCCCTAAAGGAAAACTCCTAGGAATATTGTAGCCAAATTCCGGAGTTCCCAGGTCAAGGAGAAAATATTACAAGCAGCCAGAAAGAAATAATTCAAGTATTGTGGAAACACAATCAGGACAACACAAGTTTTAGCTGCTTCTACATTAAGGGACTGCAGGGCATGGAATACAATATTCTGGAGGGTGAAGGAGATAGGATTACAACCAAGAATCACCCACCCAACAAAACTGAGTATAATCCTTCAGGGGAAAAAATGGTCATTCAGTGAAACAGAGGACTTTCAAGCATTCCTGATGAAAAGACCAGAGTTGAATAGAAAATTTGATTTTCCAGTACAAGACTCAAGTGGAACATGAAGAGGTAAACAGGAAAGAGAAAATCATAGGAGACTTATTATGGCTGAACTCTTTATATTCCAGCATGGAAAGATGATATTTGTAACTCATGAGACCTTTGTCAGTATTAGGGTAGTTGGAGGGGAAAAATTATACGTACATATATATAGATACAGATAGATAGATAGATAGATAGATAGATAGATAGATAGATAGATAGATAGATAGATAGATAGAGGGCACAGGGTAAGTTGAAGATGAGGGGGTCATATCTGGAAAATAAAATTAAGGGTAAGAGAGGGTTATACTAGGAGAAGGAGAAAGGGAGAAGTAGAACAGGGTAAATTATCTCACAAAAAAAACAGAAAAAGAAAGGCTCTTATAGTGGAGGGGAAATGGAGGAAGGTGAGAGGGAATGAGTGAATCTTATTCTCATAGAATTTGACTTAAGGAGGGAATAACATACTCATTCAATTGGGTATGGAAATCTGTCTTACCCTACAGGAAAATGGGGGAGGGGAAGGGGACAGGAGAGTAGGGGGATGATAGAGAGGAGGGCAGACTGGGAAAGGGGGTAATCAGAAGCAAGTACTTCTGAGGAGGGTCAGAGTCAAAGGAAAGACTAGAATAAATGGGGGAGTGGGATAGGATTAAGGAAAATAGAGTTAGTTTTTCACAGCATGTCTACTATGGAAGAGTTTTGCATAACTGCACATATATAACCTATATTTAGTTGCTTGCCTTATCAATGAGGGTGGGTGGGGAGGGAGGGAGGGAGAAAATTTGGAACTCAAAATTTTAAAAATACATGTTTAAAAATGTTTTTACATGCAACTGGGAAATAAGAAATACAGGAAATGGGGTACAGAAATCCATCCTGCCCTACAGGAAAATTGAAGGTGAAGAGGATAAGAAAATGGGGGGAGATAGAAGGGAAAGCAGACTAGAGGAAGGGGTATTCAGAATGCATGCCATCTTGGGGTGGGGGGAGGGGTGAGATGGGGTGAAAATTTGGAACTCAAAATCTTGTGGAAATAAATGTTGAAAACAAAACAAAACAAAAAAACAAAACAAAACAAAACAAAAAAAAAACAGAATAGCCCAAGGTAAACAGGCAGTCTCCAGAGGCCTGATCTCTATGAGCTTCAGTGTAATCCCCAGGAAAAAGCAGAAACACCCCACTGGCTTCAGCACATGCAAGACACCACCACTAGGACCTAAGCTCTGCACCAGGTAAGCTGCCAGACCCTTATAGTCTCCGGCAGCACCAGCCACCCCCTACTTCTCCCCTTCAGTGCAGCACCAGAAATGAGGATCCCCCATGGGCCTCAGGGCAACATCAGTGGCACCACCAGGTAAACAGTGAGGGAAGCCTGAGACAGTGCCCCTTCCTCCCTGGGAGTAGAGCTCAAATTTAAAAGAAAGGGAAAAGGCCTAAAAGGATGAGCAAAAAATAACCAAATATCTAACCATGGAAAGTTATTATGGTGACAGAGAAGACCAAGACACAAACTGAGAAGAGGACAAAAATGTCAAAACACTCATGGAGAAAACTCTCCAAAAACAGGATGTTCTCTTAAGCCCAGAAAGAACACATGGAAGAGTTCACAAAAGAGTTTAAAAATAATAATGGACTACACATATATAACCTGTATTGATTTGTTCGCCTTCTCAATGAGGGTGGATGGGGAGGGAGGGAGGGAGAAAATTTGGAACCCAAAGTTTTAAAAACAAAAGTTAAAAATTGTTTTCACTTGCACCTGTGAAATAAGATATACAGACAATGGGGTATAGAAATCTATCCTGCCCCACAGGAAAATAGAAAAGGAAGGGGGTAAAAGAAGGGGGGGGGATGATAGAAGGGAGGACATATTAGGAGAAGTGGTATTCAGAATGCATGTCATCTTGGTGTGGGGGAGGGATAAGATGGGGAGAAAATTTGGAACTCAAAATCTTGTGAAAGTGAATGTTGAAAACTAAAACTAAATAAATTAATTTAAAAAATATGCAATCCAAAAAAATAATATAAGAGAGGTTGAAGAAAAATCAGGAAAAGACTTGACAGTGATGCAAGAGAATTATGAAAAAAGAGTCAAAAGTTTAGATAAAGAAGACAACTGCTCAACAAATAGAATTGACCAAATGAAAAGAAGATACAAAAATTCACTGAAGAAAACAACTCATTAAAATGTACAATTGGCCAAATAAAAAAGTCGTAGAAAAGCTAACTGAGGAAAACAACTCCTTAAAAGTTAGCATGGGGCAGGTGGAAGCTAATGACTCTGTTAGACATCAAGACTCAATCAAACAAATTCAAAATATGAAAAATAGAGAATGTAAAGTATCTCATTGGAAAAAACAGCTGACCTGAAACATAGATCCAAGATGACACTGTTAGAATCATTGGATTACCTGAAAGCCATAATCAAAATCAGGACATGGACAGCATCTTTCAAGAAATTATCAAGGAAAACTGTCCTGATATCCCAGAATCAGAGGGTAAAATAATTATTGAAAGAATCCACTGATCACCTCCTGAAAGAGATTCCAAAATGAAAACGCCAAGGAATATTGTAGTCAAATTCTAGTGTTATTAGATCAAGAAGAAAATACTGCAAAAACTTGAAAACCTTGAAAAATCTTGAAAAAACATTTCAGTTATTAAGGAGCCACATTTGGTACTTCACAGTATTTAATAGTTTCTACATTAAAGGATTAAAGGGCTTGGAATGTGATATTTTATAAAAGAAAGGATATTGGATCACAACCAAGAATAAACCATCCAACAAAACAGCATAATCTTTGAGGGAAAAAAGATGGGAATTCAATGAAATAGGGGACTTTCAAACTTTCCTGATGAAAAGACCAGAGCTACACAGAAAATTTGATCTTCAAATACAAGATTTAAGAGAAGCAGAAAAAGGTAATCAAGAAAGAAAAAAAAAACAACACATTGTTCAATATGATTAAACCATTTAAATTCCTACATGGAAAGATGATACTTTTAACTTTTGAGAACTATATCTGTATTAGGGAAGTTAGAAGGAATATGCATAGGTAGAGAGTATGGGTATAAGCTGACTTTGATGTGAAGATATAGAAAAATTAAGGGGTGAAAAAAGGATTGTACTGAGAGAAAAGGAATGGGGGAGGAAAACAGGATAAATTATATCACATGAATAGGTGCATAAGACCTACTACAGTAGAGGGTAAGAAAGGGGGGAGGTGAGCATTTTTTGAACCTTACCTCATTGGATTTGGCTCAAGGAAGGAATAACATGCACACTCAGTGGGGTTTAGAAATTTATCTTTTCCTATAGAGAAGTAAGAGGAGAAAGCAGAAATAAAATGGAGGGAGGGCTGATACAAGGGAGGACAGATTGAGAGAGGCAGTAGTCAGAAGTAAAACAATGGTGAGGAGGGATATGGTGAAAAGAGACAAAAAATTGTAAGCCGGAAAAAAAATAGGAAGGAGAGGAGTACACAGGTAGGAATCATAACTGTGAATGTGAATGGGATGTACTCTCCCATAAAATGGAAGCAGATAGCAGAATGGATTAAAAACCATAATCCTACAATATGTTGTTTATAAGAAACATATTAGAAACAGACAGGTACACACAGAGTAAAGGTAACAGCCTGGAGCAGAATATATTATCCTTCAGTTAAAGTAAAAAAACAAAACAAAACAGGGATAGCAATTCTGATAAAAAACAAACAAACAAAAAAAAGCAAAAAAGGGTCTAATCAAAAGAGATAAGGATGGAAACTACATCTTGCTAAAAGGTTCTATATGCAAAAAAGTAATATCATTACTAAACATATATGCACCAAGTGGATTCATATCCAGATTCTTAGAGGTAAAGTTAAGTGAGTTAAAGGAAGAAACAGACAGCAAAACTCTACTAGTGGGGGACCTCAGCCTCTCCCTCTCGGAACTAGATAAACTTAACTACAAAATAAACAAGAAAGAAGTTAAGGAGGTGAATAGAATTTTAGACAAGTTAGGTATGATAGCTCTTTGGACCAAACTGAATTGGGATAGAAAGGAAAATACATTTTTTCTTGTTGGTCCATGGCACCTACATAAAAATGGACCATTTAATATAGCATTAAAACCTCACAATCAAATGCAGAAAAGCAGAAATATTAAATGCATCTTTTTCAGATCATGATGCAATAAAATTACATGTAATAAATGGACATAGAAAGATAGATTAAAAATTTATTGGAAACTAAAAAATCAAATCCTAAACAATGAGTGGATCAAAAAACAAATCATAATAACGATTATTTCATCAAGGAGAATGACAATAATGAGAAAACATTCCAAAATTTATAGGATAGTCAAAGCAGAAGTTAGATGAAATTTATATTTCTAAATACTTACATGAATAAAATAGAGAAAGAAGGGCATGCAACTAGAAAAGGTAGAAAAAGAACAAATTAAAAATCCCCAATTAAGTGCCAAATGAGAAATTCTGAAAATTAAAAGACAAATTAATAAAATTGAAAGTAAGACAACTATTGAACTAAAAATAAAACTAAGAGCTGGTTTTATGAAAAAAAATACATAAACCTTTGCTTACTTTGATTTAAAAAAAAGGGAGAAAGTCAAATTACCAGTATCAAAAATGAAAAGGGTGAATTCATGACCAATGAAGAGAAAATTATAGAAATAATTAGGAGCTAATTTTCTCAATTCTATGGCAATAAGTCTGACAATTTAAGTGAAATGGATGAATATTTACAAAAATGGAAAATGTTCAAAAAAGGAAATAAAATACATAGCACCATTTTAGAAAAAGAAATTGAACAAGCCATCAATGAACTCCCTAAGAAAAAATCTTCAGGGCCAGGTGGGTTTATGAGTGAACTCTACCAAACACTTAAAGAAAAATTAACCTCACATCTGTCAGACCATCTAATATGATAGAAATGCAAAATGATAAATGTTGCATAGGTTGTGGGAAAATTGGGGCATTAATGTACTGTTGGTGGAGTTATGAACTGATCTAAGCATTCTGGAAAGTAATCTGGAACTATGCCCAAAAGGCACCTAAATTGTGCATATCATTTGATCTTTCAATACCACTACTACATCTGTACCTCAAAGGAAAAAAAGTCTACATGTGCAAAAATATTTATAGCATTCCTTTTTGTAGTGGCAAAATTTTGGAAATTGAGGGGATGCCCGTCAATTGGGAAATGGCTGAAGAAAGAGTGGTATGTGAAGGTAATGGAATTCTATTGTGCAATAAGAAATGATGAACAGGCAGATTTCAGAAAAATCTGGAAAGATTTGTATGAACTAATGCACAGTAAAATGAGCAGAACCAGGAAAACATTGTACACAGTATCAGAAGCATTGTGTGATAATCAGCTACTAATGACTCAGCTCTTCTCAGCAACACACAATGTTCCAAGACAAGTACCAAGGACTCACTAAGGAAAATGCTATCCATATCCAGATAAAGAACCAATGGCCTCTGAATGCAGATTGTGGCATATTTTTTTCACTTACTTTATTCCTTGTCATGGTTTTTTTCCCTTTTGATCTGTTTCTTCTTTCACAACTATGACTAATACGGAAATATTTTTATATGATAGCACATATATAAAGTATATCAAGTTGAATACCATTTTCAGAAGAGGGGAAGGAAGGGTGAAAATTTAGCAACTCAAAATTTTATAAAAATGAATACTAAAATTTTTCTTGACATGTAACAAAGGAAAACAATAACACACTATTAAACTTAAAAAAAAAACAAAACAAAAAAGAACATTTAATTCCAATACTCCATAAATTTTTGGAAAACTAGGCAAAGAAGGCAAAATAGGCAAAGTCAATGACACAAGTTTGGTGCTGGTGCCTCAACACGGAAGAGCCAAAATAGAGAAAGAATATTATAGACCAATTTCCCTAAGGAATATTGATACAAAAATTTTAAGTAAAATATTAGCAAAGAGATTACAGGAATTTTTCACAAGAATCATACTCTATGACCAGGTGGGATTTTTAACAGGAATGAAGTGCTGGTTTAATATTAGGAAAACGATCAGTATAATTGACCATATCAATAACAAAACTAACAAAAATCATATGATTATCTCAATAGATGCAGAAAATACTTTTGCACTCACCCCTATTAAAAACAAACAAACACACTGGAGAGCATGGGAATAAAGGGAACATTCTTCATAATGAAGCTTTTCCAAAAAGATCAGGGTTGAAATAAGGAAGCCCATTAACTCCACTATTGTTCAATATTGTACTAGAAATGTTAGCTTTAGCAATAAGAGAAGAAAAGGAAATTGGAGGAATTAGAATAGGCAAGGAGGAAACAAAACTATCACTCTCTGCTGCTGATGTGATGGTATTCTTAGAGAATGCCAGAGAATCAACTTAAAACTACTTTAAAATTTACAATTTTAGCAAAGTTGCAGGATATAAAATAAACTTACATAAATAAACAACATTTCTATATATTATCAACAAATTTCAGCAGCAAGAGAAAGAGAAATTCCATTTAAAATAAACTTAGACAATATAAAATATTTGGGAGTCTACCTGCCAAGATAAACCCAGGAATTGTATGAATGCAATTACAAAGCACTTTTCACACAAATAAAATCAGGTAGATTTCAGCAAAACCTGGACAGATGTACATGAATTTATGCTGAGTGAAGTGAGTAGAAGCAGGAGAACATTGTACACAGTAGCAGCAACACTGAGTGATGATCAACTATGACAGATTTAGCTCTTCTCAAAAATATAACAATCCAAGAAAATTCCAAAAGACTTGTGATGGGAAAAGGTATCCACAAAGAGAAAGAAGAACTGAGTCTGAATGCAGATCAAAGCATACTATTTTCACTTGTTTTTTGTCTTTTCTTTTTTTTTCTTTCATGTAATTTTTCCCTTTTGTTCTGATTCTTCTTTCACAACATGGATAATGTAGAAATATATTTTATATGATTGCACATGTATAACCTATATCAGATTTTTTACTGTCTTGGGGAGGTGGGTGCAGTTGGAGGGAGAAGAATTTGGAAATCAAAATCTTATAAAAGTGGATGTTGAAAACTATCTTTACATGTAATTAGAAAAAAATAAAATACTATTAAGTGGGAAAATAACCTTTTAAATGAACATTTATTAATCTTTTACTTTGTGTGATACACTGTGCTAGGCATTAAATCAGATTCCTAACATGGGAAATATGAAGTTATAGAATAACTACTTTTAGAAAAATTGATTTCTTTTGCAATGTTAAGTGTTTTATGCATTTTAAACATCATTCTGAGAAATGGTCAATAGGCTTTTCAAAAAGGACACTAAAAGATCTATGACATTTAACTAGTTAACAACCCTTGAAGTAGGAGAAATATAAAGATAAAAAAATCCATCATAGGTGACCTCAAGGTGCCTATTATCCAGTACAGAGAATGACATATATTGAGATAATTATAATCTAAGTGAGAATATAGTGAGAACAGAAGTTTATAGATTGTATCAATCTATCAATTAAAAAGTTTTTATTAATGCTTACAGTGTTCTAGACACTGGGTTACAAATACAGTGAATAGAACATTCCCTAATTAAAACAGTCTATCATAGCATAGGAAAAAGGCAACAGAGTTAAAATCAAGAGATGAAGGATCCTGGAGAAATCTCTTTCTTCTCAGAGATGAGGAAAGACTCCATGAAAGTGATCATATTTGAGCTGGGTCAGATGTCAAGTAGAAATGGGAGTGGGCAACAATCTCCAGGTGAAGTGAAGAGCATAATAAGATTAAAAATTGCAATGTTTTTATATGTAACTTCCTAACAAGGCATTTTTAACATCATTCTTTATTAAGAATTCATGCCAATACCTGATTTTAAAATTCTTTTTGCAGGGTTTTGTAGATTTTGACACGACTTGTTTTAAAAAATATGGGAAAACCTGGGGGTGAGTATTTTAACTAATCTTTCCGTTATACTTACACATTTCAATGGTCAGTCAACTATAGCTACCCACTCAAACAATTACATTTGTGTAGATAGAGATATTGTAGATCTGTTTCATGTCAGAGAATTCTAGTTCAGGCTCATAGCATCATAACAGAAGTATTACCCTTGGTCATAGATTCTGTAAAACAACTTCTTATTTTAGTTCAGTGCTATGATAAGATTAATGTTGAAGAAATAAAGAAACACTGTATAAAGTGGCCACCCTGTAAAGGCCTGCTGAGCAATGCAGATACAAAGACAGAATTGAAAAGTGTTCCTGACCTGATGGACCTTCCATTCTATTGGACAATTCAACATGTCAAAAGAATAGTAAGGAAAAAAGATAAGTGAAGTAATGAATATTTCTTTGAGAACTGATTTTACTTCAAAAGACTGTTCTTCCACTTTCATTATTTTACTCTTTAGAATCTTATTAATTCTGACACATGAATTTGGACCCAATGAATTTGTGATAATTCATACTTAGAAGTTATCATTCTTAGCGAGTATGAAGAGTTAAACAATAGTAGCATTTTTAGAAAATCTTGTGTGATACATGATTATATATGCAACTGCAAATTACATGCCACATGAACTAAACTCACTTTAATTTCCATGAGTAAACAATGATATACTGGTTAACATTAGTGTAGCATCTGATACCCTGTCAGTCTGAACCCTCTTATTAGTTATCCAAGATTCTAGAGATTTGGAAAGATGGCCAGAGTCCTCTCCAAATCTTAGCTGTTGAGCACTAACATGAATGTTTACTTATACTTGTCAGCCACAGGACACACAGTACAGTATAAGGAATATAATTAAATAGCAATGGAAATTAATCAGCAACAGAAAATGGCCTTTACAAACTTTGAGCTCACTCTCCCACAAACACACCAAAATTCAATGATAAGAAGAGATATTCATTGGAATTATGCCTGAACAACTACACCTTGCTATACAGGTGGCTAGAGCACATGTGTGAAGGGATAATTATATAGGAAGCACACCTGGACAAGATATATATGTATAGGGAGACTTCGTATCAGCAAAGCTGCACAGCTGCCAATGTTCTTTTTCTGATGTGACTGTGCTAATCTATTAGACTTACTCCCTGACAATCATCTTCAACCAGGTCTTTCCTCCTTGTGTTACATCTTAGTTGCTTTGGACACCAAGATTCTAAATTCTACCTTAAACTCTCAGGAAGGTAATATATTGATTGTTTCTGGGTAAGCATGCCATGCTAGCATACTTCTTATTTTGTCTTCATAATCATGGTCCTCCATTCTCATCACTTTAAGATCTACGAATACTTTTCCTTACTCTAATCACTCCAATTATTTCCCTGGCCCACTACAACCCACTTTTTCATCACCTGTTTATTGTTTCTATCCTTTTATCCCTCATCATATCACCTACTTTCCTAAACACCTGCAATTTTTTTAACCAGCTTGATTTCTAATTCTTTGACTTAATAGAAACTCAATCTTCTCTTGAAAGTTTCTTCTCTGTCTCCTACTCCCTCCATCCCCTACTCATATGGTTAGAAGATAAAGAAGGCATATTCCTTAATCATCACTATTTTTTCCAGATCATTCTTCTTCCACTGTCACCTAAATTGTTTCTCCTTTATCTGTTCACCTTCAAGTAACTTTCCCAACTTTTTTAATGACCTTGGTGCCAATTTTTACCAGCTTCTCCTCTTCATTCCCTCTACTCTTGGCTACTAAAGGATATTTCAGTTGATAGCCAGACCATCCAACTCCTCAGCCTCTACAGTTCCAAAGAGTTCCTTTTCCCACCTCCAACCAATATGTTCATACCTTTGAATACTGATCTCACCAATACCAATATCTGGAATTTAAATTCCACAATTCAACCACCAACTTATTTCCTTTTACCTGTCCCAATCACTCTCATTAAACCTAGTAGTCCTCACTCTTATTATATATCATGGTGCTCTTGACCCATTTCCATTTTCCTCTTCTGTTTGCTTCCCTTGGGTTTTATTTTCCTTACTGCTTTACTTTGACCCTATTGTTTGCTACATTAATGCTTTCCTACATCCTCTTCTAGTATCCTATAAACACTTTTCTTCCTCCAATCTCCAAACCCTCATTCTAAGCTGAATTCCAATAACAGACTTCTGTACTTCTATTACAGCACAAAAGCCCAATCACAAAGAAATTAGGTCAGTTTCACCCAATTCAAATTCATGGTACATAACTTTTTGCTGGGAACCTAGGTGACACATTAGATAGAATGTCAGGTTTGGAATCAGGAATACCTGAGTTCAAATTCAGTCTCAGATATTTACTAGCTGAGCAAGTCACTCAAACCTGTTTGCCCCAGTTTCCTCATTTGTAAGAAGAACTGAAGAAGGAAATGGCAAACCACTGCAGTATATTTGCCAAGAAAACCCCAATATGTCATGAAAATTTGTACATGACTAAAATGATCAAATAATAATAACAATATTGTATTATATTTTTATTTATTTTGTTAAACAATTTCCAATTTCGTTTTAATCTGGTAATCAAGACTTTTAAAGCTGTTTATAGATCACCTATGAGTTTGAAACCTCTGATCTACAAAGTTTTCTATTTTCATAACTTTGTGGATTATACTCAACTCCTTTTTCTCCCTCTTATCTCAGATTCCTTCAGTTTCCAGGAATTTTCAATTCCATCTCTGCAACATCTCCCAAATCCCTTTTATATTCCTACTGCCACAACTAGCAACACTAGTGCAAGTCATTATTACCACTCATCTAGAGTATTGTTGTTGCCTCCTGATTGGATTCTTCCTGCCTCCACTCTCCCTTCTACTTGGTTCATTAAAATTTATTTATTTCTAAAAACTGTTTATTTGTTTTTAACATTCATTTTAAAAAAAAACTTTGATTTTGAAATAATCACTCTCCTTGACCCATTAAGAAGGAAAGTAACATGATATCAATTATACATGTAAATCATGCAAAACATATATCCATATTAACAGATTCCCAAAAAAAAGCAAGAAAAATGAAGAAAGTGAAAAACAATATGCTTCATCAGTTCTCCTTCTGAGAGTGGATGGCATTTTTCATCATGAATGGGTCCTTCAGTATTTTCTTGGATCATCTGGTCCATTTTTAATACAATTCTCAGAATAACTTTCTAGTGCATAAATCTGTTTATGTATGCATTTCTGCACAAAAATCCACCCTGCCTCCCTATTGCCTCTGAAGTAAAATTCAGAAAGTACTGCCTCATATTGAAGACTCTTCCTAGCATGTTACCACCTTATCTTCCTCGACTTATTTCCTATTGGTCCCTTTTATAAACTTTGTTATTTAGCCAAATTGGATGACTCTTTGGCTCCCAAACACACTTGCCAATGTCATGCCACTGTGACTGCTCAGGCTATTTGATGTCATTGAAATGCCCTCCTCCCTTCCTTTTCCTACCAAGTGTTTGACCATTCTTTAAAGCTCAACTCAAATGTTACCTCCTCAGTGCAGCTTTTCCCTTTTCCCGTCATACCTAACAACAACAACAAAATCTGCTCTTTAAAGTTTTCAAAGTACTTTATACATGTTCTCTTACTTGATCCTCACAACAACCCTCCAAGGTTGAGCTATCATTTCCCTCATTTTGCTAGAGAGGAAACTGAGTTACTGAGAGGAAAGAGGTTACTGACTTGCATGAGGTCACAGAATTAGGAAGTATCTGAGGCAGGATTCTAACTTAAGCATGCACCAAGTATTTAATAAATATTCTCTGATGAATTTTATTTTAGATTCTTGGTTCACTTCTACTTCTCTAATTAGAGCAAACATAAGGTAGCAGTGATCTCCTGGCCATCAATTTATAGTTTCTATTTGCAATCTCTGTTAATAGCAGTGTAAATTAGTGAGTGATACAATTTCTTCCTTTTGGGGGTATAGGTTTTTTTGATGGAAGACAACCGGTACTGGCCGTCATGGACCCAGAGACTATCAAATCAGTGTTGGTAAAAGAGTGCCATTCTGTCTTCAGCCATCATCGGGTAAGTAATAGTGGCAGAATAATGCTGACAGCAATGGGGAAAGCATGCTAAGCAATGTTAAGGATCACACAGTTTTTAGACCATCTATAAACACTAGCTTCATTATTGACATTCTTGCAGAAGACAGGGGAGGCAAGATACCCTACCTAAGGGCAATGCAGTTTGAGCTGTAGAGGAACAGGAACTTTTGCTAGGTGATTTGAACCCCTATCAACATCTCTTGGCCCCAAAAAACTTGGGGGTGGGGATGCCTCCCCAACAACTAGATTTCCTTATAATGCTGCCCCAAGGGCCATTATTAAAGGGAAAAATCACTGTGGAAAATGAGCCTGCTGTCCTCATCTCCACAGGCAATAACAGTTGCCTCCAATGGATAGATGGGCACAAGAGACGTAGCCCAAGAAGTACCCCTAAGCCTCCTTTTTTACTTTTGGCCTGGCATTCCCAGTCATGATCCTAGGGGGGATATTCTGTGGAGGAGGTACAGGCCACCCCCACTTATTGTCAAAGAATTATCTCACATGTGATAGGCCAGCCAGAATAACTGAACCAAATGATGCCATGAGGAAGAGATAGGAGGTGATATGTGCCAGGCAGGTCAAAATTGGGCCACCACCACCACTTTCACCATCACTTCAAGTCAGATACTGTGGTGGACACCCTAGGACATGGCACCCAGAACACCTGGGAACAGCACTGCCTTTAGCCTAGTACTCCCAGTCAATGTTGTGTGAAGCAATCTCTGCCAAGGTGCAGCCTGGAAACTAATACTTCAGATACAACTGGCACAACTTTCAAGGATTCAGAAAAGAAAATTCTTGTCACCAAAGTCCATGGGCTATAAAGAGTCATTTAACAAATTACAGACATTTAGAAAGAGTTAGTTTTCATACTGGAAAGTGTAATAGACCTCTAGTTCTGGTTCCACCAATTAACATCTGAATGGTGGTGTCTTTTACCCTTTTCTCCTAGAATTTTGGTCCAGTAGGGTTTATGGAGAATGCTGTCTCACTTACTAAAGATGACCATTGGAAAAGGATTCGAACAGTGTTGTCTCCAATATTTACAAGTGGAGGACTCAAGGAGGTAAAGCAATTGATATTGGACTCTAGAAAACCGAGTATAGTTGAGAGCAAAAAAAAAAAAGATAAATACGTTCTGATGATTTTCTCCAATGAAAGTCTAATAGGCTCACGAGTTTAAATTTTCTGTAAGGGAATATTTTGTTTCCCATTTTTTGTGAAACAATGGAGGGAACACTGTCTCTGGAATTAAGAGAACCTGATGTCTATTACCTGAGTGAACATTGGCAAGTCACTTAATCATTCTGGTTGCAGTTTCCTCTTCTTTAAAATGAAGTAGTTTGACTACATGACCGTCTACAGATGTATGATTCTTTACATTCTAAAAGAGAGAAATGAATTTATGAAATATTTTTATGCTTCTTCAGGTTTGGGAAATCTGGTTTGTTTTGGAATTGAGTTTTCCACATGTAACTACCGTCATTTGGCATTTAGATGTTTCCTATCATTAAGCACTATGGAGATGTGTTAGTGAAGAACATGTGGAAGGAAGCAGAGAAAAGCAAGCCTGTAACTCTGAAAGAGTAAGTATGGGGTAATAGCTTTAGGAATCTGAGGAGCAGCAGGAAACCTGTTTGCACAAGCCTCTCTGCTGCCATCTTTCCTCAGAAACTGATGCACCCACTTTGAGAGTTATTCTCGTGACGTTTTAATTAACAAAGAAAGTGTAAAGGACAATATGGTGAGATCTTCCCCTGTGAGGCTAAATACCTTGAGAAAGCCATTGACAACTGATGACTCTACTTTGGTTCCTTTTTTCTTTGTCTTTTTGCATTCTGAACTTTCTGTAGTCTGGCTTCCAAATTTAACATTCTACTAAGCCATTAAAAAAGTTTTTACAAAATGTCTCCAAAATTACTAATGACTTGTTTTACATTTATGAAAACATTTAAAACTCTCAACCTGTTGCATAATCTCTTCTGGAAATTGTATTTGAATTTGTGCCCAAGTTCTGTTTTCCTTTGAGGCTTTGCTTATAGATTTTTTTGGAGCTATTTTCTTCTGGGTTTGTGTTTTGACTGTCTGTCAATAGCTTTTTATTATGGGACTCTTTTTGTTTGTTTGTTCATTTTTTCAACTTCCTGACCTTAGATTTTATGTTAGGTCTAGGTTCTACTATACACTTCTGGAGGAAATACCTGGGTTGTTCCTGTTGCAGCTTTCTTGGGTTATTTATTGTTTTGTTATTCCAGGCTCCAAAGGAGATCTCACTGTGACACTTACAAACTTTTGATGCTGTAATTAGTCTTATCCAGGGCAAAGTCTGATCAGTTCTTTCCCCTTTCCCCAACACCAAGTGAGATTTGAGCTTTGTAGGTTCCTGACCTATGTTTGGGTGTGAGTAGTAATAGACTGCTGCTGGACTGAGACACTATCATCCAGTGGGAAAACTCTCCTGGTCCATAGTGATGGAATTGTAGACTTCCAACCCAGTCTGAGATTCCTTTCATTATTATTCCTCAGTGGCCTTCAGATTCATCTGAAAACGAGAGCTGAAAACAAACTCTTTTCCTTTTGTCAGAGGTACACTGTTGTTGCTTGCTTCTGAACTTCCCCCTTGCTTGATAGGGTTTGTGATTCATTCCCACATTTCGGTCCAGGTCCCTTCCATAGTAGGCAGTGCATCTGTGACCCAAAAAGGTGTAGGAATCCACACCCTGCCAGTTGGCACCTGTTTTTGTACCCTTCCTGAGTTCCTAGTGTCCCAGTATTTGTTTAGAACCTTTTATTTCCCTTGGGCAATGTCTCTAGTTGCTGGAATGTTGCATAGGGCTAATTTCTGGCCAGTATCTAAAGAAGTTTATATGTGTCTCTATGCTGACCTGCTTAGGACAAGTAACTTATTGTTTTTTCTCCTTGGAGTTCTCAATCATTAGCCAGTCTGATCTTTTTTTCTAGAATAATATTAAAGTGGAGGGAGATTTCTGTTCTTCTTACTTCTTTTCCATGTTAACTCCATCTCTATTACAGCTCTCTTAATTTTCAAATCAATGACTTCTTGTGGATTTTAATCCCTGTTGACTCCATTGCAGCATCTGACACTGTTGAACACCTTCTCTTTCTGTATGCTCTCTATTCTCTGTGTTTTGTATATTCTGTTCTGTTTTGGTCCTCTTCCTGCCTGTCTGACCATTATTTCTTAACCTCTTTTGCTGAATCGAATACCTACTAATTGTGGCTTAGTCAGTCATGAATAATTTATTCTTATCTAACTTATTAAGAAAAAACATGAACAAGATACCCAATTTAAAATAACTCTACACAGTGCAAAATGCTTGGGATTACAACTGCCAAAATAAACTCAAATTATATATAAACAAAATTATAAAAAATAATTTTTATACAAATATAATCAGATTTAAATAATTGGAGAAATATTAACTGCTCATGGGTAGCAGGGCCAACAAAATAAAAATGACAATTTTACCTAAAGTAATTTATATATTCAATGCCATTCCAATAAAACTTCTAAAAACATTTTACTGAATTAGAAAAAAATAACAGAATTCATTTGGAAGAACAAAAACCAAAGAACATGAAAGGAACCAATGAAAAAATGAAAAGAAAGGAGATTTAGCAGATTTTAAACCATTTTAGAAGGTAATAATTATCAAAACTCTCTCTTACTGGTTGTGAGATAGAAAGTAGATAAGTGGAACAGAGTAGACCTACAATTTACAGCTGCAAATAAATACAGTAACTTTGTATTCTACAAATGTAAAACTCAAGTTTTTGGGATAAGAATTTGTTTTTTGGTAAAAATTGGATGAAAAACTGGATGGCAGTATGACAGAAACTGGGTATAGACCAATATCTTATACCATTTACCAAGATAAGTTCAAAATGGATACATGACCTAAATATAGAGATATTATAAGAACATTTGAAGAACTTGGAACATATTACTTTGAAGACTTATGGACATGAATAAACAAGAGATAGAGAGCAGGGTGAGGTGAAAAATGGATAATTTCAATTACATTAAATTTTAAAAAGGTTTTGTACAAATAAAACAAACAAAGCCAAAATCAGAAGGAAAGCTGAAATTCAGGAAAAAAATTTTAATAGATAGTTTACAAGATAAAGGTCTCAAATATATAAATAACTTTGTCAAATCTATAAAAATGTGAATCATTCTTCAATTAATAACAGGTCAAAAGATATGAAGAAGCAGTTTTCTGATGAAATCAAAACAATTTATAGTCATGTAAAAATTCTCTAAATCATTATTTTTTAGTATCTTTCTTAAATTGTTTTTTATTTAAATTATAACTATCCTTAGTTCCTTCAACAAACCTTTGGTTTGAATCACCTCACCACACCAGTCATTGTACACCATTTATCTCCAGTTTATCAATGTCCTTCTCCAAATGTGATGCCCAGAACTTTGGACACAATACTATAGGTATGGTCTAATCAGTGCAGATCACATCAGGACCATCACCTCCTTTATTCTAGATAATATGCCTTTCTTCTTTTGTTCTAAGGGCCCATTAAGTTTATAAATTATTATTTATTAGAAAAATGCAAATTAAAACAACTTTGAGATATCATTTTAGAGCTATCAGATTGGCAAAAGTGATTGAAGAAGATAGTGACACATGGTGGAGAGGATGTGTAAATATTGGGACTCTAATTCATTGTTGGTAGAATTGTGAACTGATCAATCCATTTTGGAGAACAAACTGGAAATATGCCAAAAGAGTCAATAAACTGCCTATATTCCTTGACCCAGCATTACTAGGTCTATTTCCAAAAATGATTAAGTAAAAAAAAAAGAAACTATATGTTCTAAAATGTTTATAGGAGTTCTCTTTGTGATGCAAAGAACTGGAAATTGTGGGGATGCCCATAAATTGGGGGATGGCTGAACAAGTTGTAGTATATGACTGTTATAGAATACTACTGTTCTCTGAGAAATTATGAACTCTATGATTTTAGAAAAACATGGATAAATTTGCACAAAATAATGAACAGGGAAATGAGCAGAATGAAAATAATCCTGTGTACCATAATAGCAATATTGTTTGAAGAATAAGTTTGAGTGACTAAGTAATTTTGACTATTATAAATATCCAAATTAACTACAAAGGAGATATGAAGAAGACACTATCTACATCTAAAGAAAGAATTGACAAATAGAAGTATGATTTTACATGCACTCACACACACACACACACACACACCCACAACTTTGAATAATGGTAGCCATCTTTAGTTTGGGGGAGAATGGAAATCATAGGAAAAAAATAAATTTACAAGGTAACTTAATTACATATTTGAAAGTAATAGCAAGTTGTGTATAATAGATTTGCACTTTCATGTACAAGCATTGTTTTTCTCATATCATGTTATGGAAATTCTTTTTTCATTTTGTAAAAATTCAATAAATAAATTTCATAAAAATTAAATATAAAAATAAAAAAAAACAAAATAAAAACATGATGATAAGAGTGGAATGGTAGTGTAGCTAATCTTAAGAAAACAAAAGAATATGTGGTCAAAGGTATAACTGCTATTACATTCTCCTATGTGGCCACCTTCTATTTCTTCTGTATTTATCTTCTAGGCATTTATATAAAGTATGTTATAAAGTATGTATTTATGTATGTATATGATCTCTTTTAATATAAGCTTCTTAAGGCCAGAGAATGTTTTTGTACTTTTCTCATATCTCCAGTGCCAAGAATAGGCACATGGTAAGCATTTAGTAAGTGATAGCTTATTAATTTGAAATAGGGAGTACTCACACTGTGGGGAAGAAAATGTACACCTGGTAAAATGAGGGAAACCAAACCTTCTCTAACAGCTTAGGAAAAGAAAGTGATAGTTCCAATCTGCAGTGCTTTGCCTCTTGTCCCATCGATGTCCAAGTTATCATTGATTCATTCCCTCATTCATTTATAAAAAAAGCTTTTTGAACTTCTATGTAGTTGATGAAAAGAATCAACATTTTTTTTCTGAAAAAATCTCATCTAGTGGATGTTACTGACCATTTTCACCTCTGGCCCATATGCCCTGCTGGCTTGAACATAGAGCACAGTTGGTGAACTTAGCCAGACCATGTTAAAAGGTAATTGGGAAATAAGTAATAGAATAAAAAAAATATAATACAACATATGCAATATTAATATGCAATTTTCTAATTTCAATATATGGTCCACAGATATTTTTGGAATGGTTTAGTGACCCTGGTTTCTACAGAGTTTAACACTATGGTTTTAGAGGCTCACTTCATGTTATTACTTGGTAATGAAAGATGTGGTGCCTGTTTTGAGTCATTTTTTGCTTTTTCTCCTCAGCATTTTGGGGGCCTACAGCATGGATGTGATCACCAGTACTTCATTTGGTGTAGATGTTGATTCCTTGAATAACAAGAATGAAATGATCCTTTTATCAGAGAAATCAAGAAGTTACTTAAAACATTTAGTATTCTGAACCCAATCAATTTTACAAGTAAGTTAGTTCTTCTTTATACAAATGGATAATTAAGAATTCAGTAGTCTGAACTGGTCTGAGGATTTCTGAAGATAACTCAATGAGTTGGATCAAAATAGATTTAGAGATGAACATAAACTTAGAAGCCACTAAGTCTAACCCATTTGTTTAACAGGGGATGCATAGAGAAATCACAACACAATCCCAAATATCCAGGAGATTCAATTCTTTAAATGCTATATGTTAGGGAGGGAGGGCTTTCAGAGAGTAACTGATCAAAATACTTAAGGGAATTATTTGCTTATTGGTCAGTCATAGGTAGCTTTGAAATTAATCTAGAAGACTAGGGATGGATACAGGACACCTGATTTTGGAGAGCGATTCCCTTCCATTTTGGGGCTTTTTGTTGACCCCCACCAGTTCACAGACAATCAAAGGCCTAAAAAAGGAAATGAATAAGCCATGTTACAATTTGTACCTGTGGTACCATTTCCCCATAAACGCTCCAAATAAAGGTGATAGTTTCTTTCATAAAATTCTACAGTTTCATAAGGGTTTTTTTCTTTTTTCTTTTCCTCAGCTATCTTTCTATTTTTTGTTCCTTTGTTTAAAAAATGACATAACTGTATTTCCAAAAGAGGCAATACATTTCTTAGCCAAATCAATTGAAAAGATAAAGAACGAAAGAAAAATTCACTGAAGGTAAGTCTCTCCAGTATTCAGAATCAGAATATGTGAAAATTATAAATTGTTGCATTCTTTATCTTCAGAGTAGAGCAAACAAAACTTGTGTTTCATTTTCCTTGATGTTCATCTTTGTTCACTATAATTTTTACTCAATTTTAATCGTCAGATTTTTTGAAGACTTACTATAACATGAAGAAATGTCATGTTATGGCCTCTAAGCTCCTTTCCAGCTCAAACTCTATGCCCCTATCATTTAATGTTTGCCAGATTTAGTGATCTGTGTTTGTGAGAGTACAAGGACAGAAAAGACACTGTCCCAGGTCTCAAATATTTTACAACCACAAAGGTGAGATACAACACATACCCAATATTATATTTCAAATTAATACATGAGCTTAAGTCTGAGGACCTAGGTTCAAATCCTAACTCTCACCTATGAGACTTTGGGAAAGTCACTTAACATCTTTCCTCTTTATTTGCTTCACTCCATACATAACCACCCTATCACAGGCACTTACCCCCTCTTCTCTGGACTATTGCTAGAACCTTCTATTACACAGTGTGCTTGAAAGAAGAGAGAATTCTCTGAAATCAAATGTCACTTTTGTCACATCCAGAAACAACAACTGAAGACAAGACAGGTGTGTGGAAAGAATAGAACAGATATAGGAGAAAAGAGGTTGAGCAACCCTGGTTAGACTTATTGACCAGAAAGTACCTTTATCCTTTATTTATATACTCTCAAAACAGGCCTTGGTAACAATACCAAAGGCTATATAAGAATGGACACAAAAAATCCCCATTATCATTATGGGAACACATAAATAGTCATTTCCCTACGAAGTTAAGGGATCTCTTTGAGAATATATTAGAATAATCCACTTAAACAATAATGAGTTACCAAGTTAGAGTGGAGGCAGTAGGAAGGAAGAGGAGATAAATTCATAAAAGTGTCTCTTTAGATCTCATTGACCTCCTAGCAAACCAAATCTGAGCCCCTATAATGGTGCTGAGTGATTCACCAAAACATCCTCCAAACTCTAAAATATTCTCTAATCTATATTGAAGTACAAAACAGGATGATTTGATCTGAGTTGTTCTTTTAAATAGATAACTGTCAATGTTATCTGTTGTGAAGGATGCTGGGAAAGCCTCTCTGCCTCCACCGCAAATATCTCTTCTAAATTCTACCAATATAGATGCATCGCTTTGATTCTTTTCTGTTGTGAAGTCCCTTAAAGGTATAAAATACTAAACTGTTATGAAATAAGACCAGAGTATTCTAACATTGATGGTGAGCTGAGAGTGAGGACTTTAGAGCCTGGATACTTAACCATTTTTGGAAGAATAAGCAGAGATGACAAGAAGTGGAAGCTGGAGAGCAATGAAGACACAGAAGGGCATTTTAAGTTTCAGGTGTTTCTAAAATAAATTTGACTGAGGTAAATTTTGTCTAATATTCCACCCTAGATTTCACCATTGGCCTGGTTTGTTCCAAGAGACAACCCAGAAGAACAGAAGAAAAATAGTCATCTTAGCACAACTTCCTTCTACTGAGGTTCAAGAGTTTTGTCAGAGGCTCAAAAGGGCTCATTTTATGAAAAACTTTATATAGATGTAAATCTTACATTGACAGATCTCAGAATTTTGAGTCACTTCTTTAGCACATTGAAATAATAATAAATCAGTAATAAAAATGCATTTGTAACTTTCATCCAGAAGGTATTACTGGAATATCTGGTGACCAGATGTACAATGGAGTTAATAAACTCATTCTAAGACCAAGTGAGCAAGGGCAGATGTGATATGTCACTTTAGTACTTAGAACTTAGTACTTAGAACTGTTTGTTCACTTCACAGGAAGCAGTCATGTATGGTGCTCTGGTACAGATGGAGTACCTAGACATGGTGATACTTGAAAATCTCAGGATGTTCCCCATAGCTGTCAGGAATGAAAGGGTTGCTAAGAAAACTGTTGAGCTCAATGGACTGAGGATTCCCAAAGGCACAGTGGTGATGGCCCCATCTTTTGTCCTTCATCATGACCCAGAATACTGGCCAGAGCCAGAGGAGTTCTGCCCTGAAAGGTAAACACATTTTTTTTTAAATAAGGAGAAAGGTCACTCAACATCATCAGGTTGGAGAGAACATTGAGCTGGGCAACAGGGTGAGGGTCTGAATCTTGATTTTGTGTCTTGCTTAGGTTGGTGACGCTGGGTCTGTCACTTAAACTCTCACAACAACACAGCATGATGCTTACAGTAGCTATTTCAGTAGCTGGGATATAGCTACTTTAGGCATTCTTGTCTCTGCTTTGTAGATGAAGGAATTGAAGCTTATATACATTAAATGACTTGGCGTTATATCTATAGCTAAGAAGTGTTAGAAGTCGGTTTTGAATACTGATCTTTGTTAGAGTATACAAGTTGAAAAATGACGGTTTAAACTGTATGCCAACTGAGATCCCTTCCATCTTTAAATTCTCTAAACTTCGACTATTTTAATTAATTATTTCATAGGTTGTCTATTCCAGAGTCAATGCAAACATGTGTAATTATTTTCATGAATCACTTATTTGTAGATGTTTTTAAGCCCTTAGCAGTAACTAAACTAAATTTTTAGGGCATATCAGACAGAGGGCATCATGTTATATTCATAGTCAGGAAAATCTGAATTCAAAGCCCACCTCTGAAACCACTTAGTTATATGGCTAAGGGTACTAATGATCCCATTCTACATAACGACTCTTCCAAACATTTTCATTCCTCCTGAAACCTCCCATTGCTCCCCTTCTTTCCACTCTCTCTGCTGAGAGTCTTCTCTCATATTTTACCAGAAAAAATGAGACTATTCACAATGAACTCCTTTTTTTCCCCTCTTCCTCATCTCTCATCACTATGATGTCTTCTGCTACTAGCCCCTCCATTACACCTGAATTACATGATGAAGTAACCTTATTCCTTACCATGACTAATTCTTCTACTTGTTCAAGTGATTCCATCTCTTCTAATAGATTGCCCCATTTGTCATCCCCACTCTTACACTTGTTTTCAATCTGTCCCTGTCCACTGACTTCTTTCCTACTGTCTGCAAACATGCTCTTGTGTCTTCTATCCTGGGTAAATCCAGCCTTGACCCTTCCCTCCCTGCTATTGTCCTGTATCTCCTCCATCCTTTGTAGCTAACCTCCTCAAAAAGTTTACAATACAATGACAAGGTACAAAGGTTACCTACAATAGGTGCCTCCGCTTTCCATTTACCTTCTTCAGCTTTGGATTTTAAAGAATTATTTAAAGTTTTATGTTGTTTTTTCTTGTTGTTCAGTCAAGTCTGACTCTTCATCACCCCATTTGAGATATTGGAATGGTTCACTATTTACTTCCCCAGTTCATTTTCCAGATGAGAAAACAGATGAAATATTTTTAAATGACTTGTCCAGGGTCACAGAGCTAGTAAGTTTTTGAGGTCAGATTTTAATTCAGACCTTCTGACTTCAGGCCTGCCTTCTTATCTACTCTGCCACCCAACAGTGGAAAAAGTGAAATACTATTGCAATAAGAGATCAACAGTTTCATTCTTTACGCTTCTTAGTATTTAAAAGTTTAGCATTTCTAAAATCTAAATAATATTGGTATTAGGATAGTTTGTTGAGATTCTGTTCAAATTTCTGCCTTTCAAGCCTAGTTTGGGATTTTTTTTAAACGACAATAACAAATAGAGCTTCATGATAGGAAGGAATTGCTCTGAAGACAGACAAATGGTGCTTTAGATATTCTTACTATCTTCTTGAGGCAAATCTCTTGATGTCTGCTTTTTTGTCTCCTTTTCATTTTTTATATTGATTTTTAAAATTTTGATTTCCAAATTTTCTTCTTCCTTCTGGCCTCTTCCCTGCTTATTGAGAAGTCAAGTAATATGAATCAATTTTGCCTGTGAAGTCATGAAAAACAGATTTCCATTTTAGACTTGTGTCAAAAAGTAAGAAAAATAAGATAAGAACAATGTGCTTCATTGTGCACTTGGAGTTCATAATTTCTCTGGAATTGGATAGCAATTTTCTGGAGGTCAGTAGCATTTTTCATCATGATAATGTTGGAATTAATCTTGGATCATTTTATCAAGGAGAGTAGCTAAGTCTTTCACAGCTGTTTTTTTATTACAATTTTCCTGTTACTGTGCAAATTATTCTTCTTTTTGCATCAGTTCATATAAGTATTCCTAAGTGTTTCTAAAACCATCCCCTTTATCTTTTCTTACACCACAGTAGTATTATATCACAGTCATACCACAATTTGTCCAGCCATTCCCCCTTTGATAGATATTCTTTCCATCTGAAATTTTTTGCCACCAAAGAAGTGCTGCTATAAATATTTTTGTACATATAGGTATTTCCCTGTTTTTTGATCTCTTTGGGATACAGATAAATAGTGATATTGCAGATTCAAGGATTTACAGTTTTATTGCCCTTTGCGCATAGTTCAAAGATATTCTCCAAAATAGTTGGACCTGTTCACAACCTCACCAACAGTATTTTAAGGTGTCTTTTTTTTTTCACATTGCCTCCAGCTTTTGTTATTTTTTTTCCCTATCAAATTAATCTGATAGAATTGAGGTGGTACCACAGAGATGTTATAGTTTGAATTTCTCTATTCAGTAGTGATCTAGAGTATGTTTCCACAATACTTGGTTGTTTCTTTCTGGCTGATTGCAATATTTTTTCCTTGACCTGAGAACTCTGGAATTTGGCTCTAATATTCCAAGGAGTTTTCCTTTGGGGATCTCTTTTATTTTTTTTTAACTTAGATCTTCTTTTTTATTGTTATTAATAAATTTATTTATTTTTAGTTTTCAATATTTACTTCCACAAGATTTTGAGTTCCAAATTTTCACCCCATCTCACCCCTCCCCCCACCCCAAGATGGCATGCATTCTGAATACTCTTTCCCCTAGTCTGCCTTCCCTTCAATCTCTCCCCCCTCTTCTCTTATCCTCTTCCCCTTCTATTTTCCTGTAGGGCAAGATAGATTTCTGCACCTCATTTCCTGTATTTCTTATTTCCCAGTTGCATGTAAAAACATTTTTTTAAACATGTGTTTTTAAAACTTTGGGTTCCAAATTTTCTCCCTTCCTCCCTCTCCACCCACCATCATTGGAAAGGCAAGCAATTCCATATAGGTTATACATGTGCAGTTATGTGAGACACTTCCATAGTAGACATGCTGTGAAAAACTAACTCTATTTCCCTTAATCCTATCCTGCCCTCCCATTTATTCTATTCTCTCTTTGGCCCTGTCCCTCCTCAGAAGTGTTTGCTTCTGATTACCCCCTTTCCCAATCTGCCCTCTTCTCTATCATTCCCCTACTCTCTTGTCCCCTTCCCCCCCCTTTTTTCCTGTAGTGTAAGACAGATTTCCATACCCAATTGGGTGTGTATGTTATTCCCTCCTTAAGTCAAATTCTATGAGAGTAAGATTCACTCATTCCCTCTCCCCTTCCCCCATTTCCCCTCCACTGTAAGAGCCTTTTCTTTTCTGTTTTTCTTTTGTGAGATGGTTTACCACTTTCTACCTCTCCCTTTCTCCTTCTTCTAGTATAATCCTCTTTCACCCCTTAATTTTATTCTGTAGATATAACCCCTTCATCTTCAACTCACCCTGTGCCATCTATTTATCTATTTATCTATCTATCTATCTATCTATCTATCTATCTATCTATCTATCTATACATATAATTTTTTCCCTCCAACTACCCTAATACTGACAAAGGTCTCATGAGTTACAAATATCTTTCCATGCAGGAATGTAAACAGTTCAACCTTAATAAGTCTCTTATGATTTCTCTCTCCTGTCTACCTCTTCATGTTCCACTTGAGTCTTGTATTTGAAAATCAAATTTTCCATTAAGCTCTGGTCTTTTCCTCAAGAATGCTTGAAAGTCCTCTATTTCACTGAATGACCATTTTTTCCCCTGAAGGATTATACTCAGTTTTGCTGAGTAGGTGATTCTTGGTTGTAATCCTATCTCTTTTGCCCTCCAGAATATTATATTGCATGTCCTGCAATCCCTTAATGTAGAAGCTGCTAAATCTTGTGTTATCTTGATTGTGTTTCCACAGTATTTGAATTGTTTCTTTCTGGCTGCTTGCAATATTTTCTCCTTGACCTGGGAACTCTGGAATTTGACTACCATATCCCTAGGAGTTTTCCTTTGGTGATCTCTTTCAGGAGGGGATCCATGGATTCTTTCCATTTCTATTTTGCCTTCTGGTTCTAAAATATCAGGGCAGTTTTCCTTGATAATTTCTTGAAAGATGATGTCTAGGCTCTTTTTTTGATTATGGCTTTCAGATAGTCCCATAATTTTTAAATTCTCTCTCCTGGATCTGTTTTCCAAGTCAGTTGTTTTTCCAATGAGATATTTCACATTGTTTTCTAATATTTCATTCTTTTGGATTTGTTTTACAGTGTCTTGATTTCTCATAAAGTCACTAGCTTCCAATTGCTCTATTCTAATTTTTAAGGAAGTATTTTCTTCAGTAATCTTTTGGACTTCCTTTTCCATTTGGCCAATTTTGCTTTTTAGGGCATTCTTCTCCTCATTGGCTTTTTGGACTTCTTTTGCTATTTGTGTTAGGGCATTTTTTTAAGGTATTATTTTCTTCAATATTTTTTTGGGTCTCCTTTAGCAAGCTGTTAACTTGTTTTTCATGATTTTCTTGCATCACTCTCATTTCTCTTCCCAGTTTTTCCTCTACTTCTCTTACTTGCTTCTCAAAATCCTTTTGAGCCCTTCCAAGGACTGGGACTGATTCATATTTTTCTTGGAGTCTTTGGATGTAGGGGCTTTGACTTTGTTGTCTTCTTCTGGTTGTATGTTTTGATCTTCTTTGTCACCAAAATAAGATAATATAGTCTGACTCTTTTTGCGCTGCTTACTTGTGATCCCAGTCAATTACTTGAATTTTAAACTCTTTGTTAAGGTAAGAGTCTGCTTCCAATGTGGAGAATGTACTGTCCCAAGGTTCAGGGGTTTGTCCAGCTGTTTTCAGAGATACTTCTAGGGACCTGTAAATTTTCAGTTCTTCCAAGGTGCTATGATAAGGGGCGAGTTGTTTTCTCTCCACCGCTACAAGAAGCTTCACCACATCAGCACTCCTCCTCACCCCAGGACCACCCCTCAGAACTGTGACCCAGATCCAAGCACCAGAAAAGCAAGAGATTCCTGTCTCAGCTTTGGCAAAGAGATCCCTGCCCCCTCTGATCAGTCACTTGATTCCCCCTCAGTCTGTGGGCCAGAAGCTCAGGAGGCAGCTGCTGCCCCACAGGCCCCGCTCGGGACTTGAGGTTGAGACCTAGCTCCTTCTTTCCCTCGCAGTCACAGACTTTTCCCACTGACCTTCTAAGTTGTCTTTGGCATTTGTGGGCTGAGAGGTCTGGAAACCGCCATAACTGCCAGTGATTCAGTCCTCTGAAGCCTGCTCCAGGGTCGCTGAGGCCTGCGTGCCCATGCTGCACTGCGCTCCTCTCCCAGCCAGGCGCGATATACCTTTCCCATCAATCATCCAGGTTGTCTTGGGCTGGAAATTTGTTTCACTCTGTCTTTTTGTTGGTTCTGCTGCTTTAGAATTTGTTTAGAATCATTTTTTAACAGGTATTTGGAGGGGTTTAGGGGAGAGCTCAAGCAAGTCACTGCTTTCACTCCACAATCTTGGCTCCGCCCCCTCAATGTCTTTTTCTTGTCTACTGTTACAGTTAACCTTTTAGTACAATAGTGAGTAATAATGGTGATAACTGACATCCTTGTCTCACCCCAATCTCATTGGGAAGACTTGTAATCTATTCCCATACAGAGGATGCTTGCTGTTGGTTTTGGATAGGTACTATATATCATTTTAAGACAAGCCCCATTCATTCTTATGCTTTCTAGGGTTTTTTAATAGGAATAGGTGGTATATTTTGTCACAAGTCTTGTCTGAATCTGTTGATATAACTATATGAATTTTTTTTTGTAATTGACCTGATTAATTATAATTTTCCTAGTATTTAACCAGTCCTACATTCTTGTTATAAGTCTTACCTGGTAATAAAAATCTTTATGCTGTATTACAGTAGTCTTCTTCTGAGTATTTAAAAATTTTGCATCAATATTTGTTAGAGAAATTTATCAATAGTTTTCTTTCTCTGTTTTTGCTCTTCCTGGTTTAGGTATCAAGATTGTATTTGTGTCACAGAAAGAATTTCACAGAACTCATTCTTTAGTGATTTTTTTCAAGTATTTTATAAAGTATTGGAATTAATTGTTTTTTGAATGTTTGCTGGAATTCATTGGCAAAACTATGTAGTCATATGAATTTTATCTTAGAGAGCTCATGTATGGCTTGGTAAATTTCTTTTTCTAAGTTAGAGTCATTAAGTATTTTATTTCCTCTTCTGTTAATTTGTGTAGCATATATTTTTATATATGTAAATGCTCATGCAATTCATGTAGATTGTCAATTTTGTTGGCATATAATTGGGAAAAATAGCTCCTAAGGATTGCTTTAATTTCATCTTCATTCACAGTGTATTCATCATTTTAATTTTTAATACTGGTAATTTGGCTTTCTTGCTTTTAAAAAAAACTAAAATTAAGCAATGATGTATCTATTTTATTGTTTCCACCAACCAGATATCCATTTTATTTTTCTAATTTAATTTTTTTTATTTACAATTTTTTTTAATCTTTTTTGATTTTTAGGATATTATTTTGATGTTTAAATAAGTATTTTAATTTATTCTTTTTCTAGTTTTTTTTTTACTTTCATGACCAATTTGTTGATCTGCAATTTCCCTCATTTATTGATCTAAGGCTTTAGAGATATAAAAATTATTCCACATATTACTTTGGCTTCATGCCATCAATTTTGAATGTTGTCTCATTGTTGTCATTATCTTTAATGGAATTTTTTTATTATTTCCATGGTTTGTTCTTTAAATCATGCATTCTAGAAGATTATTTCATTTTCCATTAATCTATAATCAATGCTTCAAAAGCTCTTTATTGAATTTAATTTTTTTCATTATGGTCCAAAAAGAGTGCTTTCAATATGTTTACTTTTCTGAATTTGTTTGTGGGGATACATGGTCAATTTTTGTGAAGGTACAATGTAGAACTATTGAAAAAAAAGTATTTTCCTTCCATTTCTCATTCAGTTTTCTGCAAACTTCTTTCATATATAGTTTTTCAAAAATTCTATTCATCTGTTTAACTTATTTGTTATGAGTTCTGGGAGGGGTAAATTGGCTATCCCCAAAAGTTTAGATTCACTCTTCATTTCCTCCTCATTTAACTTTTCTTTTAAGAACTTGAATGTTTCTATTTAATGTATCTATGTTTAGTATTAATATTGTTTCATAGTCTATGATAACTTTTAGCAAATGTAGTTTCCCTGATGATCTTTTTTAATTATGTCTTTTGAAAGTTTTCCTTTTTTCTGATATCATGTTTGCAACTCTCCCTATTTTACTTCACTTGAAGCACAATAGATTTGGTATTTGTATGGTAAATCTTAAGTTATTTATTTTCAGGAATATCTTTTTCCCTTTATGTATCCCTGGCACAGAGGAGGCTCTAAGTAAATGTTTGTAGATTGATTGATTGATGGGTCTCTTAAAGAGTCAGATTCATTGTTCTTCTGACAAGTCTTGGATCTTCCTTTTCCCACACATCTCTTTTCTCTTGCCATTTTGAAAAACCAGGTTCAGCAAGGAAAATAAAGAGAGAATGAACCCCTATGTGTACCTGCCCTTTGGTGTTGGTCCCCAAAACTGCATTGGGATGAGATTTGCACTTATGAGTATGAAAGTTGTAATTAGTCTCCTTCTCCAGAAATTTTCCTTCAGAACTTGTAAAGAGACACAGGTGAGGAGTCACATCATTTGTTTAAATATTTAGGATGGTATTTTATTGAGGTGATTTATTTTCAAAGTGGAGAAATGTCCCATGCCACATGGAGAATTTTAATTAAAAAAGAAATTTAATTCAATACAATTAGTCTATTTATTGTTAGCAGGTTATTAAAGAATTAGAACTTGTCATTATTAAAATGGAAATACATAGAAGGCCAAGAGAAAAATAATTAATGTGTTGTTGGCTACATAATTATTTTGATTTAACTATAATAACAATAACATCAATACAAAATTCTTGGTCGGAAACAATATAATTTTTGAAGACTGATGTATAGCAGCACCTTTTAAAATTTGATTTATGAGAAAAAATGCAATATTAAAGGTGATGGGAATGGATAAAATCTCCTAATTTAAGCAAGATTCTTAATTCTGTCTTACAAGAGACTAGCAGTAATAAATTTTGAGTATGTAGTTAATATGTATTTTATATTTTGTGACAATCTCTGAGGTCAAACCTACGTAGGGTCTATACTAAAGTCATATCAATCTAACACTCCTTTGCATGACCTTCTAGCTAATTTGTCTTCATTTGTTTAATATTTTTTCCATAATATGCCATAAATATTTGTGACTACTTATTTTTCACTCTTTGTTTGGTACTGGTCACTTATTAAACTCTAATTGTTTTTCTTAATTGTTGTAGATTACTCTGAAGCTGAACAAAACATCAATCCTTTCACCATCTGTACCCATTGTCCTTCAGGCTGTACCAAGTACCAAAAAGGCAAACCAACACTAGAAATTCTCTTTCTCATTCTATCCATTCCTATCTACAATCATGCTCCTGATTTTTCTTCCATCAACCAAAGACACTGAATCCTTGGATTTCAAAAGTAACTTAATTTACCGTATGAACCAAACAAAGAAAAATAAATGAGGTTTTTTTTTTTGGCATTGGAGAGGAGCACTAATATTTTTCAGGTGGTCTTTTCAAGATCTCCATGTTTGAGGACTACTGTATAATGTTCAATGGTGTTGTGTCACATGCATCCATCCAGTGGATCATGTTCCAAAAGAAATGACCCCCAACAGATTACTACCACTTGATATTACTATAGTGATTCAATGCATGAACACAGAGAAAACCATGAAGTAAGGATCCCTTCATTATTTTTATGAACAGTATTCTTTGACAATCACAATTAAAGTGAATGTAGTAATTTTGTGGGGATCATATTACTTAGTTTTAATATTCTGCATTTGATTGAATCATACTATATTTTACTTTCTGGTTTTTTTCATTTTTTTTCTTAGGGTCTATATCTTCTATCATAACATGAATACTATTGAAATATATTTTGCATGATTGAACAATATAACCTATATAAAATCACCTCCTGTCTTTAGGAACGAGGTGGTGAGGAAGAAATATGGAACCTAAAATAAAAAAAAAATGTTAAAAATTGCCTTTACATGTAACTGGGAAAAATAAAATATCATTTCTTTAATATGCTGCATTGGACAACTATGCTGCTACATACCACAAAAGACATCTCTGGAAAGCTCTTTTCTAGTATCCCTTTAAATCATATCGTTATCATTTAGTTGGATGGGTAGTGTGTTGGTTTTGATTATCTTATTTTTTTTTTATTTTTGCCAATTAGCTGATCTGAATGTTCACAAAAAGTCCAGTTTAATCATTCATAACTTGGTAAGTGGACAAATAGTTCAGTTAGTTTTTTCCCCTCTTTTTTGTTCCTTCCACAAACATTTAAATGTAAACACTGACAAAAAGCTTGGGCTTACTTGGGATCAAGGTCAGTCTTAGGGATTCCTTAGAAGTCACCCTCTTTTCGTTGTCTCCCCATTCAGGGTTTCACCCAAGAACGTCAGCATTTGTCTCCTCTCTTATTCTCTATGCAAATAGTAAAAGGATCTTCAGTTTCCACCTGAAAATTTATGATAACAATTTACAAAATACAGAGTAGACTTTCTTTTAAGTGACAAGAACCATTAAAGAAAGTATTTATACCTAAGCTTGTAAACAGTCAAACCAACTCTCCTTACATATCTATTTGGCCTCTATTTCACCCCAGGATACTATGTGGTTGAGATACAATCAAAACAAGAAAACATTTGGAGCCATTATAAAGCCAACCCCTATGAAAGTTTGCTGTCCCTTACACAGTCCTGTGCAAGGCATGCTCAATGGAATTCTGTTATTTTAAATCTCTTTCCATTTATCACCTCCCCAAATAAATTTTAAGTCCTTAGCTTATTTAATATTGGATCATGAATGTTCAAAAGAAAAGTCAATGACAGAGTATAAAAGGGTATTGGTGGAAAGATTAGATGTTCTTCTAGTTAGAACATTCTAAGATGTTTGATTCTTTTTCAGCATCTCGAATCAGTAATCAATTTTTCTTCTGTAATGTTTCTTGTGTTGGTTTAATCATTGCCATTCTATTTGGCCAATCTAGTGTAAAACCACATTTATTATCTCATCTCTGCACTGCTGCAGTACTGAAATAAGTGTGTAACTGGTATCCCACCCTTGAATCTCTTTCTACATGAGTGCATCTTTATCTATACCAGATTATTCTTCCTAAAATGTTACTTGCAAAATGCTATTGTTCTACTGAAATTTTTCATTTTTTTCATTGTCCACAGGGTTAAACAAAAATTCTTGGTATCTCATGTACATATCTATCACTAAAAATAACCACAGCCATATTTTTCCAAAGTGAATTTTAATGTGGTGCAAAGGTGAAATAATTTTGAGCAGCTAGGTTGTATAGTGGAAAGGATACTTGGCTTGGAATCAGGAAGACTCATCTTCATGAGTTCAAATCTAGACTGAGACATTTACTAGCTATGTGATCCTAGGCAAAGCACTTAATGCTGTTTATCAGTAAATTGGACTGACCAGGATATGTCAAACCATTCCATTACCTTCACCAAGAAAATCCCAAATAGGGTCAAGAAGAGTTGGACACAATTGTAAGAGCTCAACAACAACAAAAAGTGTGAAATTAATGATACTGTCAAATATATGGACCCATATGATTTGTGACCATTGGTAAGTTATTATTACTCTCTTGCCTCAATTTTTTTTTATAAAATGCAGAAAATACTTGTTTTATTCTAACTTTTAAGGTTATTATGAGGAAAGCACCTTTTAAGACTTAAAGTGCTAAATAAACATGAGCTGTTATCATGAGCATAATAAAATATTCTCCCCCTCCACAGAGTACTAAATAAAATAAAAGGCAGCTATATATATAATTCTTTGAGATCCCTTTGTTTGTAGATTGACCACAAGCTCACTATTCTACCAATTGGGAATGATCACCCACTATTTCTTTTTCTTTTTACCTACTCATTTTATTAATTAATTTATTTTAGCTTTCAACATTCACTTCTACAAGAATTTCAGTTTCAGATTTTCTCCCCATCTCTCCCCTACCCCCACACCAAGATGGCATGCATTCTGAATACCATTTCCTCTAATTTGCCCTCCCTTCTATCACCCCCCTTCTTTTATCCCCTTCCTTTTCTATTTTCCTGTAGGGCAGGATAGATTTCTATACCCCATTGCCTGTTTATCTTATTTCACAGTTGCATGTAAGAACAATTTTTAACATTTGCTTTTAAAATTTTTGGGTTCCAAATTCTCTCCCTTCCTTCCTCCCCACTCACCCTCATTGAGAAGGCAATCAACTTGATACAGGTTATATATGTATAGTCATACAAAACACTTCCACAATAGTCATGTTGTGAAAAACTAACTACATTTCCCTTCATCTTATACCATCCCTCATTTATTCTATTTTCTCCTTTGACCTCCTCAGAAGTATTTGCTTCTGATTACCCCCTCCCTCAATCTGCCCTCCCTTCTATCATCCTCCTCTTTCTTATCCCCTTCTCACCTATTTTCCTGTAGGGTAAGATAGATTTCCATACCCGATTGAATGTGTATGGTGTTCCATCCTTAAGTTAAATCCTATGAGAGTAAGATTCACTCATTCTCCCTTATCTTCTACCACTTCTCCTCCATTGTAAAAGTTTTATCTTGTCTGTTTTATGTGAGATAATTTACCCCATTTTACTTCTCCCCTTCTCTTTCTCTCGGTATAATCCTCTCTTACCCCTTAATTTTATTTTTTAGATATCATCCCTTCATCTTCAATTCACCCTGAGCCCTCTTTCTACACACACACACACACACACACACACACACAAACATATATATGTTGGAGGGAAAAAAATATATTTTCCCTCCAACTACCCTAATACTGAGAAAGCTCTCATGAGTTACCAATATCATCTTTCCATGTAGGAATGTGAACAGTTCAACCTTAATAAGTCCCTTATGATTTCTCTTTCCTATTTACCTTTTCATTCTTCTCTTGAGTCTTGTATTTGAAAGTTGAATTTTCTATTCAACTCTGCTCTTTCCATTAAGAATGCTTGAAAGTTCTGAATTTCACTGAATGTCCATTTTTCCCCCTGAAGGATTATACTCAGTTTTGCTGGGTAGGTGATTCTTGGTTTTATTCCTATCTCCTTTGACCTCCAGAATATCATATTCCAAGCCCTCTGATCCCTTAATGTAGAAGCTGCTAAACCTTGTGTTATCCTGATTGGGTTTATATAATACTTGAATTGTTTCTTGCTGGCTGCTTGCAATATTTTTTCCTCAACCTGAGAACTCTGGAATCTGCCTATCATAATTCTAAGAGTTTTCCTTTGGGGATCTATTTCAGGAGGTATCTGTTTGATTCTTTCAATTTCTGTTTTATCCTTTGGTTCCAAAATATCAGGGCAATTTTCCTTGATAATTTCTTGAAAGATGATGTCTAGGCTCTTTTTTTTTAATCATGGCTTTTGGGTAGTCTAATAATTTTTAAATCATCTCTCCTGGATCTATTTTCCAGGTCCATTATTTTTCCAATGAGATATTTCACATTGTCTTCAATTTTTTCATTCTTTTGGTTTTGTTTTATAATTTATTGATTTCTCATAAAGTCATTAGCTTCCGTTTACTCCATTCTAATGTTTAAGCAAATATTTTCTTCAGTGAACTTTTGGACTTCCTTTTCCATTTGGCCAATTCTGCTTTTTAAGGCATTCTTCTCCTCATTGGCTTATTGGACCTCTTTTGCCATTTGGGTCAGTCTTTTTTTAAAGTGTTATTTTCTTCAGTATTTTTTGGGGGCACCCTTAGTGAGCTGTTTACTTGTTTTTCATGATTTTCTTGCATTACTCTCATTTCTCTTTCCAGTTTTTCCTCCACTTCTCTTACTTACTTCTCAAAATCCTTTTTGAGCTTTTCCATGGCCTGGGACTGGTAGATATTTTTCTTGGAGGCTTTGGATGTAGGGGCTTTGACTTTGTTGTCTTCTTCTGGTTGTATGTTTTGATATTCTTTGTCACCCAAGTACTTTTCTAGGGTCTGAGCTTTTTTTTTGCATTGTTTGCTCAAGTTCCCAGCAAATTACTCGACTTTCAAACTCTTTGTTAAGGTAGGGGTCTGTTTCCAGTGTGGAGGATGTACAGTCCCAAGCTTCAGGGGTTTTGTGCAGCCATTTTCAGAGATACTTTTAGGGACCTGTAAATTTTTAGTTCTTTCAAGGTGGTATGATCAAAGGTGAGATGTTTACTCCTCTCTTGGCCTGTGTTCTGGTCTATGAGTGACCACAAGCACTCTTTTCTACCTTGGAACTGTGAGGAGAGTTTCCTCTCCACCACCATTACAAGCTCCACCACACCAGCACACCTCCTCACCCCAGCACAACCATCAAGTACTGCAACCCAGATCTAAGCACTGGCAAGAGAATCCTGCCTCAGTGACAACAAAGAAATCCCTTCAATCCCCCTGTGATCAGCTGCTTGATTCCCCCTCCATCTGTGGGCCGAGAGCTCTGGAAGCACCTGCTGGAACTGGGGCTGGATTGAGCTTCTCTCTCACCCAGGTCTGACAGACCTTTCCTACTGATAGAAGGGAGGGCATATTAGGGTAAAGGCTGTTCAGAATGCATGCCTTCTTGGGGTGGAGGAAGGGAGAAAATTTGGAACTCAAAATCTTGTGGAAGTGAATGTTGAAGACCAAAAATAAATAAATTAATAAAACTAAAAAAAATAGAGGAAATGCAGCTTCATGACATTAACACACACACACACACACAGACACAAGAAAATGAACAAATTTTATATAAAAAAGCCCAGAACCCAAGGATTACACCAATAGAAAAAAAAGCCCTTGACTACATATAATACTCATTTCTGTCATAAAACAAGAAACCTACAGGAGATATGCACTGAAAATTCCTATTTTCACATCCATTTACTTGAAGCCAAGGGCTAACATTATTTGCAGGGGAGAAATACAAAAACTTTCCTAAAATTTGATGACTAAAGCAACACTGCTTCTTATTAGTTCACTTAATTTGAAAAAAATTCTATCAATACTAATAAGAAAAGGTCAACAAAATTGAATGTTGAACATTAGCAAAGAGAACATGATATTATTCCCATTTTTAGATTGCAGTGTGACTTCCTTAGACAAACACAGAGCATCAGCTAGGAAACTAATTGAGATACTGCCTACATTAAAGTAATAGTTTACACATTGAATTCACAAAATCAATATCATTTCTATTCTATAATTAGAAAAACCAGGAGGAAATAAGAGTGAGAAAAGTCATTAAAAATCTTTCTAAAATGCCAAAAAAAAAAACCCCTTAAAGTCTAAGAACAAAAACAAAGTCTAAATTTATGTAAATACAAGTATAGCCTTGTCTTTTTGAACTCATGCAAAATAAAGTAATTAGAGACAAGAAAACAATATACATGCTAACCACAACAACGAAAATGGAAAGAACAAGGACACCAAAAAGTAAAAAGTAAACATGACAAAAGCATAAAGATCAAATGAGACTTGTCTGAAAAGATATGGAAGATTCTCCCAAGCTACCTCTCAGTAGAGGTGGGAATTCCACATGTATTACACATTGCATATGTTTTTGGACTTTTTCAACGTATTGATGAGTTGTATGATAAAATTTTTTTTTCACTCTAAAAAATACTATTTGTCATATGGGATTGCTTTGGGGAGTGGTAGGTATAGGGATAGTTAAGACTGTGTGGTAATGTAATAACAGGAAATATCAATAAAATTATTAAAAATTCCAAAAGCAATTAGACTCAAAAATAAAAGTCCAGGCAAGATTAACAAATTTGAAAGTTAAAAAGTTGAATTAATAAGTAAAACTACAATTAAAAAAATCAGCGAACCATTAGCTCATTGGATTTTAAAAAGAAAGGAAACCAAATTACCTGTATCAAAAATGAAAAAGTTGGCTTCACAACTAATGAAGAAATAAAAACACTTACTGAGGCTAAATTCAGCCAAGTATATGCCAATAAAACTGACAATCTCAATGAAATAGAAGAATGTTTTAAAAATATGAACTTCCTAATTAACAGAAGAGGGAATAGTTTACTTAAAGAATTCATCTTAGAAAAAGAAATAAAAAAAAGAAATTGAGCAAGCTATAAATGAATCACCTACGTGGGGGAAAAAACCTTACCAGGACTAGAGAGGTTTACAATCAAATTCTACTAAAAAGTTTAAGAACAATTATTTTTATAAATAAAGTTCTTCTATCCCAGTGGAAAGATAAATAGAAAAAAAACACACACAATTATTCCGTATACTGCACACAGTGTTTGAAAAATAGTAAAGAGATTTTACCAAGTTCTTTCTATGATCCAAATATCTTCTTGATAATTTCATCAGAGAGAGTCAAAACAGGGAAAGAAAACTATAGACTTTCCTAATGAATAATGATGAAAAAATTTAAATTTAATTTAATATAATTTAAATTAAATGAATTTAATAATTTAAAATTAAATTAAATTAAATTTAAATTTAAAATTTAAAAATGATGAAAATTTTAGGGAAAATGCTATAAAAAAGATAATATATCCCAAAGACTATACATTATAACTCAATTAGTCATATCAGGATTGAAGGATAGGTGTCATATTAGAAAAACTATAAACATAAATGACAATAGTAATAATAAAACCAACCAAAAGTATATTGTTATTATTATTATTAGGTTGTAACACTTTTATTTTCCTAGGCTTGAAAGTTTATGCATGCAAAAAATTGATGGAATATAACACAAGTCAATTCTTTTAAGTATATAAAAGAAAGTTTGATAGACATTTTAAGATTTCATATCAGAACATTTTAGAGACCAAGGAGTAATTCAAATTCCATATTCAGCTTTTTGATAGGTACACATTGTTATCAGATTATTTAAATAAATACAGAAGCTATTTACAAAACACAACCATTCCTGTTAAAAACATTAGAAAACATAAACATCAATACATTTTTCCTTAAAAAGATAAGTAAAATGTACCTAACACAAAGAGCAAGCATCATCTGCCATGGGCACCAGCTGGAATCTTTTTAATAAGATCAGGAGGGAACCAACAATGTCCTTTACCACCATTCCTATTCAATATTATAGTAGAATTGCTAGCTTGAGCAATAAGACAAGGGGCATAAATTACAGAGTAAGCATAGAGAAAGAGGAATCATGTTATCAGTTTTTGCTGATGATATGATGGTTTACTTACAGAACCCTAGAGAGACAACTAAAAATTAATCTAAACCATTAACAATGTTGGTACAGATCAGATGCACTATATACAATGGCAAATGATGACAATAATCTCATGAATTATAAACTCAAAGATTCCAGCTATTGGCACAAGACCTCACTATTTGACAAAACTACTGCGAAAACTTGAAAGTAGTCTGGCAGACAATAGGCATGGATCAAAACCTCCTACTATGTATCAATATAAGCTCAAAATTGGTACATGATTTAGATATAAATGGTAATATGGTAAGGAAATTATTGGAACATGGAAACATTTCCTGTCAGATCTATGGGTAGAGGAAGAGTCTATGACCAAACAAGAGATATAAAGTTTCACAGGAGGTAAAATTAATAATTTTGAATATATAAAACTCAAAAGGGTAGAAACTAATGCTGCTGAAATTAGAAGAGAAGCATGCAACTGAGAAATATCTTTGCAGCAAGTTTCTTTGATAGAGATCTCATTTCTAAAATATATAAAGAACTAAGTCAAATGTATAAGAATAAGAATGAATCTCCAATTAATAAGTGGTCAAGGGATAAAAACAGGAAGTTTTTTGAGAAAGAAATCAGAGCTATCAGTAGTCATGTAAAAGTGCTCAAAACCACTAATAATTGGAGAAATGCAAATAAATTGATTCTGAGACACAGTATTCAGTAACAGCAATATTGTAATGATGATCAACTGTGAAAGGTAGCTACTCTAACCAAGACAATGATCCAAGATAGCTCCAAAAGAACCATTATGATAAGTGCTGTCAACTTTCAAAGTGAGAATCAATAAACTCTTGAGTGGAGATTGAAGCATATTTTTTAAACTTTCATTATGGTATTTGCTTTTTATTGCTTTCTTTTTCCCACAGGGCTAATACAGAGATATATTTTGAAAGATTTCACATCAATAATTTATATATATACATATATATATACATATATATATATATTTTTAAAGGGCTGCAAAGGTACAGGGAGAAAAGAGAAATTGGAACTCAAGTTTTTAGAAACAAATATTTAATTTTTATTAAAAATATAATTGGGAAATATTTACCAAAATAAATAAAATATATTTAAAAAATAACACCATTCTGAGGTATCAACTCACAACTATGGGTTGGCTGAGGTAACAAAAAAAATGTAAGCTGTTGGAGGGGGATGTGGTAAAATAATAAACTGTTGATAGAGCTGTGAACTAGTACAACCATTCAAGAAAACAAATTGGAATATACCCCCAAAGACATGAAACTTTGCATCCCCTTTGACCCAGCAGTATTGGTTATAGGTGTATACCCAAAAGAAATTCAAGAAATAGTAAAAGGAGCTATATGTACAAAAATATTTACAACAGTTCTTTTTTTGGTGGTAAAGAATTGGAAACCGAAGGGGTGCTCGTTAATGTGGAATGGCTGAATTAGTTATCATATATAAATGTGATGGAATAGTATTGTGCTGTAAGAAATGATAAAGGGCATAGTTTCAGAAAAAACCTGAGAAGACATATATGAACTGATGCAAAATAAAGTGATCAGAATCAGAACAGTTGACACAGTATGGATAGCATTGGAACAAATATAATCAACTGTGGGCTTAGATTCTTATAATACAGCCACTGCTGGGATTCTTATAAGCTAGCCACTGCTCAGATTCTTAAAATCTAGTCAATAACTTGTTCAGACTCCTTAAGAGTCTGCCCAATATGACAGATGTTCTAATAAATCTTGTCTTTGGTTGAAAGAAGGCTTGGGTCGAATTCTGTCGGGCAGGATCCGCATGTTGTGATATTGGGGTCCCAGGACCCCTGAACCCCTAAACCGCATCATTTTGGTGGCCCATACAGGGAAACTGCCTAACTCCAAGTTCTTCTCCAGCCAAGACTGGAAGGTGTGTAAGCCTCCCCCCCCACTTCTTGCTCTGCAGTTAGGGTCGCTCTCCAAGCATCAAGGCTTGGAGGTGTTTTTTGGGCAGACAGTTACTAGGCTGTCTCACATTCGGCCTGATGCTCTCAGTCCACTGGGTCGGTTTAAGGCCATGAACCTGGGTACACCTTCTGCAGCATAGAGGACAAGGACGGATGCCCTATCTGGAAGTGTATGGATTCCCTCAGCACTAGGGAATTGGGGAAAACTGCAGTTGCTTTTTGGTTCCCTGAGGCTTATTTACTCCCTTCCCTCTACACCCCTTAATCCTCCTTCATGGAGGGTACAGGGAAAGTTAGAACAGCTAAAAATATCTTGGCAGATTCTGGAGGTTTTGTGATTGATCATTAAGGAGTTTAGAGCTCCTCCTTACAACCTGCTCACTCTTTTCTTCCATTCCCTTTGCTTGAGTCAAGAGGGTATCTGTTAACCCCTCTCATAGGAGAAGAGTTTCACCCCTTTACCCCTCACCTTTGATTTCACCCTGCCCCACCTGGGAAAGGAAGGAGGGAGGAGGGGCAACAGCTACAGTGTGGGCCCTCCTGGCAATTGCCTTTGGGCACTGGGGCAGCCTTTGCCTAGAAACATCACCCAGGTTCAGCACATCTTGCTCAAGGAAAAGAAGCTATCCTTTGCTTCTTTTAATGCAATCCCAGCAAAGGGTAAGCACACTCTTTTAAATTTGTAATTTTAACTGTTAATGATGAGGTGTTGATTTTCTACGTAAGGTAATTTGGAAGTGCATTTAACAAAACTGAAGTTGCCTGATTGGTAATGGGTTTGTTTCAAGTTTCAAATTGGTGAACTTTCTGTATCAGTTATGTCAAGCAACTCTTCATAATTTGGTTACTGCTAACATAATTTAGCTATTGTGGGTTATTGTTTTAATGTGTAAACTAGCCAAAATGTTTGGTTTATGTATGGCTTGCTGAGAATTTGCAAGTGTATAGAAATCTCTAATGATTGACTTTTTACACCAGTAAATATAATATAATTAAAAATATAAATATATATTTATAAATATATTAAAAATATAAATATATTTATATATTATTTATATATTTATATATATCATAATATATATTTATTTATAATAATATATATTATAATATATATTATATATATTATTATATATATAATATATATATTATATATTATTTATATATTTATATATAATTTTTAAGTTTGAGATGTAAATCCTGGAAAAGTTTTTCCTAAGCTGTTATTAGTAAAACTTGCTGTTTGAGGTAAAAGCTCATAGGATTTTATTTTTGAGTTGTCTGATGGGTCATAATCCATTGGTAATCAATAATCCACCATCTTGAGAGAAATGCCACAAGTTACTCAGAGGATGTGATATTGGTGGGAAGTCAGCATCAGGAAAAGTTGAGAGGACAATTTTAGCCTCATTCTAAGATGGGATCCTCCTGGCTCAGTTTCCCCATTATGTTTCTTTGAAAGGGAATGTTACCCACCTGGCTATTCCTGAGTCTGGCTATGAGGTGGATTTGATACTGCATGGTTGGAAAACTGAATTATCTGAATCCAAATAGAGCTGAGGATGTTTTATCCTCTCAAAATTGGGCCCTAAATCTAGTCCATGTTTTATATCTGGGCCCTGCAGTTTTTTTCTGTCAGATTTATGTCTTCCAGACTATGGGCCTTTTACCTACAGTTGGTAGCAAACAGCGAGTACTAGTCAATGTCCTCCCATGGCTCCCTGTATGCAACCTGTGCTCTGTTCCAGTCAACCTCCTCTTTGGGACCACCTTGAGGCAAGGACAGCTCTATGCCTCTTGCCAGCAGGAAGCAGTTTCAGAAACCGAGACCTTCGCCCCTTACTCCAACAGAATTTGGGTCCCATTTGTTTGAGGGGGGAATGATGGGGTTGGGATATGGGCCCCAGAAAGGAAAAACCTTGCATTTTTCCACATTGCCAAATCTCTGAGGCTATAATCCCATCAACTAACTGGCCTTTCATTATGACTACACCCAATCTCCCCTCCATTGTCTTACCTCCCTATGGCCCCTGGCCATTTTCCACCCTTAATTCTAGCTAGGCTTCATTCTCCCTTGGCCACAAGGTCCAGGTCCCAGGAGGCCTGTTCACCTCAGCTTACTGGCCACTCCTAGGTCCCTCCCACAGGCTTTCTGTATATAAGGTCCATCTTGTCTCCATTAAGATGCTTAGATTCTTATAATCTAGCCACTGCTCAGATTCTTAAAATCTAGTCAATAGCTTGTTCAGACTCCTTAAGAGTCTGCCTAATATGACAGATGTTCTAATAAATCTTGTCTTTCACTGGAAAAAAATATATAATCAATTGTGAATGACTTAGTAACTTGAATCAACCCAATGACCTACCACAATTCCAAAGGACTCAAGACAGAAAATGCTATTCATCTCTAGAGAGAGAAGTGATGGACTCAGAATATAGATTGAAGTCTCTCTCTCTCCCTCTCTCTCTCTGAAACATGGTTAATGCAGTAATTTCTGTTAGCAGACCACTTCTAGGTTTTGTATTTCTTGCCTTCTGAATATTTGAGGGAAGGTACTGTGGTAAAGAGATAATTTAAAACTAAAAATAAAATATACTAGAATGAAAATAGAAATACAAAATAGATAACTTGAAAATAAAATAAAATAATTACAGACAAGATGAAATACTTGGGAGTCTATCTACTAATACACAGAGGAACTATATGATCACAATTACAAAATGCTCTTTATAATAATGATAAACAGATCTAAATAACTGGAAAAAAGTTAATTATCCATGAGTAAACCAAGACAATATAATAAAATGAAAAGATTACATAAATTAGTTTACTTATGCTGTTCCACCCCAAACTACCAAAGGATTATTTTGTGGAGGTTCAACAATAATAACAAAATTCATTTGAAGTTCAGTTCATTTTAATACACATTAATTAAATACTGTGAAAAATGAGATTGAAAGCCTCCCCCAATCCCCTTCCCCCAAAGTCCTGCCTTTAAATTCAGTTTTTCTTCAGAAGGACATTACTGATAATGGGATTGCATTGACTCTCCTTATCCTGCTCAGCCCCTATCCAAGGTGACAAGTAATTTAATCTAAGGTAGTGAAGCCTCATTGTGTTTCCCTCAGGCTTGGGTGGAGACAAATTCTTCTGTTTGGATAACCCAAGGGCATATATACATACACATATACATAGACATAGACATAGACATAGACATAGACATAGACATAGACATA
>NW_020954585.1:47571249-47608116 GCF_900497805.2 Vombatus ursinus
ACATAGACATAGACATAGACATAGACATAGACATAGACATAGACATAGACATAGACATAGACATAGACATAGACATAGACATAGACATAGACACACATACACATACACACATACATAGATATATATGTATCTATGTATCTCTGTATATATATAGGGCAGCCTAACCCCCAAATAAGACCAGTTCCATACTGGCTCTCATGCATGCATCCCTCTCACTTTGAGAGAAATAAAACATGGATACAACCTAAATACTGTTTATCCTTTTCAGACCAAGCTCTGCAGGTTGATAATAACTGTTTTGTGTTAAGAATTAAGCTAAGTGATGTAGGTACAAATAAAAAAAGATAGTTTCTTCCTTCAAAGACAGGAAGATACAAAAAAAGAAGGTGAAAACTGGAGTGGTTGGAAGTGAGAGGGGAGGTACCCAGAACTGAAGCATGAGAATGGTAGAATCAAATATAGGTAGTGGAACCAGTGGGATAAGGAAGAAGTAAAGAATCTTCTTGGAATCAAAGATAAAAAAGGAGAAGGAAAGGAGCTCAGCTTGAATTCAAAAATTCTTGTACTACACTACAAGAAAATCGTATTTGTAAAACAAAACAGAACAACTTGATACGGGGTAACAAATAGAGAAGTTTATTAGTTGGAAAAAATTTGGGACACAATATGGAGAAAAAAATTAGCAAAGTAACTTTTTTTTAAAAAATAGAAATGAAGGTCCCAGATTTTGAGGCAAAAACTCAGTATTCAACAAAAACTATTAGAAAAATAGTCTAGCAGAAACCAGGTATGTACCCATACCTCACATAACATAGCAGAATAAACTCAAAATGAATACATGATTAGGATACAAAGTGTGATATCACAAGCAAATTAGAGGAGTATGGACAAATTCCTTGTCAGATGTGTGGATAGAAGAAGAGTTCATGACCAAATAAGGGATAAAAAGATTCACAGAAGGTAAAATGAACAATTTTGGTTACATAAACTTAAAATATTTTGCATAAATAAAACTAACACAGCTAAAATTTGAAGAAACTGGGAAAAATGTTTGCAGCAAATTTTCCCTGACAAAGGTCTCATTTCTAAGACATGTAGAGAACTTAGTTAAATTTATAAGAACAGAACCACTTTTAAATTGATAAGTGGTCCAAGGATGGAAATAAGCAGTTTTCAGAGAAATAAATTATGCTAAAATGAATCATATAACAATGCTCTAAGTCACTAATAATTAGGGAAATGCAAATTAAAACAACTCTGAGTTACAATCTTGCACCCATCAGATAGGCTATCTTGGCAAAAGTGGGAATGACAAGCACTGGAGGTGATGTGGGGAAAACAGGTACATTAATGCACTATTGGTGGAGCAGTGATTGGGTCTAATCATTCTATAAAGCAATTTGGAAGTATGAGCAAAAAGCTGTTAATCTGACCATACACTTATAATTTTTCTATACTGGTATAAGGCGTTTAATCCAAAGAAATTAAAGAATGAGGAAGACGAACCATATGTACAGAACCTCTATTTGTGATAACAAATAATTGGAAACTGAGGGGTTAAGCATCAATTGGGGAATGGATGACCAAGTTCTGGTACATCAATATGGTGGAAAAAATGCTGTATTGTAAGAAAAGATGAAGGGTATATTTTTAGAAAAACCTGAAAATTCTTGTTTAAACTGATACAGCCTGAGGTGAGCTAAATCAGTAGAACAATCTGTATAATCTCAATGATGTAAAATATTCCACTTGAAAGTCTATTGAACTCTGATAAGCACTATGACCAATCACATACAAAGGACTCATGATGAAATATGCTATCGAGCTTTAGGCAGAGAACTGATGTACTCAGAATAGAGATTGAAGCATACATTTTTCAACTTTCTTTTCCATTTTTGGAATAGAGATATAGCTAATGTGGGAATTTGTTTTGCATCAATACACATAATTGTATATTGTTTTGTTTTTCTTGCCTTCCTGATGGGTAAGGGTGGAAGGAGAGGATACAGAAGAGAATGTGGAGTTGAAAATATAATAAAATTGAATTGAAAAAAGAACAAGAGTATCATGTCTTGCATGAGGAAGATGGCAGTTACATTATCCTCTGCCATAGTTATATTCAATACAAATTACTGTGCCAGTCATGGCCTTCATATTCAAGAAATGGCTAAAAGAAGAGAAAATGTCTAAAGAAGGACAACCAAGATTAGCAGGGAACTTTATTTTATGCCATCTGGAGATCAATTTAAGGAAGCAAGGATGCTTTGTTTCAGGCGGAGACTGTTTAGGAAGGTGTGTTAGCTGTCTTCAAATGCTTCAAGGGTTGTCACCTTGAAAACGGATTAGATTAGACCTGATTTACATGGCAGTAGAGAATAGAACTAGGACCAACCATGGTAGTTACAGGGAGATAGATGTTGGCTTGATGGGAGTGGAAAATTCCTGAGGATTAAAACTACCCAGTATTAGGTTGCCTCAGGAAGTAGAAAATTTGCCTTTTTTGGAGGTCTTCAGAAAAAGGCTAGGTGATGCAATGGATAGAGTGCCAGCCCTAGAGTAAGGAGGACCAAAGTTCAAATCTAGCCTTAGACATTTATTAGCTGTGTGACCCTGGGCAATTCTCTTCACCCTCTTTATCTTAATTTTTCATCTGTAAAATGAATGGGAGAAGGAAATAGCAAACCACTCCAGTATCTTTGCCAAGAAGGCCCTAAATGGGGTCACGAGGGGTCAGACATGACTGAAATGACTCAACAACCAACAAGAGAAAGGCTAGATGAGCACTAGCTTCTCTTGCTGCAGACAAGATGTTGGTTCATATATGTTGTAGTAAGAGGACTTTTCAGGTCCCCCTCAACTCTGAAGTCATGATTATGTGATTTAGGGAAGAGGATGAACAAACTTAATTTCCTTATCAGGATTTGGAAGCTAGAATTTAATTAGTACCATAGACTTCTTATTTACTTTGGGATGATATATCCAACCCTGGTAAGCATCTGGGGTTTGGTCACATTGTAAAGCTTCCATAGAGACTTCATCCCAGGAATATTTCTCTCTGGATGAATAGAGAACATATGGTGGGCATTCCCCTTCCCCCAGCCACCATGAAATTGCCTCATTAGCAGAGGGCAATCTTGGTAATAGTTAACATTTACATATCATTTAAAGTTTGTAAAACACTTTGTACACATTAGTTCTTTTGAGTTTCACAAGAAATTTGTCAGGAATGCATTATAAATGTTATTTTCCCCATTTCTCAGATGAGAAAGTTAAGGCACAAAGATGATACAATCACAGCTTGAAGAGTCCTTTGTGCTCTCTGAGTCTCTCATTATTAATGAGAAATGTTAGATCCTGTTATGTAAAGCAAATTTTCCATGATCATAGAGGTCGTAGATGGGGGAACCTTGCATTCAAACTTATGCCTAATGAATCTGAGTTCACCTCTTTTTTCATGGTTCTATGACTCATGACTTTCCTGTGCTTATACAGGTATTAATTGTCACATTGAGAATTTTTGTCTTTGTACCCCAAGGGCTAACTGTAGTTCCTGGCACTTACAGGCACTCAATACAAGCTTGTTGACTACTTCATTTTTACTTTAGCCCTCCATAAAACTTTAACTCCACCCTGGTTTTGTCACCACTATTTCCAACAAGAATTAAAGGTGTTTTTATTATTACCATTAATCATTTAAAAAGGGTAAGGTTAATCATTGGTTTCTGAACTTAACTGAACATTACAGGATTCCATAAACTTTCTTTTCCTACAATACGTCACTAAAGATAAGTTCTGAGACTTCAGAGATGAAGATTTGTAGAGGATCCATTAAACTTCCCAGTTGTACCATTGTTTCATTGGCTGTCCCTTTGACTCCACCCCTGGTTTTACAGCTTATACATGCTTTTCAGAATTTGTCAGGGAATTACAATAGCACTCCAAGTTGAGGTATTAAGAACTAAGACTTAAGGCTAAAGAGAGACAAGGAAAAGAGACAGAAATAAAAAGCTATCTAGAGAGCAAGACAATAAACATCATTCCAAGCTGAAGTGCTGGAACCTGGGCACTGCTTGTTCTCTTCCTGACTCTCCTGTTTCTGTAAGTGAGAACCTCCTTTTTTCCCCTTACAATTTATCAAGGGATTGGACCCAGCTTCTTTTGTGACTGTCACAGGACATTCCACAATGATTGATTTCTAATTTCTCCTACTCTTCGCTTAATGTATATAAGAATATGTTTGTTATTTAGTATTTCTGTAACTGAAAATGCTGACTTTCTTTGTTTACATGAATGAATTGACATAGTTTGCTAGAAAAAATACCAAGGAAAAACTATAAACTCCTTGATTAAAGGCTCTATTCTCTTTTTCCAAAATAATTGACTTTCAAGATATTCCTTTGATATTGGTCAAGTAACTCAAAAGCAACAAAAACTCCTCAAAGAAACCTGATTTCATGTCAATTGTTTTTCTTATCACAACTCGAATTTTGCTCTGTATTATTTTAATTTTCACAGTTTAAAAGGTATTTCCTTAGGTCCAGAAAAAATTATAGCTCATTTACTAATGCTCATCTTGACTAAAACACTGCAGTCTTTTCTATCAGCCAATTTCTAGGGATTCTGTGTGACATATTTCTGCATCCTCTTTTTCAAAGGCTTTGGGGTGGGTGTGTCACCAAAAGGAAAGGGGCTAATAGAAGGGAGGCAAGATTGAGGGAGTTGGTGGTCAAAAGCAAAACACTAATGAGGAGGGAAAAGGAGAAAGGAGAAAGAAAAGCATAGACAGGGAAGAAAAAGGATGGAAGGAAAGACACAGATAGTAATCATAACTGTGAATGTGAACAGAATGAACTCTCCCATAAAATGGAAGTAGATAGCAGAACTGATTAAAAACCATAACCCCTACAATATGTTGTTTGCAGGAAACATTTGAAAAAAGAGTGACACACACAGGGTAAAGGTAAAAGGCTGGAGCAGAATATATTATGCTTCAGCTGGAGTAAAAAAAGCAGGGGTAGCAATCCTGATCTCAGACAAAGCAAAAGCAAAAATAGATCTTCTTAAAAGAGATAAGGAAGGAAACTACATCCTTCTAAAAGGCACCATGGACAATGAAATAATAACATTACTAAACATATATGCACCAAATGGTATAGCATCCAAATTTTTAGAGGAGAAGTTCAGGGAGTTACAGGAAGAAATAGACAGGAAAACTATACTAGTGGGGGACCTCAACCTCCCTCTCTCTGAACTAGATAAATCTAACCACAAAAGAAACAAGAAAGAAGTTAAGGAGGTGAATAGAACATTAGAAAAATTAGATATGATAGACCTCTAGAGAAAACTGAATGGGGATAGAAAGGAATATACTTTTTTCTCAGCAGTACATGGCAAATACACAAAAATTGACCATGTACTAGGGCATAAAAACTTCACAATCCAATGCAGAAAGGCAGAAATATTAAATGCATCCTTTTCAGATCATGATGCAATAAAAAGTATATGTAATAAGGGACCATGGAAAAATAGACTAAAACTAATTGGAAACTAAATAATCTAATCCTAAAAAATGATTGGGTCAAACAACAAATCATAGAAACAATAAATAATTTCATTCAAGAGAATGACAATAATGAGACAACATGCCAAAACTTATAAGATGCAGTGAAAGCAGTTCTTAGGGGACGTTTTATATCTCTAAGTGATTACATAAATAAAATAGAAAAAGAAGAGATCAATGAATTGGGCATACAACTAAAAAAAAAACAAGAAAAAGAACAAACTAAAAATCTTTAATTAAACACCAAATTAGAAATATTGAAAACCAAAGGAAAATTAATAAAATTGAAATTAAGAGAACTATCGAACTAATAAATAAAACTAAGAGCTCATTTTATGAAAAAACCAATAAAATAGATAAACCTTTGGTTAATTTAATTAAAAAAAAGAAAGAAGAAAACCAAATTGCTAGTATCAAGAATGAAAAAGGTGAATCTACCACCAAGGAAGAGGAAATTAAAACAATAATTAGGATCTATTTTGCCCAACTGTATGCCAATAAATTTGACAATCTTAGTGAAATGGATGAATATTTACAAAAATATAAATTGCCCAGACTAATGGAAGAGGAAGTGAAATACTTAAATAACCCCATCTCAGAAAAAGGAAGTGAACAAGCCATTGATGAACTCCCTAGGAAAAAATCTCCAGGGCCAGATGGATTTACAAGTGATTCTATCAAACATTTAAAGAACAATTGATTCCAATACTATATAGACTATTTGGGAAAATAGGTGAGGAAGGAGTCTTACCAAATTCTTTTTATGATACAAATATGGTGCTGATACCTAAACCAGGAAGAGTCAAAACAGAGAAAGAAAATTATAGACCAATTTCCCTAATAAATATAGATGCACAAATTTTAAATAAAATGTTAGCAAATAGATTACAGCAACTTATCACAAGAATAATACACTATGACCAGGTAGGATTTATACCAGGAATGCAGGGCTGGTTTGATATTAGGAAAACTATCAGCATAATTGATCATATCAACACCCAAAACTAACAGAAACCACATGATCATCTCAATAGATGCAGAAAAAGCTTTTGAGAAAATACAACACCCATTCTTATTAAAAACACTAGAGAGCATAGGTATTAATGGAGTCTTCCTTAAAATAATACATAGCATCTACTTAAAACCTTCTGCAAGTATTATGTGTAATCAGAAGAAGCTAGAAGCATTTCCAATAAGATCAGGGGTGAAACAAGTTGTTCAGTATCATTCTGGAAATGTTAGCTTTAGCAATAAGAGAAGAAAAAAAATTGAAGGTATTAGAATAGGCAAAAAAGAAACAAAGCTATCACTCTTTGCAGATGACATGATGACACACTTAGAGAATCCTCGAGAATCAAGTGAAAAACTACTTGAAATAATAAACTACTTTAGCAAAGTTGCAAGCTATAAAATAAACCCACATAAATCATTGACATTTCTATATGTTGCCAACAAAGTCTTACAGCAACAGATAGAAAGAGAAATTCTGTTTAAAGTTACTGTAGACATTATAAAATATTTAGGAGTCTATGTACTGAAACAAACCCAGGAACTCTATGAACATAATTACAAAACACTTTTCACACAAATAAAGTCAGATCTAAATAATTGGAAAAACATCAGTTGCTCATGGGTAGGCTGAGCTAATATAATAATAATGACAATTCTACCTAAGCCAATTTACTTAATCAGTGCCATACCAATCAAACCACCAAAAAATTATTTTATAGAATTAGAAAAAAAAAACAAGATTCATCTTGAAGAACAAAAGGTCAAGAATATCAAGGGAATTAATGAAAAGAAATGCAGGGGAAGGTGGCCTAGCCATTCCAGATCTAAAATTGTATTATAAAACAGCAATCATCAAAACTGCTTGGTACTGGCTAAGAAATAGAGTGGTGGATCAATGGAATAGGTTAAGTACACAAGATGCAGTAGTCAATGACTGTAGTAATCTATCATTTGATAAACCCAAGGACCCCAGCTTCTGGGATAAGAACTTACTATTTGACAAAAACTGCTGGGAAAACTGGAAAAGAGTATGGCAGAAATTAGGCATAGACCAAAATCTCACACCGTATACCAAAATAAAGTCAAAATGGGTTCGTGATTTAGATACAAAGGCTGATACTATAAGCAAACTGGGAGAGCAAGGAATAGTTTACCTATCAGACCTATGGAGAACAGAAGAATTCATGACCAAACAGGAGATAGAGAATATTACAAAAAGCAAAATAGATAATTTTTATTATATTAAATTAAAAAGTTTTTGCACAGACAAAGCCAATGCAACTAAGATTAGAAGGAAGGTAGAAAATTGGGAAAGAATTTACAATAAGTTTCTCTGATAAGGGCCTCATTTCTAAAATATATAGATAATTAAATCAAATTTATAAGAATGCAAGTCTTTCCCCAATTGATAAATGGTCAAAAGATATGAACAGGCAATTCTCAGATGAAGAAATTAAAGCCATCTATAGTGATATGAAAAAAATTCTCTAAATCACTATTGATTAGAGAAATGCAAATCAAAACAGCTCTGAGGAACCACATCATACCTTCAGATTGGCCAACATGACAGAATAAGAAAATGATAAATATTGGAGAAGATGTGGGAAAATTGGAACACTTATTGGTGGAGTTGTGAAATGATCCAACCATTTTGGAGAGCAATTTGGAGCTATGCCCAAAGGGCTATAAAAATGTGCCTACCCTTTGACCCAGCAATAGCATTTCTATGGCTCTATCCCAAAGAGATCATACAAATGGGAAAAAGACCCACATATACAAAAATATTCATAGCAGCTCTTTTTGTGGTGGCAAAGATTTGGAAATTGAGAGGATGCCCACCAATTGGGGAATGGTTGAACAAGTTGTGGTATATGAATGTAATGGAATACTATTGTGCTATAAGAAATGATGAACAGGCTGACTTCAGAAAAACCTGGAAAGACTTGTATGGTCTGATGCTGAGTGAAGTGAGGGGAACCAAGAGAACCCTGTACACAATAACAGCTACATTGTGCGATGACTAATATTGATAAACTTAACCCTTCCCAGCAATACAAGGATCTAAAACATCTCCAGAGACCTCGTGATAGAAAATGGTATCCACATCCAAAGGAAGAATTATGGAATTTGAATGCAGAGCAAAGCATAGTATTTGTTATTTTTTTCCTCTTCTGTTGAGTTTTGTTTCCTCTTTCTGGTGGTTCCTCCTATTGGTTCTAATTTTTACTTACAACATCACTAATCTCAAAATATGTTTAATAAGAATGTATGTATATATATATATATAGCCTACATCAGATTGTATGCCATCTTGGGGAGAGTGATAGGGAGGAAAGGGGAGAAAAATTTTAAACTGAAAAGCATATGGAAGTGATTGTTGATAAATGAAAATAAATTAGTAAAAATAAAAAAAAAACATCATTTTGAGAAGGGATCCATAGGCTTTTCTAGACTGCTAAAGAGGTCTATGACACTTAAATTGTTAAGAACCCTTGCACTAGGGGAAATACAAAGAAGAAAAAATCAATGGTAGATGTCCTCCAGGACCCTAATATCCAGTACAGAGACTGTCATATATTAGGATAATTGTAATTTAAATGAGAATATAGTGAGAGCATAAGTGTATAGATTGTATCAATCCATTTTATTGAGTGCCTACAATGTTGAAGGCACTGGGTTACAAATACAGTGAATAGAACAATCCCTATTTTAAATAGTCTGTCATAGCATAGAAAAGGCATTGGAGTTAAAAATCAAGAGATCAATGATCCTGGAAAAATCTCTTTCTGCTGGAGAGATCAGGAAAGACTTCATGGAAATGACCATATTTGAACTGAGTCAGATGTCAACAATTAAAGATGGGGATGGGCAAAGACCTGAAGGCTAAATGAAGAGCATAACAACAACAGTAGAAAATAAAATTAGTTTATGTTTAACTTCCTAATATAAGACATTTTTAACATTATCCATTACTATGAATTCAGGCCAATACCTGATTTTCAAATTCTTTTTGCAAAGTTTTGCAGATTTTGCTATGACAATTTAAAAAATACGGGAAAATTTGGAGGTAAGTACGCAAAGTATCTTACCATTATGCCTACGCATTTCAATGGTCAGTCACCCACATCTCACACTCAACATAAATGCAGTTGGGAAGGTAGAGGTATTGGAGATCTGTTTAATGGCACAGAAATCTAGTTCAGGCCCATAAAAATCATAACAGATGCACCTAGCATGATGTTATCCTTGGTCATGGATTCTGTAAAAATCCCCTTGTTTTAGTTCAGTGTTATGATAAGGTGAAGGTTGAAAAAATAAGGAAACATTGTATAAAATGCTTACCATGTAAAGGCCTCCTGAGCAATACAGATACAAAGACAGAACTGAAAAAGAGTTCCTGCCCTGAAGGAACTTCTATTCTATCGTACAATTCAACATGTGAAAAGAATAGTAATGAATAAAGATAATCATAGAAGTAATTACATATAGGGCAAAGAGGATAACCAATATTTCTTTGAGAATTAATTTTACTTTAAAAGACTAATCTTTCACTTTTTAAAATTTATTGTATAGAATCTTATTAATTCTAACTCATGAATTTGGACCCAATGAATTTTTGATAATTCATACTTAGCAAACATCATGCTTATTGAGTATGAGGAGTTAAACAATAGTAGAATTTTTAGAAATGTTAGAAATTTTGGAAGATACATGATTATATATGTAACCGCAAATTATGTAATATTATATGAACTAATCTCACTTTGCTTTTGATGAGTAATCAGTAGTATACTGGTTAACATTAGTGAAGCATCTGATACATGTGAGTCTCGACTCTCCTACTAGTGACCCTCAAATTCTAGAGATTTGGCAAGAGGGCCAGAATCGTCTTCAGACCTTAGCTCTTGGGCACCAACACAAATATTTTGCTTTTATTAGTCAGCCACAAGAACATATGGGCCATTAACAGGGAATATAACTAAATAGCAATAAAAATTAATCAGCAATAGAACATGGCCTTTATAAACTTTGAGCTCACTCTCCATAAAGACCCTAAAATTCAATGAGAAGAAGAGATCTTCATTGGAATTATGCCTGGACAATTACACATTGGTTCACACATGGGTAGAGCACATGTGTGAACCGATAAGTATATAGGGAGTACATATGAACAAGACATATATTTATAGGGACACCTCATGTCAGCAATACTACAAAGCTGTCAATGTGCTTTGCTGACGTTACTTTGCTACTCTATTAGACTTACTCCTCACCAAACATCTCCTACTAGGTCTTTCCTGCTTGTGCTACATCTCAGTTGTAAGTGCACCAAGTACTTGCAACTTTGTACACCAAGATTCTAAGTTCTTTCTTAAACACTCAGGAGGCTAATCTACTGATTGGTTCTGGATAAGCATGCCATGTTAGCACACTTCTTACATTGTCTTCATAAGCATGGTAATCCATTCTCATCAATTTAGGTGCAAATACCCACAATGCTTCATCCTTATACTATATTTTTCCTTATTCTAATCACTCCGATTATTTCCCAGGCCCACTACAACTCAATTTTCCATCATAGATTGCTTTTCAACCAGCTTGATTTCTAATTATTTCCTTTAATAGACTCCTGAACCTCTCCTGAAAATGCCATATCCCTTAAAATGCTTTCTGGTTTGTCTCCTTCTCCCTCCACCTCATACTCACAGGGTTAGAAGATGGAGAAAGCATATTCCTTAATCATCACTGTTGTTTCCAAATCATTCTTCTTCCACTATCCCCTAAATATTTTCCCTTTTATCCAACTAACTTTTCCAATTTTTTTAATGATCTTGGTGCCTGGTTCACCATCTTTTCCTCCACATGCCCTCTGTTCTTGGCTACAAAATAATATTTCAGTTGATAGCCCAAACATCCAACTCCTAAACCTCTGCAGTTCCAAATATTTCCTTTCCCAACTCCATGTAGCATGTTCACTTTGAACTAATAATTTCACCAATACTAAAATCTAAAATAGAAATTCCACAATCTACCCATCAACTTAATTCCTTTTACCTATCTGACTCACTCCCATTAAGCCTGGTGCACCTCTTTTTATTGTACGTGGTTGTCCTTGACCTATTCTTATTTTCTTGTTTTGCTAGCTGCCCTTGGGTTTTATTTGCCTCAATCCTTGTCTTTGACCCTATTTTTTGCTACTTTAATGCTTTCTTACCTCATCTTTTAGTATCCTTCAAACTCTTTTCTTCCACCAATCCCAATTTCCCAACTCTGATTCTAGGCTGAGTCCCAATAATAATTTTCTCTAATTCTATTATAGTACAAAAGACCATTCATAGAGTAATTGGGTCAGTTTCACACAATTCAAATTAATGGTACATAACTTTAGATGGGAGTCTAGGTAGTACAGTAGATAGAGTGTCAGGCTTGGAATGAGGAAGACATGAGTTCACATTTGGCCTCAGATATTTACGAGCTATGTGATCCTGAGCAATCATTTAACCCTGTTTTCCTCGGTTTCCTAATCTGTAAAATGAGCTGGAGAAGGAAATTCCCAACCACTCTAGTATATTTGCCAAGAAAACCTTAAATGAATCATGGACTGAAATGGTCAGACAACAACAATATTGTGTTATATTTTTATCTATTTTATTAAACATTTTTCAATTTCATTTTAATCTGGTAACCAAGATTTTTAAAGTTGCTTATATATCACCTATGAGTTTGAAACTTCTGATCTATATGGTTTTCTATTTTCATAACTTTGCAAATTATATTCATTTCCTTTTTCTTCCTTTTATCTCAGATTCTTTAAGTTTCCTGGAATTTTCTATTCCATCTCTACAACATCTCTCAAATCCCTTTTATATAGCTACTGCCACCACTACAAACACTAGTACAAATTGTTATTACCACTCATATAGAATATTTTTGTGGATTCATGACTGGATTCTCCCTGCCTCCATGATGCCTTCTACTTGGTCTATTAAAAATTATTTATTTGTTAAAACTTCATTTATTTTTAACATTCATTTAAAATTTTTTGGGTTCTAAATACTTTCTTTTTGTTCATTCTCCACAACCCATTAAGAAGGCAAGTAACATGACATAAATTATATATGCAAAGTCATGCAAAACATACTAGGATGATAAAAACAATCCACGAAAAATAAAGTGAAAAACAATATGCTTCTTCAGTTCTCCCTCTGGGGGTGGATGGCATTTTTCATCATGAATGGGTCCTTTGGAATTTTCTTGGATCACCTGGTCCATTCTTAATACAATTATCAGAATAATCTTTCTTGTGCATAAATCTGTTTATGTTGGCCCTTCTTCACTAAAGTTCTCCCTAGCTCCCTATTGCCTACTAAGTAAAATTCAAAAACTACAGCCTAATGTTCATCACTCTTCCTCGCATGATACCACCTCACCTTGTGAGGCTTATTTCCTATTATTCTCCTCTATCCACTTTGTTCTTTAGCCAAACTAGATGACTCTTTGGCTCCCAAATGCCCTTGCCACTCTCATGCCACTGTGACTGCTCAGGCTATTTGATGACATTGATATGCCCTCTTGCCTTCCTTTTACTACTGAGTGCCTGACCGTTCTTTAAGGCTGAATTCAAATGTCACCTCCTCAAAGAAATTATTCCTCTTTTCCATCACATCACACAACAACAACAAAATCTGCTCTTTAAAGTTTTGAAAGTATTTTATCCATGTTATCTTACTGATCCTCACAGCAACCTTCTAGGTTTAATGATACTCTTTTCCACATTTTGCCAATGAGGAAAGTGAGCCTGAAAGGGGTTACTGACTTGCATAGGGTTACAGAGTTGGAAGTGTCTGAGTCAGTATTCTAACTTAAGACCACACCAAGTGTTTCATAAATATTCTCTGATGAGTTTTATTTTAGATTCTTGGTTCATTTCCTCATCTCAAATTAGAGCAAACAGAAAGCCAGCAGCAAGCTCATGGCCATCAATTGATACTTTCCACTTGCAACCTCTGTTTCCAACAGTGTAACTTGGTGACTGATGTAATTTGTTCCATTTGGGGGTGTAGGTTTTTTGATGAAGACAACCTGTATTGGCCATCACAGACCCAGAGATTTTCAAATCAGTGCTGCTAAAAGAATGCTATTCTGCCTTCACCAATCGTCGAGTAAGTGACAGGGAAGAGTAATGCTGGCAGCAATGTGGAAAACATGCTAAGCCTGTTAAGGGTCACACAGTTTTTAGGACATCTAAACAGACAACAGACAGATGGACACAGGAGACATAGTCTGGGAAATACCCCTAAACTTGTTTTTCTGCTTTTGGCTAGGCATTCCCAATCATAAGCCTGGGGAAAATATCCTGTGGATGAGGTCCTGCCCATCCACACCTATTGTCAAGCAATTATCTCACATATGACAAGCCAGCCAGAATAACTGAAGCAATTGATGCCATGACGAAGAGATAGGAGGTAATGTGTGCCAGGCAGGTCAAATTATCACCAGCACTCACTACTTCATCTAGATACTGTGGAAGATAGCCTAGGATGTGGTACCCATGATTCCTGAGAATAGTAATGCTTTTAGCCCAGTTTACCCAGCCATCATTCTAAGAAGCAACCTCTGTAGTGATGCAGCCTGGAAACTGCTCCTTCAGGTTCAACTGTCACAGTTTTTAAGGACCCAGAAAAGAAAATTCTTGCCACCAAAGTCTATGGGCTACAAAGAGTCAAATAACAAACTATGGATATTTAGAAAGAATTAGTTTTTGTACTAGAAAGTGTAATAGATCTCTAGTTTGGGTTTCATCACTTAATATCTGGTCATGTCTTTTTCCCTTTTCTCCTAGAATTTTTGTCTAGCAAGGATTATGGAGAATGCTATCACATTTGCTAAGGATCATCATTGGAAGAGGATTTGAACAGTGTTGTCACCAACATTTACAAGCAGAAAACTCAAGGAGGTAAAGCAATGGATATTGGACAGATTCTAGAAAACTGAGTCTATGGGAGAGTGAAAAAAATACATTTTAATTATTTGCTTCCAGTTAAAGTCTAATTAATAAGCACACAAGTTTAAACTTCTTATAAGGGAATATTCTGTTTCTTATTTTTTGTAATATGATGGAGGGAACACTGTCTCTGGAATTATAGAACCTCATCTCTAATCTCATTTCTGTTGCCTATTGCCTGAGTGAACATTGGCAAGTCACTTAACCATTCTGGCTGTAATTTCCTCTTCTTTAAAATGAAATAGTTTGAGTACATGCCCTTCTATAGATGTATGATTCTTTATATTCTAAAAGAAAGAAATGAATTTATGAAATACCATTGTGCATCTTCTGACTTGAGAAATCTGCTTTCTTCTGGAACTGAGTTTTCCACATGTAACTATTGTCACTGGGTATTTAGATGTTTCCCATCATTAACCAATATGGAGACGTGTTAGTGAAGAATATGCAGAAGGAAGCAGAGAAAAGCAAGTCTGTAACCCTGAAAGAGTAAGTATGGGGCAACAGCTGTAGCAATTTGAGAAGCAGCAGGATACCAGTTTGCTCAAACCTCTCTGCTGTCATCTTTCCTCAGAAAATGATGCACCCACTTTTAGAGTTCATCTCTTGACTTTTTAATTCACAAAGCAAGTGTAAAAGACAACATGGTGAGATCTTCCCCTCTGAGACTAAACACCTTGTGAAACCCATTGACAATTGATGACTCAACTTTTGCTCCTTTTTTCTTTGTCTTTTCATATTCTGAACTCTCTAAAGTTTGGCTTCCAAACTTATAATTTAACTAAGCCTTTTAAAAAGTTTTTATAAAATGTCTCCAAAATTACTAATGATTTTTTTACATTGATGAAAACATTTAAAACTATCTTCTTAATGTCTTGCTTCATCTCTTTCAGAAACTGTATTTGAATTTGTGCACAAATTGTGTTTTCCTTTGATGTTTTGTTTGTAGATTTTTTTTGGAGTTATTTTCTCCTGGGTTTGTGTTTTGAATGTCTCTGTCACCACAATAGCTTTCTATTACTGGGCTCTTTTTGTTTGTTGATTTTTTTTTCAACTTTAGACCTTATGTTAGGTCTGGGTTCTATATGGTTCTGGAGGAAATACTTGGGTTGGTTTTGTTGTAGCTTTTTTGGGTTATTAGTTGTTTTGTTATTCCAGGATCCAAAAGAAATCTCATGCTGGGACTTACAAGCTTTTGATGCTCCTATTAATCTTTTCCAGGGCAATGTCTGATCAGTTCCTTCCTCTTCCACCTTGACCAGGTGAAGTTCCTGACCTATATTTGGATCTGAGTTGCAAAAGACAGCTGTTAGACTGAGGCACTGTCATTCAGTGGGAAAACTCTGCTGGTTCACAGTGATGGAACCATAGGTTCCCCTCTGGGTCTGATATTCCTTTCATTTTTCTTCTCCTGTGAGCTTCAGATTGGTCCAAACGCTAGAGCTGAGAATAAATTCCTTTCCTGGAGTCTCAGGCACATTGTTGTTGCTTGCTTCTGAACTTCCCCCTTGCTTGATTGGGTCTGTGACTCATTCTCACATCTGGGTCCTGATCCCTTCCATAATACACATGGCATCTGTGACCCAAAAAGGTGTAGTAATTGACAACCTACCAGTTGGCATCTGTTCCTGTATCCTACCTGAATTCCCAGTGTCCCAGCATTTGTTTAGGACCTTTTATTTCCCTTGGGCAAAGTCTCAAGTTGCTGGAATGTTGCCTAGGGCTAATTTTTGGCTAGTATCTAAAGACCTTTTTTAATGTCTCCCTATGCCAACCTGGTCAGGACAAATGAGTCATTGTTTTTTCTCCATGGAGTTCTCAATCATTAGCCAGTCTGGTCCATTTTCTAGACTAGTTTTAGTGTGGAGGGAGCTTTTTGTGCTTCTAGCTTCTTTTCCATATTAACTCCATCTCTAGTACTGCTCTCTTAATTTTCAAATCGATGACTTCTTGTGGATTTTAATCTTGTTGACCCCATTGCAGCATCTGACACCATTGACCACCTTCTCTTTCTGGATGTTTTCTGTTCTCTGTGTTTTCTGATTTTGCTCTGTTTTGGTCCTCCTCCTGTCTGTTTGATGATTCTTTCTCAAACTCCTTTGCATCCATAGCAAATCTATACTGAATGTCTCATTGTTCAACATTAGCATGTTACAAAACTGATGATGCCATGTTGTATTTGCATGAATATAGTTAATAATACTTATAACTTGCTGCAAAGTGTCACTTAAAAGAGTAGTTTTAGCATAGAGATTTTGTTGAGGCAAGGTACAATGAAAAGAAATGAGAGCATCTAGATTTGTTAATACTTTTTATTTTTATCTGTGCAATAAGCCCTTCATGTTTTCCTGTCATGGAAAGGGTACCATCTCTACATACGTTCACTAAATTTACTTATTTCAGTCCAATTTCACATTTCTCTTATAAGTTGTTGATGATGTCTATTCCCCATGTTCTGTTCACAAGAGTGTCCAAAGCAAGCAACATTTCCTAGCAAAAAAATTTTTTTATTATGACCCAAATGAAGTATAAAACCTGTAGCAAGTCAGTAGTATTAGTTGATTCATCCAAAGTGATTGAATAGTATATATTTAACTTTTGAAGTATTGCATGAAGTTGTTCTGTTAAGTTGAAGGCTAATTCATGCTGCTGCTCAGATATCCTTCTTTTTGAAAGAGGCAGCTATTCGTACTTTCAGTTGTTATCAGGGTCTAAGCATTCTATAACTTTCACAGTGCATGCTTTCACAATTTCTCCATCACTGAATGGCTTCCATTTTTTACCAAGTATATATGCTACTTCATGAGTTGCTTCACTGGCGTTATTTCCAGGTCTTATTATTGCTTCTTGAAAGAATTGTCTTTGCTTTTGCTTTTCATCTTTTAATTTCTGCAATAAATCTTTTGTTCCTCTCTCTCTAATTAAAATATTTGTGGCCCTTATGAGTGTTAAAATGCTGATAAGCATTGAATTTCTTTAAAGTTGATACTGTAGTATCACAAAGCAAGCAAATTATCTTATCTTTAGCAGAAACAACATAATATTGCAATTCCCAATCCTCACTAAAAAAATGTTTTCTTCCTTCAGCCTGCTCTTGGTCTTCTTTGCCATTATGCACTGTTCAGGAGACAGAATTTAAAAAAAAATACTGTTGAGCTGTTCAATTATTCAGAAATTCCATTTCCAACAGAAACACAGTGCACTGTTGTCAAAAACTGATAACAGATTGATGTACTTGACCCCTATAAACTCTCACCAAACAGCCTATCGCAATAGAGGTGCCAGTCAGGTGAGAGAAGTTAGAATTAAATAATGAGCATAGCAGTTGTCAATTTAGCCTTTATGTCTTACTAATGTTCTAATTGTGGTGGTCAATCTGGAAGGATTATTTAATTTGAAACTTATTTCATTCTTTAGTATTTTAAATATGTTCATTTTAAAAATAAAATAAAAATTGTAAAGATGAACAAAAATGTATTAATAAAAATAAAATGATTTATGTCATAAAATTTTGATTCAATCAAAAAGCCACACGTAAGGACCTAAAAGACCACATGTGACCTTATGAAAGCAGGTTCCCCTCCAGTCTCTAGATAGTATAATTTATGTAATTGGAGAAATATTAATTGTTCATGTGTTGCAGGGCCAATATAATAAAAATGACAATTTTACATAAAGGAATTTATATATTTCATGCCATCCCAATTAAATTACTAAAAACATTTTATTGAATTAGAAAAAAATTACAAAATTAGTTTGAGAGAACAAAAACTTAAGAATATCAAAGAAACTAATGAAAAATGTAAAGGAAACAATATTAGAATGTAGTAATTATCAAAACTATCTCTTACTGGTTTGGTAATAGAAAGTAGATAAGTGGACCAAGGTAGACATACAATTTACAGCCACAAATAAATATAGTAACCTTGTATGTGACAATAGTAAAGGCTCAAGATTTTAGGATAAGAATTCATGATTTGGTAAAAACTGTAGGGAAAATTGGAAAGGAGTATGACAGAAACTGGGCATATATATCATATGTTTAAAAGGTATAACAAGTTGCACATAATAGATTTGTATTTTCATGTGCAAGCATCTTATTATATTATATTATGGAAATGCTTGTTTTATTCATAAATTAAAAATAAAATCAATAAAAAAATTTTAAAAAACAAAGAAAAACATGAAGAGTAAGAATGAGAGTTTATATTATCTGAAGAAGACAGAAAAATATGGAGTCAAAGGTACAGCTGTTAGTACCATCTCTTAAGTGGCCACCTTCCACTTCTTCTATATTTATCTTTAGGTATTTATTCATACATGTATGTATTTATGTGTGTATAACCTCTCTATTTGAATATAAGCTTCTTGAGGCCAGAGAATGTTTTTGCATTTATCTCTAGTCCCTAGAATAGTGCCTGGCACGTAGTAAGCACTTAGCAAATAATAGCTTACTAATTGGAAGTAGAGAGTACTCACATTGTGGAGATGATGAAAATGTACCCTTGATCAAATGAGGGAAACCTAACATTCTTTAACAGCTTAGGAAAAGGAAGTGATAATCCCAGTCAGCAGTGCTTTGTGTTTTGTCCCATGAATGTCCAAGCTATCATTTATTCATTTACAAAATGCTTTTTGGACTTCTAGGTATGTGATGAATAGAATCAACATTTCTTTCTCCAAAAAATCTCACTCAGTAGATGCTACTGACCATTTTCACCTCTGGCCCATATGCCCTGTTGGTATGAATATACAGTGCAGTGCGCAAACCTGGCCAGACCACATTCAAATGTAATTGGGAAATATGTAATAAAATAAAAACACAATAGAACATAGACAATATTAATAAGTGGGTTTGTAATTTAAATATATGACCCCAAGGTATCCTTTGGAATGGTTTAGTGACCACAGTTTCTATTGAGTTTTACATTGTGGGTTTAGAGACTCATTTCATGTCTTTACTTGAAGAGGAAAGATGTGCTACCAGTTCTGAGTGTTTTTTTTTTTTTTGCTTTCTCTCAGCATTTTTGGGGCATACAGCATGTATGTGATCACCAGCAGTTCATTCGGTATCAATACTGATTCCTTGAATAATCAGAATGATCCCTGTGTCAGAGAAATCAAGAAGTTAATTAGATTCAGTTTTCTAGACCCAGTCACACTTACAATAAGTAAGTTGGTTCTTCCTTACAGAAATTAATAATTAAAAATTCAATAGTCCTGACATTCTAGAAGATAATTCTATAGGTTGGTTCATAGATTTAAAAATGGACATAAACTTAGAAGCCATCAAATCTAGCCCCTTTATTTAACAGAGGATTAAAATGATGCATAGAGAGATTACATCCGGGGATTCAGCTCTTTAATTGCTATCTGTTTGGGGGGTGGGGAGGCTTTCACAGAGAAAACTGCCCTAAATCCTCAAGGGAATTATTTGCTATTGGTTAGTTGTAGGTAGTTTTGCAATTAATCTAGAAGACCAAGGATGGACATAGGACACTTGACTCTGGAAAGAGATTCCCTTGCACTGTTGGGGCTTTTCATTGAACCCCAGACAATTGGAGGCCTCAAAAAGGAAATGAGTAAGCAATATTATAATTTATACCTCTGGCACCATCCCCCCATCTTGTTGCAGCCACTGCAGTGGAAAGCATGAGACCAGCTCAATGCTCAGTAACCCAGAGACGCATGGATGAGGCGGGAGACAGCAAGATGGCAGAAGCTCTGTTTATTAAGTGCTAGTAGCTTTCTTTTATAGCCCTGGTAACACCTGATCAAAGCATGATCTCCACGTGATAGCCAATTACCAAGTCTGCTGGACACCTGCAGCCTTCGTATCAGGGGTATGAGTAGGATTTTTCTCCCAATGAGAGGAGAGCCGAGCCAACCGTGGGAGCTGCATGTCAGCAAAGGAGAGGTCTTATGAGACTTCCTTGTTTTTGCCACGCAACAGGTTGTGACCCTCAGCTTCTGCTGAGAGAAGCTAAAACTCCTGTGAGAAAATTACCCTAATGTGAGGGATCGTCTGATGTTGGCTACAGGCCATGTGATGAACTGGGGCAGAGACAAGATATTGGGAAGTAACCGGAGCTCACGCTCCCGAGGCAGGGGGCTGTGCCACATGGGAGTGGGACGGGAGGGAGCGAGCTTCCTTTGTCACGTCCTCTCCCTTGGTGCAGCACTAACCCCAGACGTCTCCTTCCGGTGTCTGGACCTAGCTTCCTTTGTCACGTCCTCTCCCTTGGTGCAGCGCTAACCCCAGATGTCTCCTTCCAGTATCTGGACCTATAACCAATCACTAAAAGGCGGACTGAGGAGGAGGGGCTAGGAGGGTATATAAGGGGTGGTAGGGATCAGAGCTCTCTCTCTTGCTCCTGCTCTTGCTTTCCTGCTTGATCTTGCTGTGATGGTCTCTGAATAAAGTCTGAGTGCTTGCACCTCCTGTTCGGCTCGTCTCTATATTTATCTGGGTAGGCTCCGAAGACTGGTGAGTATGACCCTGATAGCCTGCTCCTGTTAGGAGGAGAGTGCATGGCGCGGCCGGTACACCCTAACACCATCTACATTACAAATAAAGGTGATAACATCTGTCATGAAATTCTACAGTTTCATGAGGATTTTTTTTTTTTGTTTTCCTCAGCACTCTTTCCATTCCTTCTTCCTTTGTTTAAAAAAAATGGATGTAACTCTATTTCCAAATGAAGCAATAGATTTTTTCTTTTTTTTTTTAGCAAATTCAGTTAAAAAAAATAAAGGAAGAATGAAAGAAAAATTCACAGAAGGCAAGTAATTCTGTCCAATGTTCAGAATAAGAATATGTGTACATTATAAATAGTTGTATTCTTTATCATCAGAGTAGAACAAACAAAACATGTATTCCATTTTACTTGGTGTTCATCTTTGTTCATTATAATTTTTATTCAATTCCATTTGTCAGATTTTTTGAGGACTTACTGTAAGCTGAAGAAGTGTTACTTTGTGGCCTGTAAGCTCATTTCCAGCTCTAACTCTATGCTCTTATTATTTAATATTTGTCTTGTGTTTGTGAGAGCACAAAGAGTAAAAAGACATTGTCCCAGCTCTCAATTAATTTACAATGACATAGATGGGAAAAGACACATATCCAGTATTATATTGCAAAATATTATATGATGTGTAGCAGGAAGCCAGGAAGAAGAAAATACCTTTCTCCTTTATTTATACATTCTAAAAAGAGGCCTTGCTAACAATTCAAAGGTCTGTATAAGAATGGGCGCAAAAATCATAATTGTGCCAGTAATGTTGTATTCAAATTCTCCATGAAGGCTCTTGGCCTAAATTTGGAACATTTTTCATTTTCCCACAAAACTCTTACTCTGAGCCTTTACTTGCAAGAGATATTACATTTAATTCTTGAAGGCAAGGTCAGAAAAGTACAACCTATTGTTGATGCTTGCAAGCTACAAAGTCTTTAAGCACGAGTATGTTAGTTCATTGTATGTTTGCTGACCTAGAACTTATCTAGCTGAGTTTGAAGAGGTATGTCCATTGGCTGACCACAGTAAGATCAATGTGATTGCCTATAGTGATCCTGGGCAATCAGCCATGAAGTTATTGTAAGATTGTTATCAGTGGTGTCCACATCAATAATATTATAAACCATGGAAACATTATCTTTCTATCCTTTCTATCACACTTAAGAGAATTCATTTCCTGAAATGCTTAACATTTTCTTTTTAGGTTTTTCATGGTCTGCTTCCATTCTATAAGCCTGAACTGGTGATTGGGCCAGAATCTTTTTTTGAATCTGATTTAAATCCCTTATTACATTCGCTTGAGGTTCAGGCTCTTTGAACATCCAGGGTCCTTTGTGGAAGGGCAGAATCAGAATTCTGCCACTGAGCTGAAGCCACAATGTCTCTAATCATTTATATCCTCATTTTTCTATCCTGCAGTAGAGGTATAAATTTGCTATGTTCACAGCTAATTTCTGTGCTCTCAAGTGTTTTCCCAGCATTAGTGGCTTGCATTACTTTTCCAGGACAGGGTAAATTTCCTTCAGCTTATGTTGGATTCTCAGAATATTAAAAATTCAGAGAAGCACTCTCATAAAGGTAACTTGGGAATGAGGGTAGCCACAAATTAGAATCTTGAAGCCATTATTTAGGGAAGTATGATAAAATTTCCCATTTGCTTTGATGATATAGAAAATAGCAACAATAATAATAATTATGATGATGATGATTTTACAGGGTTTGAAGATTTGCAGAGCACTTTATATATATATATAAATACATATTTCTTCATTTGGTCTTCATAACAACTCATTCTAACTAGTGTCATTCTTATTTCTGTTTCAGAGATGAGGAATCTAAGGCTGAGGGAGTTTAAGCAACTTCCACAGGATCACAAAAATTTGAAGTAGGATTTGAACTGAGATCTGACTTACCTCTAAGACCAACACTCTATGGTATCACCTAGCCACCTCAGAAAGATGATTGATATCTGTAGGATGAGTAAAGGGAGAATACTTTTTAAATTATATTTGAATTTGTGGTGGTCAAGTTAGTCTGAAGCTTGGATGGTGACACAAGAGTCTGTTTTCCATCTATAACTAGGAAAACAATGAGGTATAATGAGGCTGGAAAAACACATTTTTTAAAGAGAGAAAATCTGTGGTCTTATTCTAACTGTGCAACTAAATACTTATGTGACTCTGCATACATCATTCCACTTGTCTGGACTTGATTGTCATAGGTAAAAGCAGGGCATATACCCAGATGATCATTCCATTCTCTTTTCACTCCAAATCCTGTAATCTTACTCTGTTCCCTGGCCTAGACAATGTTTCTTTGTGCTCAGCTAGCTGAACAGCTAGGTGTTAAATAGAAAGAGTACCATGCCTGGAGTCAGGAAAATTCATCTACATGATTTAAAATTCAGCCTCAAACACTTACTGGCTGTGTGACCCTGTACAAGTCACCTAATCCTGTTTGGACCAATTTCATCATTTGTAAAATAAACTGGAGAAGGAAATCCCAAACCACTCCAGTATCTTTGCAAAGAAAACCCCAACTGGGGTCACAAAGAATCAGACATAAATGAAACAACTGAACACCAGCCACATAGGAAAGCAAAAAGAGTGTACAAGTTTCTCTTGCAATATAAACCTTATGGGCAAACTTCTCAAATTGTGTTTTAATTAGTACTATTCTCATTTATCCATGAGTGATATATAGACTCTCCTATGCTGTACCTAAGCATTCTTACCAGAACTTAGTATGAGGGAGGCAGCATGTTTTAACGGAAGGGAAAATTGGAGTTGGGATTCAGAAGACCAGATTCCAGTCTTAGCTTCAGCCACTTACTAGCTCAGTGACTTTGGAACAGTCATCTTACTACTCTGAGTCTCAATTGCCTTATCTGTGGAATGGAGAGAATCATTTTTGCACTAGCAATTTCACAGGCTTGTTATAGTGGTCAAATGAAATAATGTAGGCAAAATATAAACACTAGGCACTATTTAAATGTAATCAATATTTATTGTTACCTTCTAGACATCTGCCCCTCATGTAGCCCATCAAAGATTGAATTTATTGGGGTACAGTGGGAAGAGCATGGTCTCTCAAATTCTAATTCGAACCTGGGTTCAAATCCTAACTCTCATCTATGCAACTTTGGGAGAGTCACTTAACCTCTTTAGGCCTTAGTTTACCGAACTGATAGGTCAGGATGCCGGGCTACATGGCTCTTGAGGTCCCTCACAGTTCTAGATCTGTGATCTTCCTTCAAACATTTTTCCTCTCTATTTAATTCTCTCCATACGCAACCACCCTACCACAGGCACTTATACCCTCTCCTCTGGACTATTGCTAGAGACTTCTAATGTTTCTGTTTTATTACACAATGTGCTAGAAAAAAGAGAGAATTCCCTGAAATCAAAAGTCGCTTTTATCACATTCTGAAATAGCAACTGAGGATAAGGCAGAGTGACAGAACCCACAAAGAGACAGAGTAAGGCAGATTTCCAGCCCAAGGCAACCTAGAAGGTGAAAAGGCAAGGTCAGTTGCACAGGCCTGAGAGAGGAGTGTCTAGTGCACAGACCCCACATAAGCAAAGCCATAGCAGGCCTCAGGGGACTGAATCATCAACAGCACTGGTGATTTCCAGTCTTCTCAGACCACGGATGCCAGAGACAACTTAGAAGGAGGGGTCTGTTGGAACTGAATGAGAGAGAAGCTCAGTCTAGTACAGGGCTGTAGGGCACGGCAATGCAGCCGTGGCACCAGCAAACCAGGAACAGGCCTTGGGAGTGACTGAAGCAGCGGCAGTAGCAGAGGCAACAGTGGCAGGAGCCACAGCAGCTGCTCCTGGAGTTATTAGCCTACAAACTGAATGTTTAAAAGTCGCCTATTTTGACTGCCAGGAGCCAAGATGGCAGAGTAAACAGTAAGTCTCTCTCACCCTCCCTTATTGAACTTTAACAACCAAAAAGAATATTGCCCCAGGAAAAACCCTAAAATAGTAGAGTCAGCAGAAAGACTAGATACAGCAGTCTTTTGGCTCATGAGGCTAGGGTGATTAACATTAAAGGTCCCTCTTGCAGTGGCTGAAGGGTACCAGTAGACAAAAGGAGGCATCTCAGAAAGCCAGTGGAAAGCTCTGACTCAGCAAACCAATAACCAGGGCCCTAGCCCCCAGCACAAGAAGCCTGGGACAGTACCCCCATGTGCACCAAAAGCAGAGATCAACTTTAAAAGCCAGAAAAAAGGCAAGCAATATGAGCAAGAAGCAGTATAGAAAAACAATTACCATATAGAAGTATCTTGGTGACAGGGAATATCAAAACACAAATTCAGGAGAGGACAGCATTGTCAATATACTCACATCTGAAACCTCAGAGGGGAATATGTGCTGGTCTCAAGCCCAAAAAGTCTCTTTAGAAGAGATCAAGAAGGATTTTAAAAGTCGAATAAGGGAGGTAGAAGAAAAATTGAACAATGCCTTTGAAAATTCAGTTGACAAAATGGGAAAAAAAGTTCACTGAAGAAAACACTCCCTAAAAAGTAAAATGGGCCAAATGAAAAAAAAAAGTACAAAAACTAACTGAAGAAAACAATTCTTTAAAAATTAGAATTAAGCAATTGGAAGCTAATGACACTATGAGATATCAAGAATCAGTGAAACAAAATCAAAAGAATGAAAAAATAGAACAAAATGTAAAATACATCACTGGAAAAACAACTGACCTGGAAAATAGACCCAGGAGAGATAACTTAAGAATTATTGTTCTACCTGGAAGCCTTGATGAAAATGGACAGGATCTTTCAGGAGATCATCAAGGAAAACTGTCCTGAGGCCCTAGAACTAGAGAGTAAAATAGTCATTGAAAGAATCTATCAATCACCTTCTGAAAGAGATCCCTAGTAGAAAATGCCAAGGAATATTGTAGCCAAAGTCCAGAATTAACAGGTCAAGGAGAAAATCCTGCAAGGAGCCAGAAAGAATCAATTCAAATATTGTAGAAGCACAGTCAGGATTATTCAGGACCTTGCAGCTTCTACATTAAAAGATCAGAGGACTTGGAATATGGTATTTTGTAAGGCAAAGAAGCTTGGATTCCAAACAAGGATCAACTACTTAGCGAAACTGAGCACAATCTTCCAGCGGAGGAGATGGATATTCAATGAAATAGAGGACTTCTAGACTTTCCTGATAAAAAGACCAGAGCTCAATGGAAAATTTGATCTTCAGATACAGGATATGAGAGACATAAAAAGGTAAACAGGAAAGGGGAAAAACATATTATTCAATAAGGGTAAACTGTTTACATCCCTACTTAAGAAGATGATACTTATAACTCTTGAGAACTGTATCTTTATTACTACATTTAGAAGGGATATACATAGAGAGAGGAGGTAGGTTTAAATTGACTTTGATGTGATGATAAAAAAGTTAATGGAGTGGTGAAAAGGAACTTTAATGGGAGAAGAGCAAAGAAGGAGGCAGAATGGAGTAAATTACATCATATGAAGAGGCACAAAGACATATTACAGTAGAGGGGGAAAATGGTAGATGAATATTGTTTGAACTTTGCTCTTAGCAGATTTGGCTCAAGGAGGGAATAACATGATCAGTTAGGTATAGAAATCAAACTTGCCATATAGACAGTAGGAGGACAAATGGGAAAGAGAAGGGAAGGGGAGATAGAAAGGAGGGAAGAAGTATTAAGGGAAAAGGGAAAGAAAAGGGAGGGGGCTGATAAAAGGGAGGGCAGATTGAGGGAGGCAGGAGTCAAAAGCAAAACTAGTGAGGAGGGAAAGGGAGAAAAAGAGAAAGAAAAACATGAATGGGGGAGGGAGGAATAGGACAGAGAGAAAGACAGATAGTAATCATAATCGTGAATATGAATGGGATGAACTGTCCTATAAAATAGAAACAGATAACAGAATGAATTAAAAATCATAATTCTACAATATGTTGTTTACAAGAAACACATTTGAATAGAGGGATAAACACAGGATAACGGTAAAAGGCTGGAGTATAATATATTATGCTTCAATTAAATTAAAAAAGCAGGGATAGCAATCCTGATCTCAGACAAAGCAAAAGCAATAATAGATCTTATTAAAAGAGATAAGGAAGGAAACTACATCCTTCTAAAAGGCACCATAGACAATGAAGTAATATCATTACCAAACATATATGTACCAAGTGATATAGCATCCAAATTCTCAGAGGAGAAGTTCAGGGAGTTACAGGAAGAGATAAACAGCAAAACTATACTAGTGGGGGACCTCAACCTACCCTTCTCAGAACTACATAAATCTAACCACAAAATAAACAAGAAAGAAGTTAAGGAGGTGAATAGAATATTAGAAAAATTACATATGGTAAATGTCTGGAGAAAATTGAATGGGAATAGAAAGGAATATTTTTTTTCTCAGTGGTACATGGCAGCTATACAAAAATTGATCATGTACTAGAGCATAACAACTTCACAATCCAATGCAGAAGGGCAGAAATATTAAATGAATCCTTTTCAGATCATGATGCAAGTAAAATTCTATGTAAGAAAGGGTCATAGAAAGATAGATTACAAATTAATTGGAAACAAAATAATCTAATACTAAAGAATAAGTGGGTCAAACAACAAATCATAGAAACATCAATAACTTCATCCAAGAGAATGACAATAATGAGACAACATACCAAAACTTATGGGATACAGTAAAAGTGGTTCTGAGGGGAGGTTTTATATCTCTAAATGCTTACATGAATAAAATAGGGGAAAAAAGAGATCAATGAATTGGGCATGCAACTAAAAAAAACTAGGAAAAACAAATTAAAAATCCCCAATTAAATACCAAATTAGAAATACTGAAAGCAAAGGAGAAACTAATAAAATTTAAATAAAAAAAACTATTGAGCTAACAAATAAAACTAAGAGCTGGCATAATGAAAAAAACAATAAAATGCATAAAACTTTGGTTAATTTAACTAAAAAAGAAAGAAGAAAACCAAATTACCAGTGTCAAAAATGAAAACAGTGAATTCACCATCAATGAAGAGGAAATCAAAACAATAATTAGGAGCTATTTTGCTCAACTGTATGCCAATACATTTGACAATCTTTGTGAAATGGATGAATATTTACAAAAAATATAAATTTCCCAGATTAATAGAAGAAGAATTAAAATGCTTAAATAACCCCATCTCAGAGAAAGAAATTGAACAAGCTATCAATGAACTCACTAAGAAAAAATCTCCAGGGCCAGATGAATTTACAAATGAATTCTATGAAACATTTAAAGAACAATTAATTCCTATATAATATAAACTATTTGGAAAAACAGGTGAAGAAGGAGTCCTACCAAATTCTTTTTATGATACAAATAGGGTGCTGATATCTAAAGCAGGAAGAGTTAAAACAGAGAAAGAAAATTATAGACCAATTTCCCTAATGAATACATTTTAAATTTATTATGCAAAATTTTTAAATAAAATTTATGCAAAAATTTTAAATAAAATGTTTGCAAAAAGATTATAGCAACTTATCACAAGAATAATACACTAAGACTGGGTAGGATTTGTGCTAGAAATGCAGGGCTGGTTTAATATTAGTATAATTAGTATAATTTAATATTAGTATAATTGAGCATATCAGCAACAAAACTAACAGAAAGCACATGATTATTTCAATTGATGCAGAAAAAGCTTTGACAAAATACAACACCCATTCCTATTAAAAACAACATAGAGCATAGGAGTAAATTGAGTCTTCCTTAAAATGATAAGTGGTATCTACCTAAAACCTTCAGCAAGCATTATATGTAAAGGGGATGAGCTAGATGCATTTCTCATAAGACCAGGGGTGAAACAAAGATGTCCATTATTACCGCTGTTGTTCAAGATGGTACTAGAAATGTTAGCTGTAGCAAAAAGAGAAGAAAAATACATTTAAGGAATTAGAATAGGCAAAGAAGAAACAAAGCTATCATTCTTTGCAGATGATATGATAATATGCTTAGAGAATCCTAGAGAATCAAGTAAAAAACTACTTGAAATAATCAACAACTTTAGCAAAGTTGCAGGCTATAAAATAAACCCACATAAATCATTGGCATTTCTATATATTACCAACAAAGTCCAACAGCAAGAGACAGAAAGAGAAATTCCATTTAAACCTACTGTAGACATTATAAAATATTTGGGAGTCTACCTACCAAAACAAACCCAGGAACTATATGAACACGATCACAAAACACTTTCCACACAAATAAAGTCAGATCTAAATAATTGGAAAAACCATCAGTTGCTGATGAGTAGGCTGAGCTAATATAATAAAAATGACAGTTCTTCCTAAGCCAATTTACTTATTCAGTGTCATGTCAATCCATCTATCAAGAATATTTTATAGAGCTAGAAAAAATGACAAGATTCATCTTGAAGAACAAAAGGTCAAGAATATCAAAGGAACTAATGAAAAGAAATGCTAGAAAAAGTGACCTAGCCATACCAGGTCTTAAATTGTATTATAAAGCAACAATCATCAAAACTGCTTGGTACTGGCTAAGAAATAGAGTAGTGGATCAATGGAATAGGTTAGGTACACAAGACACAGTAGTCAAAGACTATAGTAATCTCTTGTTTGATAAACCTAAAGACCCCAGCTTCTGGGATAAGAACTTACTATTTGACAAAAACTGCTGGAGAAACTGGAAAAGAGTAGGGCAGAAACTAGGCATAGACCAAATCTCACATCATATACCAAAATAAAGTCAAAATGGGTACATGATTTAGATATAAAGGCTGATACTATAAGCAAACTAGGAGAGCAAAGAATAGTTTACTTGTCATATTTATGGAGAACAGAAGAATTTATGACCAAACAAGAGATATATTTCATAATCAACATTATGAAATGCAAAATGGATAATTTTGATTACATTAAATTGAAAAGTTTTAGCACAAACAAAGCCAATGCAATCAAGATTAGGAGGGAAACAGAACACTGGGAAAGAATTTTTACAACCAATGTCCCTGATAAGGTCCTCATTCCTAAAATATGTAGAGAATGGAGTCAAAATCATAAGAATACAAATATTCCACAATTGATAAATGGTCAAAGAATATAAACAGGCAGTTTTTAGATGAAGAAATTAAAGCTATCAATAGTCATATAAAAATGTTCTAAATCACTATTGATTAGAAAAATGCACATCAAAATGACTGTGAGGTACCACATCGTACCTATCAGATTGGTTAATATGACAAAGCATGAAAATGATAAATGTTGGAGAAGATGTTGGAAAATTGGAACAATGATGCATAGTTGGTGGAGATGTAACCTGATTGAACCATTTTGGAGAGCAATTTCGAACTATAGCCAAGGGGCTATAAAATATGCATACCCTTTGACCCAGCAATAGCACTTCTAGAGCTGAATTCCAAAGAAATCATAAAAATGGGGAAAGGACCCACATGTTCAAAAATATTTATAGTTCTTTCTGTAGTGGCAAAGAGCTGGAAATTGAGGGGAAGCCCATCAGTTGGGGAATGGCTGAACAAGTTGTGGTATATAAATGTAATGGAATACTATTTTGCTATAAAAATGATGAACAAGCAGAAAAACCTGGAAAGATTTGTATGGTCTGATGCTAAGTGAAGTGAGCAGAACCAAGAGAACGTTGTGTACAGTAATAGCCACATTGTGCAATGACTAACTTTGATAGACTTAGCTCTTCTCAGCAATGTAAGGATCTAAGACATCTCCAAAAAGTCTGATGCTGAAAAATTCTATCCACATTCAGAGAAAGAACTATAGAGTCTGAATGCAGATCAAAGCATACTATTTGTTCTTTTTTTTTCTTCTTTTTTGTTTTTTTTCTTTTTTCTTGTGGTTCCTCTTATTGGTTCTAATTCTTTTTTTTAACATGACTAATGTGAAAATATGTTTAATAGGAATGAATATGTAGATCATATATCAAATTACATGCGATCTTGGGGAGGGAGGTGGGGAAGGAGGGAGAGAAAATTTAAAAGTAAAAACTTAAGGAAGTGAATGTTGAAAGCTAAAAATAAATTAATTAATGAAAAAAAGAATAGATGAGAAATGAATACCAATAAATAGAGGAAGGACTATGAAGTGGCTGAATGAACTATGAACAATTGGGCTTTTTTAGTATTTTTTCAAGGGTTGGCACTAGTTCCTGAGATATTTCCTTCTCTGCAAGCAGAACTCCATGTAAAGCCATGCTATCTCAACAAATCTTTGCCTTGTCAGACCCTGGTCATGTTTCAATTACAGGCAATCACTGAGTAGGAAAGGGATTTGGACAAAGTTTCTACTAGGAGATGAGGCAAATGGGTGAATAGGAAAAGTTTGGAGAGGGTATGAATATTTCTATTCTTCTTATCCTCTCACCTTGTTGAATAAAACTGCATCTGTCTCCTGAAATTTCTGCTGGATCTCAGGGTGGGTGGTCAGGTTGTAAATAAGGAAAGAAAGAACTGAGCTGTTGCTTTCATAGCCAGCAAAAAGAAAGATAATGGATTGGGCCAGAATTTCCTCATCACTGAGATCTGAAATAGAGGCAAAGGAGATATTCAGACAAAGTCATCATACCATTGTTACATCATTCAGTCATATTAAAAGATTTTAGGAAAGGCATCTACCTGACTCTCCAGAATAACTAGAAAAGGTCTGAAAGGCATTCATTCATATGATAAGAATTTCCAACCAAAATTTATCATCACGAGGAAAACCAGGGTTGCTCAACCTTATTTCTCTGATAGGTGTTCTGTTCTTTTTTTTTTCTGTTTTGTTTTTCATTAATTAATTAACTTTTAGTGTTCAACATTCAGTTCCATAAGCTTTTGAGTTTTAAGTTTTCTCCCCCTCTCTTCTCACCTCCCTCCCCAAGACAGCATGCAATCTGGTATAGGCTCTGCATATACATTCCTATTAAACATATTTTCGCATTAGTCATGTAAAGAAGAATTACAACCAATAGGGGGAACCACTAGAACGAAGAAACAAAACAAAACAGGAGAAAAAAAAGAGCAAATAGTATGCTTCGATCCACATTAAACTCCATAGTTCTTTCTCTGGATGTGGATAGCATTTTCCAGCATGAGACTTTTGGAGTTGTCTTAGATCCTTGCTGAGAAGAGCTAAGTCTATTAAAGTTAGTCATCACATTATGTGGCTATTAGTATGTACAGCATTCTCCTGGTTCTGCTCACTTCACTCAGCATTAATCCATGAAAGTCTTTCCAGGCTTCACTGAAGTTGCTTGCTCGTCATTTCTTATAGCACAATATTATTCCATTATATTAATAAACCACAACTTGTTCAGCCATTCCCCAACTGATGGGATTCCCCTCAATTTCAAATTCTTTGCCACCACAGAAAGAACTGCTATAAATATTTTTTAGATGTGAGTCCTTTTCTCATTTTTTTTTTGCCTAGGCAATTGGGGTTAAATGACTTGCCCAGGGTCACACAGCTAGTATCCTTTTCTCAGTTTTATGATCTCTTTGGGATACAGATCTAGAAGTGCTATTGCTGGGTTAAAGGGTATGCACATTTTTATAGCTCTTTGGGCATAGTTCAAAATTGCTCTCCAAAATGATCAGATCATGTCACAACTCCTCCAACTATGCATCATTGTTCCAATTTTTTCACATCTTCAACATTTATCATTTTCCTGCTTTGTCATGTTAGCCAGTCTGATAGGTGTGATGTGGTACCTCAGGGCTGTTTTGATTTGCATTTCTCTAATCAATAGTGATTTGGAGCATTTTTTCATATGACTATAGATGGCTTTAATTTTTTCATCTAAAAACTGCCTGTTTATATCCTTTGACCATTTATCAATTGGGGAATGTTTGTAATTTTGACTCCATTCTTCATATATTTTAGAAATGAGGACATTGTCAGAAACACTGGTTGTAAAAATTCTTTCCCAGTTTTCTGCTTCCTTCCTAATCTTGGTTTTATTGGCTTTGTTTGTGCAAAAACTTTTCAATTTAATGTAATCAAAACTATCCATTTTGTATTTCATAATGTTCTCTATCTCTTGTTTGGTCACAAATTCTTATGTTCTCTATAAATCTGACAGGTAAACTATTCTTTGCTCTCCTAGTTTGCTTATAGTGTCAACCTTTATATCTAAATTGTGGACCCATTTTGACTTTATTTTGGTATTTGATGTAAGATTTTGGTCTATGCCTAGTTTCTGACCTACTCTTTTCCAGTTTTTCCAGCAGTTTTTGTCAAATAGTAATTTCTTATCCCAGAAGCTGGGGTCTTTGGGTTTATCAAACAGTAGATAACTATAGTCATTGACTACTGTGTCTTGTGTACCTAACCTATTCCACTGATCAACCACTCTACTCATCTATTCTGATATTTAATATCTTTGTGACTTCGGGTCTCTTCTCTACTCTCCACTTACCCTATATCCTCTTCCCTCCTTTTACTTTCTGTTTTCCTCTCTATTGCTTGTCCTCCCCTTCTCTATTCTCCTCTCATCTCCTCTTCTCAGATTCTCATTCATTCTCTGATGTGACTGATAACAGGATTTATACACTCTTTCTGGTGTTAGACTTCTAGAGTCTGCATAGAAATTAGTCATTTGTGGAAGGATAAACCAAGATGACAAAAAGTGGAAGCTGGGGAGCCATGAAGACACAGATGGTCTCTTTTCAGATTTTAAGTGTATCTAAAATAAATTTGATTGAGGTAAATTGTGTCTACTATTCCACCCTAGATTTAATGGTTGGCCTGGTTTGTTCTAAGGGACAACCCAGGAGAACAGAAGAAAAATATTAATCTTAGCACAACTTCTTTCTACTGAGGTTCAAAATTTTTGTCAAAGTCTCAATAGGGCTCATTTTATGAAAATCTTTATATAGATACAAATCTCACATTGACAGATCTCAGAATTTTTTAGTTTTTTTATTAATTTATTGATTTTTGGTTTTCAACATTCACTTTCACAAGATTTTGATTTCCAAATATCCTCCTAATCTCTCTACTCCCCCTGCCCAACAGTATGCATTCTGACTACCCCTTCCCCAATCAGTTCTACCTTCTATCAAACCATCCTCTTTATTTCTTTCCCCTTCTATTTTCCTACAGGACAGGATCAATTTCTATACCCTACTGCCTGTATATCTTATTTTATCTTATTATAGTTGCATGTAAAAAACAATTTTTAACATTCATTTTTAAAATCTTGAGTTCCAAATTCTCTCCCTCTCTCCCTCCCCACCCAATCCTCACTGAGAAGGCAAACAATTCTATATAGGTTATACATGTCTAGTCATACAAAACACTTCCAAATTGGTCATGTTGTGAAAGATTAACTCTACTTCCCTCCAGCCTATCCTACCCCCTATTTATTCTTCTGTCCCTCCTCAAAAGTGTTTGCTTCTGATTAGCCCCTCCGCCAATATGCCCTCTGTTCTATCATAACCCCGTCTTATCCCTTTCCTCCCTATTTTCTTGCAGGGTAATACAGATTTCCATGTCCAATTGAGTGTGTATATTATTCCTTCCTTAAGCCAAATCTGATGAGAGTAAGATTCACTCATTCACTCTCACCTCCCTCCTCTTCCCCTGCTTTGTGAAAGCCTTTTCTTGTCTGTTTTATGTGAGATAATTTACCCCACTCTACCTCTCCATTTCTCCTTCTCCAAGCACAATCCTCTCTCACTCCTTTATTTTATTTTTTAGATATCACCCCTTCATTTTCAACCCACCCTGTGCCCTCTGTCTACATACTCCCTCCAACTACCCTAATAGTGAGAAAGATCTCATGACTTACAAATATCATCTTTCCACATAGGAATGTAAACAGTTGAACTTTAATAAGTCCCTCATGTTTTCTCTTTTCTGTTTACCTCTTCACGCTTCTCTTGAGTCTTGCACTTGAAAGTCAAATTTTCTATTCAGTTCTGATCTTTTCATCAAGAATTCTTGGAAGTCCTCTATTTCACTGAATATCTAATTTTCCCCTAAAGAATTACACTCAGTTTTGCTAGGTAGGTCATTCTTGGATTTAATCCTAGCTCCTTTGACCTCCAGAACATCATATTTCAAGCCCTCTGATCCCTTAATGTAGAAACTGCTAAATCTTGTGTTATCTTGATTGTTTTTCCACAATACTTGAATTGCTTCTTTCTGCCTGCTTGCAATATTTTCTCATTGGCCTGGGAACTCTTGAATTTGGCTATAATTTTCCTAGGAGTTTTCCTATTGGAATCTCTTTCAGGTGGCGATTGGTGTATTCTTTCAATTTCTATTTTGCCCTGTGGTCCTAGAACATCAGGGCAGTTTTCCATAATTTCTTTTCTTCTTTTTCTTAGGCAATTGGGGTTAAGTGACTTGCCTAGGTTCACACAGCTAGTAAGTGTCAAGTGTTTGGTCCGAGGGCAGATTTGAACTTAGGTCCTCTTGACTTCAGTGCTGGTGCTCTATGCACTGCTCCACCTAGCTTACCTGATATTTTCTTGAAAGATGATGTCTAGGCTCTTTTTTTGATCATGACTTTTGGGTAATCCAATAATTTTTAAATTATCTCTCCTGGATCTGTTTTCCAGGTCAGTTATTTTTCAATGACAAATTTCACATTGTCTTCCATTTTATTATTCTTTTTTTTTGTTTTATAATTTCTTGAATTCTTATAGAGTCATTAGCGTTCATTTGCTACATTCTAACTTTTAAGGAATTATTTTCTTCAGTGAGCTTTTGGACCTTTTTTCCATTTGGCTAATCCTGCTTTTTAATTTTTTTTTATTTTTTAGGATAATTTTTATTTATTTTTTTGTTTTCAACATTTACTTCCACAAGATTTTGAGTTCCAAATTTTCACCCCATCTCGCCCCTTCCACCACCCCAAGATGGCATGCATTCTGAATACCCCTCCCCCTAGTCTGCCTTCCCTTCTATCTCCTCCCCTCTCTTATCCCCTTCCCCTTCAATTTTCCTTTAGGGCAGGATGGATTTCTGTACCCCATTTTCTGTATTTCTTATTTCCCAGTTGCATGTGAAAACATTTTTTTTAAACATGTGATTTTAAAACTTTGAGTTCCAAATTTTCTCCCTTCCTCCCTCCCCTCTCACCCTCATTGATAAGGCAAGCAACTAAATATAAGTTATATATATGCAGTCATGCAAAACACTTCCATAGTAGACATGCCATGAAAAACTAACTCTATTTCCCTTAATCCTATCCCACCCCCTCCCATTTATTCTATTTCTTTTGACCCTGACCCTCCACAGAAGTACTTGCTTCTGATTACCCCCTTTCCCAATCTGCCCTCCTCTCTATCATCCCCCTACTCCCTTGTCCCCCCCCATTTTCCTGTAGGGTAAGACAGATTTCCATACCCAATTGAGTGTGTGTGTTATTCCCTCCTTAACTCAAACTCTATGAGAATAAGATTCACTCATTCCCTTTCACCTTCCCCTATTTCCCCTCCACTGTAAGAGCCTTTTCTTTTCTGTTTTTTTTTGTGAGATAATTTATCCCATTCTACTTCTCTCTTTCTCCTTCTCCTAGTATAATCCTCTCTCACCCCTTAATTTTATTCTCCAGATATGACCCCTTCATTTTCAACTCACCCTGTGCCCTCTATCTATCTATCTATCTATCTATCTATCTATCTATCTATCTATATCTATATATACATACATATAATTTTTCCCCCTCCAACTACCCTAATACTGACAAAGGTCTCATGAGTTACAAAGATCATCTTTCCATGCAGGAATGTAAACAGTTCAACCTTAATAAGTCT
>NW_020954585.1:47608126-47674760 GCF_900497805.2 Vombatus ursinus
TAAGGAAGTATTTTCTTCAGTAAGCTTTTGGACTTCCTTTTCCATTTAGACAATTCTGCTTTTTAAGTCATTCTTCTCCTCATTGGCTTTTTGGATCTCTTTTGCCATTTGGGTTAGGCTATTTTTTAAAGTGTTATTTTCTTCAGTATTTTTTTTTTGAGTCTCCTTTAGCAAGCTGTTGACTTGTTTTTCATGATTTTTTTGCATCACTCTCAGTTTTTCCTCTACTTCTCTTACTTGTTTCTCAAAATCCTTTTGAGCTCTTCCAAGGCCTGGGACCAATTCATATTTTTCTTGGAGGCTTTGGATGTAGGAGCTTTGGCTTCATTGTCTTCTTCTGGTTGTGTGTTTGGATCTTCTTTGTCACCAAAGTAAGATAATATAGTCTGACTCCTTTTTGCACTGCTTGCTCATGATCACAAACAATTACTTGAGTTATAAGCTCTTTGTTAAGGTAGGGGTCTGTTTCCAGTGTGGAGAATGTACTGTCCCAAGCTTTGGGGGTTTTGTGCAGCTGTTTTCAGAAATAGTTCTAGGGACCGGCAAATTTTCAGTTCTTCCAAGGTGGTATGAAAAGGGGTGAGGTGTTTACTCCTTTCCTGGCCTGTACTCTGGTCTATGAGCATTTTTTTCTGTCTTGGAACTGTGAGGAGGATTCTGTCTCCACAGGCACTACAAGCTTCACCATGCCAGCACTCCTCCTCGCCCCAGGATCGCCACTCAGAACTGTGACCCAGATCGAAGCATGGGCAAAGCAAGAGAATCCTGTACCAGCAGAGAGATCCCTGCAATCCCCCTCTGATCAGCCACTTGATTCACCTTCAGTCTGTGGGCCCAAAGCTGTGGAGGCAGCCGCCGCTCTGGGGCCTCACTTAGGGTCTGGGGCTGAGAGTGCTCTTCTCCCTCACCATAGACACAGACTTTTCCTATTGACCTTCTAAGTTGTCTTTGGCATTCATGGGTTGAGAAATCTGAAAACCACCACAGCTGCCCATGATTCAGTCCTCTGAGGCCTGCTCCAGGTTCACTGTGGCCTGCGTGCCCATGCCAAACTGAATTCCTCTCCCAGCCTGGCGTGATATACCTTCCTGATCAACCATCCATGTTATCTTGGGCTGGAAATTTGTTTTACTCTGCCTTTTTGTGGGTTCTGCTGCTTTAGAATTTGTTTAGAACCATTTTTATAGGTATTTGGAGGGGTTTGGGGGAGAGCTCAAGCAAGTCACTGCTTTTACTCCATCTTGGCATGGCCCCCAAGGTAGTGTCTTTAAGAAAGAAATCTGTCTAGTAAAACCCAAGATAACTAGATAGGTTTCATCCATCAAAATTTACCTTTCTTTGAACAGAATACTCTCAGATAAGGGCATGATACCCCATGTGTGGAGACGAGAGAACAGAACAGGACAGGACAGGACAGGACAGGGCAAGAATTACTAGGTGTCCCTCAGGGTTCTGACCTAGACTCTCTTCTATTCTCCTGCTAAGCTACTTCACCTGGTGAGTTCATCAATTCCCACAGATTTAATTATCATTTTTATGCCTATGATTTTCAAATCTATCTATCCTGCCCCAAACTCTCCATTTATCTCCAATTGACTTTCAGACATTTTGAACTGGATGTCCAATAGACATCATAACTTCAATATGATCAAAACAATTCATTATCATTCCCCACAAACATCCTCCCCACCTTTGCTATTTCTGGCAGTATCATGTTCCCAGTCCCTCAGATTCACAGCCTTGAAATTATACTTGCCTACTCCCTATCTCTCACCCCCTCATGTCTAATTTGTTGTTAAGGCCTGCCAATTTTACCTTTATGACATTTTTCAAAAATCTTCTCTTCTCTGATGGTGCTCCCACTCTAGTGTAGGGCCCGATCATCTCACATCTAGATTATTATAATAGCTGACTAGTGGGTCTACCTGGCTCCAGTCTTTCTCCACATCAATTCATTCTTCATTTAACCATAAAAATGAGGTCCCTCAAGTATAAGTATGATCACATAACCCCCTTCCTCAGTAAACTCTGGTGGCTCCTTAGTGCCTCCAGGAGCAAATACAAAGTGTGCTCCCTAATGCCTCTCCAGTCTTTTTCCAACTTACTCCCTATCATCTATTCTTTGATTCACTTTCACTGGCTTCCTGGATGTTCCACAAAGAAGACACTTCACCTCAGGCTCCAAGCATCTTCTCTGCCTAGTCCCTATACCTGGAATGTTCACCCTCGTTTGCTCTGACTATTGACCTCCCTGTCTTCTCTTAAGTCCAATACAAATCTGACCCTCTACAGGAAGTCTTCCTCAACCCCTCTGAATTCCAGTGCCTTCCCTCTGTTAAATATTTCCTATTCATCCTGTATATGGCTTGCATTGTATATATTTCTTTGCATATTGACTTTCCTGTTAGATTGTAAGCTCTTTCAAATCAAGGAATATCTTTTGCTCTTTATGCAACCCCAGCACTTAGTACAGTGTCTGGAACATTGCAGACATTAAATAAATGTTTTTTGATTGTTTGATTGATTGATTGATGCATCTCTTCCAAAGTCAGATTCATTGTTCTAAACTTGCATCTTCTTTTTTTCACCTATCTCTTTTCTCTTGCCATTTTTAAAAACCAGGTTTAACTAGGAAAACAAAGAGAGCATCAACCCTTATGTGTACTTGCCCTTTGCTGCTGATCCCCAAAACTGTATCGAGTTGAGATTTGTAATTATGAGTATGAAAGTTGCAGCTAGTTGCCTCTTGTGGGAGTTTTCCTTCAGAACTTTTAAAAAAAACATCACTTTTATTGACATCTTGTTTTCATATCCCCTCTATTTCTAAATATATCCTTCCCAACCTCTACCACTAGGCTATACCCTGTAAGAAAAGATTTTTTTCAACAGATATAAGTAATTCAAGAAACCTTCCCCCTGCAAATGATAAATTTATACAGTATTACTATACATTCCCTAGGTTTCCGCCTCTGCAAGTCACTATAATTACAGCATTCACTTTCCCCCCTCTTTTCCATGTTGTGGTCATACTTTGTGCTTCCCTTGTTCTGCTTATTAGGATCAATTCACATAAAACTTCCCATGGTTCTCTGAGGTTTTCACATTCATCATTTCTTATAGTGCAGTTGATATTCATTACATCCATTTAGCACAATTTGTTCAGCTATTTCCCAAGTGAAAAGCATTATTTTTTTTGTTCTCTGGACCTTGCTTTTCAAGGAACACAGTATATGTTTACTACTCTTACTAAAATTCAAAAAAATTGTGATTAACATCTTTGACTGACTGATGCAAACACTGGAGACTTTTACAAACAAGATTTTGTTAAATGGAAGCACAATATTAATAGCAGACATTTATACAGACTTTTTTTGGGGGGGGGTTAGGCAATGGGGTTAAGTGACTTGCCCAGGGTCACACAGCTAGTAAGTGTTATGTGTCTGAGGTCATATTTGAACTCAGGTCCTCCTGAATCCAGGGCCTGTGCTCTATCCACTGTGCCACCTAGCTGCCTCTATACAGACTTTTAAGATTGGCAAGTACTTTACCTATAATATTTTATTTGATGCTCACAGAGGAAACTGAGGTTCAGAGATGTTACGTGACATGCTCAGGGTTCAATAAGAATCTGAGGTGCAAATGGAGCCCAGGTTACCATATGCAGGGATGTATAGTAACTGCTTAGAGAGCACCCCAGTTTAAGCCTTGGAATAAACTCTATGATGATTTTTTTGTGGGGCATATTTTATTTTCACAGAATACCATAGATTTTTATAGCAATGGAAAGAAGGGGATACATTATAGATGCTTCTAATGAATCAGTTCAAAAGGAAAGAAACTGAAATGTCTTCTTCATGTAATCTATTACTATGGTAATAAGGTCAAACAGTCTTTAATTTATGAAATTTGTTAACAAGTTCCTATAGGAACATGTTTTGGGCTAGAAGGGACCTTGGAAGCCATCTAATGCAACCCCTTCATTTTACAGATAAGGTAACCAAGGCCAAGAGGATTTAAGAGACAAAGATTACAGAGGAGTAGTCTGGATTTGAATCTTGGTCCTCTGATTGCAAATCCAAACCAATATGGGTCCTTTGATTTTGCAGACAATATTTAGAATGGATAAAGACAATTTGTATTACCCAAGAAACAAGTAGAACAGACTGAGACCTTTATTTGTATAGCTAGCCAAGAAGACCCTCATGTCCCTGACTATATTATAAAGTCATTAATATTGCAATCTAAGCCACAGAGTTTTCAAAAACAATGGTAAAGAATGATTGGCTATAAGATCAAGATAAGTGCTATTAAGAGAAATGGAATTATTCACAATTAAAAAATATAAATTCTTTGAAAAAATATAATTTACAATTAAAAGTCTGTATTTTGTTATGTCCATTGAAAAGGAAATGTCATTTGCCTTTTAGAAGCCAAGATAAACTTAGCTTCCGCTCACTGGATTTTAGTAAGAAAAACTAGATGAAGTCACTTCACTTAAGTGTAGTAAATGAGATCATAACTCAAATCCTGAAGATTGTAAATATTCCATGGTGAGTGTAATGAAGGCAGGCCTTTATCTGAGGACAAAATTATTGAAGATCAGAAAAGTTACTGCCTCAGTGAGACAACTGCCTGCCATCAGATTTCTTCTTGTTAATGTGCTTGAAGATTTTGGACTTGTCCAAAATTTTTGGATGTCTGGTAGCCAAAACCACCACCACCACCATCACCACCTCTTTTTTGCAACCTCTTGCCCTGGCTGCTGTTCAGATTTAGGTCAACAAATGGAAGTACTTTCAAACCAAGTGATAAAGTGACTTGAGGTAAATTGAAGATATTCACATTGTAGATTTGCTTCAGAGAATGGGAATCATATGCTGGAACATAGGATTTATATGCGTAGTGTGTCAATTTATGAAGGAAGTGGTTCTCTATTAGTTTTTCCAACTGAGATTGAATGTCAGAAATTTTTGACTGGAAAATTCTAATTCACTTAATGGTACCTTGGCTTGCTTGTAAAATAAGCAAAGCATGACCTCTTCTGTTTATGCCTCTGGCTGTTCTACCTACACAACGAATATATTCCTTTGGATCATCTGGAGGGTCATACTGGACAATCCAATTTACTTCTGGGATATCTAGCCCTCTGGAAGCCACATCTGTACATAGCAAAATTCCAAAATCTGCATTGCAGATTCTGAACTGAAAGAATGTAGTTGTCTGCTTATTTTGCTTCTGCTTGCCATGAATGGTCATGTCAGGTAAATCAACGTAGTTCAGAAGCTCATAGTGGTATTTCACTGACATACACAAAGAAAAAATATACCATCAGCTTCTTTTTCTGGTTCTTCTTGAGGAATGTAAAGAGTAGAAGGAACCTTTTCTCAGAAGGACAAACTACATATACCTGTTAAATACCTTCTACTGTTGCAGTATCTTTATCATCATCAACACCAACATACAACGGCTCCTTTTTAAGGGAAATTTTTGCCAGATCTTCTACCTTATGAGTTTGCATGCAGAAAAGAGCAACGTTTGCCTGCATTTTGGCAGAAGTTTGATAATCTGATTCATTTCTTCCTCAAACCCAACCTCAAGAATTTGGTCAGCCTCATCAATAACAAGACACTGCAAGTTTTTAAACATAAATCCTGGGGTGTTCTGCATATGGTCCAGAAGTCGGCCATGTGTTGTCACATAATGTTGATCCCATTTGTAAGTTTCTGTGCCTCTGCAGATCTGTTACTGCCTCCCATGATCAAACCATAGGTATGCACATGGTGAGATATTAATTCCTTAAGTACACTAAAGCATTGCATAGCCAGCTCCCAAGTAGGTGAGAGGAAAAGGACACCTGTTCCATTCCTAGGCATGAACTTTAACTTAACAATGAGTTCTATTGAAAGATGAGGAATGCCAGGGTTTTGCTCCTGCCTATTTTTGTAGCTGCTAGAATATCATTGGCTTCTGGAAGTGGTCTGATAATTTTATGTTGGATCTCAGTCATGTTAGTAAAGCCCATTTCTGCTATTGCCTTCAGAGTGCTTTCATTGATGATATTACTAAGTGAAGTGAATGAAGTATCCTCAAAGGACCCTGTTAGACCATGAGAAAGGCTGGGCAGTTCTGCATCCTCTTTCTGATCCTCCACCGTGTTTTCTTTTGTTTTTGAATCTTTCTCACTTTGACCATCAGTTAGTCTTTCACCATCCCTGTTAGTCTTCAGTTTATGCTTTTTTGTTTCCAGGTCCTGCATCAGCTGTTATTTTTCTCTTCTTTTTCTTTTTTAATTAAGAACTGGGGAGCTGTGCAGTTGATTTTCTGCTAACTGCTAACACTGTAGATTTCTTGGGAGATTTTTCCACTTTGATTTGTTCTACTGTTTCTTCTGATACATGCTCATCTTGGATTTCTGTTATATTGGTCCCTAAGGACTCTTTCTGCTTTAGCCACTGGTTCCTCTGATGCAGCTTCTCATTGTGCTTCTAGATCTTCTTGCACAGCAACTTCATCAGAAGGTGAGACATTTTGCCAGCTGGCCCTGTTCTTCTCCTCCATCACTTTGACTGTCTTTTTCCTGTTGCTTCTTCCTCATACTCTGCTTTTCTGGCCCACACATGAGACCAGAACTTCTAAAGAGACAAAGGTGAGGATTCATATCCTTTGTTTAATACTTAGGATTTTTTTTTGTCAAGAGGATTTATTTTCAAAGTAGAAAAATGTCCTATGGCACATGGACAAATTTAATTCAACACAGTTTGCCTATTTAGTGTAAGCAGGCTATTAAAAATTAACTTACTATTATTAAGATGGAAATATATAGAAGGCCAAGAGAGAAACAATTAAAGTGTTGTTGGGGACATAATTAATTTGATTTACTTATAAAAGCAATAACATAAAATTCTTGATTGCAAACAATATGGATTTTGAAGACCAAAGTATAGCAGATCCTTTTAATTCCTTTGTTTTATGAGAGAAAAATATATAGTATCAAAAGTCATGGGAGTGAATAAAATAAAATTAATTTCAGCAAGATTCTTAATTCTACCTTACAACAGACTAGTATCATTAAAACCTGAGTACATAGTTAATATATATTTATTATATTTTGTGACAGTTTTTGAAGTTCAAACTATATTGGGAGTCTATTACAACCACATCAATCTAACATTCTTTTACATGACATTCCAGCTAGTTGGTCTTCATGTGTATAATATTTTTTCTTTAAGATGTCATTAACATTTGTAACTACTTCATTTTCTTTCTATTGTTTGGTACTGGTTGCTTATTGAACTCTAATTGATTTTCTTAATTGTTATAGGTTCAGACACTCCTTTCACCAACTATACTCATTATCCTGCAGGCTGTACCAAGGACCAAGAAGGCAAACCAACACTAGAAATTCTCCTTCTCATTCTACTCACCCCTGTCTACAATCATGCCCTAGATTTTCCTTCTATGGTCCAAAGAAACTGAATCCTAAGATTTCAAAAGTAACAATTTACTTTGTGAAAGAAACAAAGAAAAAGAAATGAGGTGTTTTTTTTTTAACCAGAGGAGATGAATTCTTAGATTTTTCAGATGATCTTTTGGATGTTTGAGGACTATTGTATAATGTTCAGTGTTGTTAAGTGTCACGTACACTGATCCAATTGATCATGTTCCAAAAGAAATGGCACTCAATGGATTAGTACAACTTGATATTACTATTGTGATTCAATGGATAAACATAGATAAAGCCATGAATTGAGTGTCTATTATTTTTTATAAATAATTATCCTTGACAATTATTGTAATGGTAAATGTAGTAAAATTGTGGTGAGCATGTTACTTATTTTTCATATTCTGCATTTGACCTAAGCAAAATATTTTTTATTTTGTGGATTTTTAAAAATTTTTTTCTTTTGGGTCTGTATCATCTTTCACAACATGACTAATATGGCAATATGGTTTGCATGACTGAACGTGTATAACCTACATCAAACTACTTCCTGTCTTTGGGAGGGGGAGGTCAGGGAGAGAAAATCTGGAACTTAAAAAAATTTAAATAAATATTAAAAACTGTCTTTATATGAAACTGTAGAAAAATGAAGTATCATTTCTTTAATATTTTGCATTAGACATAGTTGTCTAATGCTACAAACCACAAAAGACATTTTCATAAACTTCTTGTCTCATGTCTAGTATTCCTTAAAGTCATATCATTGTCATTTAGTTGGATGGGCAATGTGTTGGTTTTGATTATCTTAATTTTTTATAGCCAAGTAACTGATCAGAATGTTCATGCAGAAGTCCAATTTAACACTGATAACTCTGGTAAGGGGACAAATCATTCTTTTAGTTCTTTTTCCTTTTCCATTCCTTCCATAAACATTTGAGTGTAAACACCGACAAAAACTTTGAGCTTACTTTGATCAAATTCAGTCTTAGAGATTCGTTACAAATCACACTCTTTTGGTTGTGTTCCCTTTGGGGTTTCACCCAAGAACTTCAGCACTTGTCTTCTTTCTTATTTCTCTATGCAAATGGTAAATGGATCTTCAGTTTCCACCGAAATATTTGACTAACAATTTATGAAATACCAAATAGGCCTTCTTTCAGGTGATAAAAAGTGTAAAAGAAAAGTATTTATGCCTAAACTTATAAACAGTCAAAAAGAACTCTCTTAACATATCTGGTTGGCCTATATTTCACCCAAGGATATAATGTGGTTGAGGTACAATCAAAACAGGAAAACATTTGGGGCCACTAGAAAACTAACCCCTATCAAAGTTTGTGCTTCTTACACAGTCCTTCTGTCTATGGTAAATAATGGAATTCTGTTATTTTAACCCCCCCCCCCACTCCAAACAACTTAAGTCCTCTGCCTATTTAAGAAGGGCTCTTGAATGTTTGAAAGAAAAATCAATGATGGACTATAAAATGGTATTGGTGGAGAGACTAGATATTCTTCCAGCTGGAACATTATAAGACGTTAGATTCTTGTTTTTACCATCTCCAATCAGTAATCGATTTTTCTTTTGTAATGTTTCTTGTTTTTGGTTAGTCCTTGCCATTCTCTTTGACCACTCTAGTGTAAACCTACATTGTCTCGTCCCTACATTTCTGCAGTTACTGGAGTAGGTTTGTAACTGGCCTCCCTTCCCTTGAATCTCTCTCTACATGAGTCCATCTTCTGGATCCATACCAGATTATTCTTCCTAAATTTTTACTTACAAAATGCCATTTTCCTAGTCAAATTTTTCATTTTTTCATTGTTTACTAGGTTAAATACAAACACCTGATATCTCATGTAAACATCTGTCACTAAAAATAACCATAATAGAGCATTGGCCCTGAAGTCAGGAGGACCTGAGTTCAAATCCAGCCTCAGACCAAACACTTGGCACTTACTAGCTGTGTGATCCTGGGCAAGTCACTTAACCACAATTGCCTGAAAAAAAAAAAAGAAAAAGAAAAAAATAACCATAAACATATTTTTCTGAAATAAACCTTAATGTGGTATAAAAGTGAAATCTTATTGAGCAGCTAGGTGGTACAGGGTATAGAACACTTGGCTTGGAATAAGGAAGACCCAATTTCAAGAGTTCAAATCTGGCCTCAGAAACTTTCTAGCTATGTGAGCCTGGGTAAGTCACTTAACGATGTTTGCCTCAATTCTTAATCTGTAAAATGGGCTGAGAGAGAAATAGCAAACTGTTCCAGTACCCTCACCAAGAAAACCCCAAATGGGCCCGTGAAGAGCTGGACACAAAACTGTCAGAGCTCAACAACAATGAAAAAGGTAAAAAAAAGAAGAAGAAAAGTCACTCAAAAATTTTCTGAAATGCCAAAAAAACTCTTGAAGTCTGACTACAAAAGCATAGTGTAGACTTGTGTAAATATAATTGTAGCCTTGTCTATATGAATTGATGCAAAATAAAATAAATAGAGCCCAGAAAACAATATATGCCCTAACCACAAAAATGCAAATGACACAAAAAATAAATGTAACAAAAGTATAAAAATCAAATGAGATTTATATGAGGACATATGGAAGACACTCCTAAAGTACCCCTTAATGGAGGTGAGAGGTTCACAAGTATTACGTATTGCTTGTGTAAAAACATGTATTATTTATTTCAATGTATTGATCAGTTGTATGAAAAAAAAATTCACTCTAAAAAATCCTATTTGTCATAAGGGATGGCTTTTGGGGAGTGGCAGGTGTAGGAATAATTGGAGCCCTGTGGTGATGTAAGACACAAGAAATACCAATAAAATCATAAAAATATTTAAAAAACCAATTAAACTCCAAAAAAGAATCCTACAAACCACAGGCAAGATTAAAAAAATTGAAAGTTAAAAAGTTAATGAGTAAAACTAGAACTTGTTTTTTAAAATCAGTAATCAATTATCTCATTGGGTTTTAAAAAGAAAGAAGAAAATCAAATGGACTGTATGAAAAATCAAAAAAGGTTTCCTCATAACCAATGAAGAAAAAAAAACATTTATTGCGAGTTCTTTCTGTCAAATATGTGCTTATAAAACTGACAATCTAAATAGAATAGAATAATATTTACAAAATATGAACTTCCTAATTAACAGAACAGGAAATATTTTACTTAAAGAATTCATCTTAGAAAAATAAATTGAATAAGCTATAAATGAATTCCCTAAGAAAAAAATAACTGACAAGGAATAGATGGATTTACAAACAAATTCTACCAAAAATTTTAAGAACAATTATTTGTATAAATAAAACTCTTCCAACCCAGGGAAAGAAAGAATAGAAAAAAAGGATAATTATTCTATATACTGTTTACACTGTTTGAAAAATAGTAAAGAAATCTTACCAAGTTCCTTCTATGACACAAATATAGTTTTGATGCTCTCACCAGAGAGCTATAGCCAATTTTCCTAAGGAATATTGATCCAAATTTTAAAGAAAATACTATCAAAGAGATAATATATCCTAAAGATAATACATTATAAGCCAATTGGACTTATGTTGGGAATGCAGGAGATATGTCATATTAGAAAAACTACAAACATAATTGACAATAGCAATAATAAAACCAGTCAAAATTATCCAATTATTATTGTTGCCGTTGTTGTTTGGTGTTAAGACTTTTATTTCTCTAGACCTGAAAGTGTATGTGTGCAAAAAGCTGATGGAATAGAATGCAATTCAATTCTTTTAAGTATATAAAAGAAAGAAATTTTATAAACATTTTAAGATCTGAAAACACCGTATTTTGGAGACGAAGGAAGATTTCGAGATCCATTATTCAGCTTTTTGATAGTTACATATTGTCATCAGATAATTTAAATAAATATAGCTGTTTACAGAATACAACCAATCCTGTTAAAAATTTTAGAAATTATAAACATAAATAGCTTTCCTTAAAAAGTAAGTAATGTGTGCCTAAAACAAAGAACAAGCATCATCTGTAACGGGAATCAGTTAGAAATCTTTCTAATAAGATCAGGAGAGAAGCAAGAATGTCCTTTATTACCACTGCAATTCAATATTATACTAGAACTTCTAGCTGTAGCAATAAGATGAGACAGAAATTAAAAGAATAAGCATAGGCAGAGAGGAAACCAGTTACCACTTTTCACAGATGATATGATGGTTTACTTACAAAACTCTAGATAGTAAACTAAAATTTAATTGAAGCCATCAACAATTTAAGTACGGATTGGATACACAATATACAATAGCAGATGATGACAATAAGTTATGAATTCAAAGATTCCAAATATTAGGATAAGACCTCACTATTTGATAAAACTACTGGGAAAACTGGAAAGTAATCTAGCAGACATTAGACACAGATCAAAATTTCCTACTATCTATCAAGATAAGCTCAAAATTGGTACATAATTTAGAAACAAATGGTAATATCTTAAGGAAATTATTGGAGCATGGAAAAATTACCTGTCAGATCTTTGGGTAGGGGAAGAGTTCATGACCAAACAAGAGATAAAGAATTTCATGGGAAGTATAACTAATAATTTTGAAAATATAAAATTAAAAAGGTTTTGCAGATGGAGCAGCTAGGTGGTGCAGTGGATAGAACTCTGGCCTTGGAGTCAGGAGGACCTGAGTTCAGATCCAGCCTCAGACACTTGACACTTACTAACTGTGTAATCCTGGGCAAGTCACTTAACCCTGATTGCCTCACCAAAAAGCAAAAAAATAAAAAAATAAAAAAAAAAGAGAGAGAGAACGGTTTTGCAAAAACAAAACTAATGCTGCTAGAATTAGAAGAAAAGCAGGAATGTGAAAAAATATCTTTGCACTAAGTTTCTCTGATAGAAATCTCATTTTTAAAATATATAAAAAAACTAATCAAATATATAAAAATAAGAATGAATTCCCAAATGATAAGTGGTCAAGGGGTATAAACAGGAGGTTTTTTGAGGAAGAAATCAAATCAGTCGTCATATTAAAATGCTCAAACCCACTGATAATTGGAGAAATGTAAATTAAACCATTCTAAGGCACTATACTCAGTAACAGCAATATTGTCATGATGATCAACTGTGAGTTAGCTACTCTAATCAAAACAAGATTCAAGATAGTTCCAAAGGAACCATCGTGAAAAGTGCTCTTACCTTCCAAAGTGAGAATTTATGAACTCTCAATGTAGCTGGAAATATACTTTTAAAACATTCATTATGATACCAGACAACTCTGAAGGACATTATGATGAAATATGGTATCCATCCCCAGAGAAAGAACTGATGGGTATCAGAATACAGATTGAAGCACACTTTTTAAAAAAACTTTTTTTTTCTTGAGTTTTTTTATTTTTTTCCCCACAACATGACTATAATGCAAATGTTTTACATGACTATACTTGGATAACCTATATCAAATTGCTTGCCTTCTCAGTGATGGTGGTGGGGAGGGAGGAATGGAGAGAATTTGGAACTCAAAGTTTTAAAAACTAATGTTAAAATGGTTTTACATATAACTGGGGAAAATAAAATATTAAATCTAAAACCTACATTATGGTTTTTGTTTTTTATTGCTTTCTTTTTGCTACATGGCTAATACTGAAAAATGTTTTGGATGACTTCACATTAATAATTGATATATTGTTTGCCTTTGTTAGATCTGGGAAGGTGAAGTGGGGAAAGAGAAATTGGAACTCAAAATTAAAAAAAAACGAGTGTTAAAATTTTATCAAAAATCTAATTATGAAATATTTACCAAAATATATGAAATATATTTTAAAATAACACCATTTATGTGAGCAGATTGGTGACACAGTGGCTAGAGCACTGGCCCTCTAGTCAGGAGAAACTGAGTTCAAATCCAGCCTCAGACACTTGCTAGCTGTGTCATCCTGGGCAAGTGACTTAATGATGATTGCCTCAAAAAAAAACATTTTAGATTCTCATCTGAAATAAAGATTCACCTTTAAAAAGAGAGGAGTAGCAGCTAGGTGGTGCAGTGGATAGAGCTCTGGCCTTGGAGTCAGGAACATTGGTTCAAATCCAGTCTTAGACACCTGACACTTACTAGCTGTGTGACCCTGAGCAAGTCACTGAACCATGATTCCCTCACCAAAAACCAACCAACCAAAGAAACAAACAAAAAACACCACTTGGAAGCACCTGCTCAGAACCATGGATTGGCTGAAATGACAAAAAAAAAAAAAAAGAAAAGAAAAAAAGAAAAATATTGCAGGGGGATGTGGTGAAATAACAAACTTTCATAGAAATCTGAAATAGTCCAGTCATTCAAGAAAGCAACTTGGAACATATCCACAAAGCCATTAAACTGTATTTTCCCTTTAACTTAGTAATATTCATACTAGGTGTATAACTGCAGTGAAATCAAAGAATTAGTAAAAGCACCCATACATACAAAAATATTTACAGCAGTTCTTTTTGTGGGGACAAAGAATTGGAAACTGAAAGGCTGCTTATCAGTTCAGAATGGCTGAAATAGTTATGGCATATGAATGTGATGGAAATCAATTGTGCTGTAAGAAATGATAAAGGAAATCATTTCAGGAAAGCCTGAGAAGACATATATGAATAGATGCAAAATAAAGTGATCATAATAAGGAGAACCATTTACACAGTAATAATATTAGAGCAAAGATAATAAACTGTGAAAGATTTACAAACTTGAATCAACTCAGTGACCCACCACAGTTCCAAAGGACTCATGTCAGAAAATGTTATTCATCTCCAGAGAGGGAAGTGATGAAATTAGAGTGCAGATTAAAGCATTTTTCTTTTCTTTTCCTCTTTCTTTCTTTTTTTTTGGGGGGGGGACATTGCTAAAGCAGTAACTTCTCTTGCATGACCACTTTTGTAACAGGCTTTGCTTTTCTTGCTTTCTGAATGGGTGAAGGCAGATGTTGAGATAGGGAGATAATCTAAAACTGAAAATAAAATAAAGTAGAATGAAAGCAGAAAAATAAAATATGTGACTTAAAAATAAAATAAAATAATTACAAATAAGACAAAACACTTGGGAGTCTACCTGTTAATACACAGAGGAACTATATGAACACAATTATAAAACACTGTTTATACAAGTAAAAGGCAGATCTAAATAATTGGAAAAAGTTAATTATTCATGAGTATACTAAGCCAATAAAATAAAATAACAAAATACATAAATTAGTTTACTTATCCAGTGCCACCTCAACCAAACTACCAAAGGATTACTTTATGGAGCTAAAATGATAATAACAAAATTCATTTGAAATTTAATTTCATTCAATAAATATCAATGAAATACCTACTATATGTTAAGAATTAAGCTAAGTGCTATAGATAAAAAAAAAAGAATGTCTCTTCCCTCAAAGAGCTTACAATCTAATTGGGGAAGACAATACATAAAAAGAAGATGAAAACTGAGGTGGTTGGAAGTGGGAGAGAAGGTATCCAGAATAGCAACATGATTATGGTGGAGTAAAATATAGGGTGTGTAAATGGTGGGATAAGGGACAAGAACTCCAAAATATCCAGGGAATCAATGAAAGAAAATGGAAAGGAAAATAGCTCAGCCTGATTTCAAACAATACTACTACCAAACCATAGTTGTAAAAAAAAATACACCTTGGCATTGGGTAAGCAATTATGGATAACAATATAGAGAAACAAATGAGCATAGTAACCAGATTTTGATTAAAAAAAGGTCCCAGATTTTGGGGGAAGAAATCAATATTCAACAAAAAAAGCTCAAAATGGATAGATGATTAAGATAGAAAGCACATTAGAGGAGTATGGAAAATTACTTCTCAGATCTGTGGATAGGGGAAGAGTTCATGACCAAGTCAGAAATAGAGAGGTTCACAGAAGGTAAAATGAAAAAATTTGGTTATATAACATTAAAAAGACTTTGCACGAATAAAACTAATACAGCTAAAATTTGAAAAAAGAAATTGGGAAAGCATGTTTGTAGGAAATTCCTCTAACAAAGGTCTCATTTCTTTTTTATTACTTTATTTGAAATGTAAATACACAATGAAAAAAGAAAAAGAAACATATTATAAACTTAAATACTAAAATTTAAATACAAAATAAGAAAAGCAAAAATGCATTACTCTTGAATCTTTATGTCAAAATTTCTGTTAAGTTCAGGATTTATTTTTTTGCAACCAAATCCTGAAAGTCTGACAATTAAGAAATGTCCATTTTTTTTTCCATTCAGTATTGTGCTTAATTTTGCTGGGTATGACATTTTCATCTGCAACCCCAATTCTTTTGCTCTTCAATGTATAGTGTTCCAAGACCAACAGTTTTTTAGTGTTGATGCTGCTTGGTCTTGTGTGATTCTAATTGTGGCTTTGCTATATTTGAATTGCTTTTTTTTTTGTTGTTGTTGTTGTTGCTCCTAATATTTTCTCCTTGAGCTAGGAGTTTCAGAATCTGACTATGATATTCATGTAAGTTTGTCTTGTAGGATCTCTTTCAGGTAATAATCAATGGATTTTTTTATATTTCTACTTTCCCCTCTTGTACTAATGCTTCAGGACAATTTTCTTCAATTATTTCTTGTATTATTATATGATATGATATTATATATATACATATACATATATATTATATTCTTTGGAGGTCTTCAGAGAAAGACTAGGTGATGAAGTGGATAGAGTACCAACCCTGGAGTAAGGAAAACCTAAGTTCAAATCTAGCCTTAGACATTTACTAGCCATGTGACCCTGGGAAAGTCACTTTACTCTGTTTACCTTAATTCCTTATCTGTAAAATTAGCTGGAGAAAGAAATAGCAAACCATGTATTTTACATGCCAATATTTTTGCCATGAAAGTTCTATATGTGGTCACTAAAGGTCAGACATGACTGAAATGACTCAGCAACTAACAAGAGAAAGGTTGGATGAGCACTTGCTTGGTCTGCTGCAGACAAGATGTTTATTCATGCATTTGCTGTAGTAAGAGGACCTTTCAGGTCCCTTTCAACTCTGAAATCATATGATTATACGATTTAGGGAAGGGATGAACAGATTTCATTTTCCTATCAGTCATTGGAAGCAAGAAGTTAGTTTGTGCCTGAGGCTTCTTATTTGTCTTAGGATGATATCTCTAATGCTGGTCAGCATCTGGGATTTGGTCACATTGTGACTCTTCTAAAAAAGACTTCCCCCAGGTGTGTTTCTCTATGGATTACTACAGAACATTTGGTGAGCACTTTTCCCTCCTTGTGGTACTGCCTCTTTAACAGAGATCAATCTTAGTAATAGCTAATAACTTATATAGCATTTAAAATTTACAAAGCACTTTGTAGACATTAATTCTTCTGAGTTTCAGAAGAAACCAGTCAGGAATGTATTATAAATTTTATTTTTCAGATTTCTCAGATGAGAAAGTTATGGTACAAAGATAACACAACCAGAGCTTGGAGAGACCTTGGTGCTCTCTGAGACTCTCATTATTGCTGAGAAATGTTAGATCCTGTAAAACAAGTTTTCCTTGTCATAGAGGCCATAAGTGGCAGACCTTGCATTCAAACTTTTGCCTAATGAATCTGAGTTCACCTCTTTTTTCCTGGGTCTATAACTCATTACTTTCTTATGTTCATACAGCTATTAATTGTCACAGACAGAATTTTCATCTTTTATCCCAAGGACTAAGTGTAGTGCCTGGCACATACAAGCACTTAATACATGCTTATTGACTACTTCATTTGTGCTTTAGACCTCCATAAAACTTTAACTTCACTGTGGTTTTGAAACCACTATTTCTGACAAGAATTAAAGGTTTTGTATCATAACCATTATGTGTTTAAAATGGATAGGGTTAATTATTGTTTTCTGAAGTTAATTATCACAGATTTTCATGAACTTTTTCCCTCCCTTACAATAGATCAGTAAAGAAGCCCTTGAGACTTTAGAGATGAAAATTTGTATAGGATCCAGAAAACTTCCCAGTTGACTCATAGTTTCGTTGGCTGTCCCTTTAACTCCACCCCTTGTTTTCAGGTTATTATACACCTTTCAGAATTTTTCAGGGAATTACAACAGCACTTGAAGTTGAGGTATTAAGAACTAAGGTGCAAACAGAGACTAGGAAAAGACACAGAAATAGAAAGCTGAGTAGAGAGCACAACGATGAACATCATCCGAAGCTTAAGTGCTGGAACCTGGGCACTACTTGTTCTCTTCCTGACTCTCTTGTTTCTGTAAGTGAGAATCTCCTTTTTTCCCACTACAATTTATCAGGGATTAGGCAGGTCCTTTGTGAATATCACCAGACATTTCACAATGACTGGTTTCTAATTGCTTCTTACTCTTTGCATAAGGTAGATAAGGATATATTTGTTTAGTATTTCTGTAACTGAAAATGCTGACTTTGTTTATATAAATGAGTTGACATATTTTGCTAGAAAAAGTACCAAAGGAAAGAAAACTCCTTTATCAAAGGCTGCATTGTCTTTTTACCAAAAGAATAGACTTTTAGGATATTCGTTTGGTATTAGTCAAGCAATTTAAAAGCCAAGAAAACTCCTTAAAGAAACCTAAGTTCATATCAATTGCCTGTTTTTATTCTTTTCCAATTTTACTCCCTATTATTTTACTTTTCACAGTTTAAAAGGTATTTCCTTATGTCCAATTTTTTTTTGCAGTTTAATTGCTGACATTCATCTTGACAAAAACACTAGTTTTTTCTATCATCCAGTTTCTAGGGATTACATATGACACATTCTGCATTCTCATTTTCAAAGGCTTTGGAATGGGGCATCGCCAAAAGTTGAGTGCTGTTGTTCTGCTCCCTCTTTCTCTTTTGACTAATCACTGTGCTAGAAAGACAAGAAACTAGAAAACTGGTCAATGTCACAGATACATGTTAGAGATGGAAGCTTTTCTGTACAAACAATATGAATTGCTCAATTATGTCTAATGCTGTAGTCCCCACAAACTGATGAGGCACAAGGTCTCGTACTGGCCATAGAACTGGTAGCGACCCAACCTCAGGTCTTGCAACCACCCTAAACTTCAGCATTTGCTGTCTTTATTTTGTAAGGCTTCTGATGGCTTTAAGGACTATTATTTAATTACGTTCTACAGGATATAAATGTTTTGTGCTTAGGCATTTGCTTATTCCCTGGCATGTTGGTTAATTTATCACATAATGAGGCACCAGTCACAGCTAAATGTTAAAGAAAAATTCACAGAAGGACTTTGTAAATTTCCCTTTCTATTTTTCCTACAAACTATGAATCTTACTAATTTATTCAGGGAGTAGAAGTTGATATTCATATGCCCTTTGTGTGCTAATATTTTCAAAATTCCCTGTAAGGAAATAGAGAGTAATTGTTATAATTATCCACATGAATATAAAAAATGACCAGTTTGGAACAAATGAGGTTGTCTTTGAACCGGGAAATAGTTTAATATCATAATCCTGATACATAAATCTCTTCCTTAGAATATCAGGAAACACTAGAAGGTCACAGAACTGGAGAAATACGACCATTAGATACTATGGGATCCTTCTACATTCATGCCAAAATCACCGCAACATTGATGGCTTAGGAGACACTTAGCAAACTAGAATGACAACATGCTCTGGAGTGAAAGGCCCAAATTCAGATCCTTCTCTTGATGCCCACTTACCCATGTGACATTGGTCAAGGATCTTAAATCATTGAGCCTCAGTTACCTCATTCGTATAATAAGGGGAATCTGAAGATGGACTCTGAAGTGTCTTAAAACTCTGGATTTATAATTCTATTAACTTGTCACATAACGAAAGTCACAACAGCCAATGTGTGCTGCTTTGTGCCATTGCTGGCTGAGGGGAATGATGTATTACAATGTTTATAGGAGCATAGAATATGAGACCTAGGAAGGAATTTGAGAATTGTCTTCTACAACTCTCTTATTTTCTCCCTCATTTGACAGCTCAGGCACTCAAGGTTAAGACAAGAGAAGGAAGCTGCCTAAGAATACAACACAAATATAAAATAAAGTAACATAATTTAGTATTGTATGTATATGGAACCTATTAATTTGAGATTATAATCAGCAAACAGATATGCTAAGTCAAAAGGAAGGGAAACTATTCCTTAGATGAGGAAATAATATTAATATCAATACAGAGATGATTAATGCATTGCATGTCAAACAAGTTCTCCAAAATATTTTCTTGATTCTGTAGTCCTACCAATGATATATTAGGGTATCTAATTCTTCAATACTCAACCAAAAGTGGATATGACCATTGTGGATCTAATAGCAAGATTCTGCAATGCATTCTAGTTTAGGACAATGAATTCAAAGGTATTTGCAAATGAAAACATGGGGCAACTCACCAGCTCTTGATTTGGACCATCCTCCCTAGAAATGTCAAACACCTTCAGCAAGCCTGTCTTTTTATTCAGTAAAAAAGTCTTTGAGAAATTAAAGCTATGGGCATCTTTGATAGGTTCATGATGAGCATGAGTAAGCTGCAGCATATAATGAAATAAGAAAGAAAGGAAGTTAGGAAGGAAGGAAAGTAGAAAGGAAACATGGAAGTAAGAAAGCAAGACTTTTCCAAGTAAGTACTATATTCCAGGTGCTGTGGTACTCATTTGATCCTCACAACAATTCTGAAAGGTAGGTACCATTATTATCACCATTTTACAACTGAGAAAACTGAGAAAAACACAAGTTAGGTAACTTTCCAAGGATCACACATCTACTTAGTGTTAAAAAACTAAGAGTTTCTTCTCTCTAGTTCCAGTGTTCTAGCCACCAGCACCTGCTCTGAAGAAGTAGTGGTACAAAGATATCCTCAAGACGTGTCTTACATATCCCCCAATTTCTACCACAATTACTTATTGTGTGTGTATGCATAAATCTCATTTGTAATTAGCTGTGAACATGTTAGAGATATTAAAGAGATAGCATCCAATAGGAAAGAGTGGTCAATAATGACAAGTGGTATGGAGAGGTAAAGAACTTTGAAAATTGAGGAAAAAGTCATTGAATTTAATTTCACAGTTAAGAGATTGTGTTGCCATTTGAGGAAGCAATTTCAGCTGAATAATGAGATCATTAGCTGAAATGCAAATCATGTTAGCCTAGCCTAGACTAGAACATAGATTCAGCCTCCAGCCCAGGACAAAACTTGGAGATGGAGCCTGAAATCAGCACCCAAAACTCAGAAGATCTGCAGTACATGGACACCTAAAGATGATCTTGAACTCAGCTCAGCTCCAGGCTAGCAACTTGGGTTTTGGGACAACCTGCTTACCAGGCACTCAGTGCCCAAAACCCCAAGGTGAATATACTGTGGACTTAATGCCATACACAGGAAGAAATATGTATAACTCTAGAAGAGCTATCATGATGGAATCAACTCCAAAAGTTGTCTAAGCTAAATCTGTAATGCCAGGTTGCCTAGAACAAATGAGTGAAGTAATGACTAAACAAACAAAAAAAAGACAAGAATTACTAAGAGACCAAGGTTACACAAGTAGTAAACCAAGAAAAACATCCATACATCCATCAATCTATCTATCTATGCATCTATCTATCTATCTATCTATCTATTTATCTATCTATCAAGGAAACCTTGAAGAAAAGCACAGCTTGCTCCCAAAAATTAGAATCCCTAGATTAAACAATGAAAGAGCTAAAAAAAATTAAATTAAAATGGTATTATAAATTAATTGAGCCTGACATAGAAAAGAAATGGAAAAGAAATGAGAGGTGTGGAGGACCCACCAGGAAAGAGAATGAACTGTTTGTCACAAAGTGTACAAAACCTTAATGAAATAACTGCTTACTTGCAAATCAGAATGGACCAAACAGAAAATAGCAATTGTGTGAGACAAGATGAAATATTAAAACAAAGTAGAAAGATTGAAAAATAGAAGATAATATAAATTCTCTCATATGAAAAACTGACTTGGATAACAGATCATGAACAAATCATATAAGAATCAAAGGACTAACTGAAAGCAATAACTAGAAAAAAGAGCTCAGGAATTCTATTTCAGAAAGTCAGAAAAGAAAAAAAGTAAAAATTGAAAGAATTTGCCACAGTTCTGGAAAGAGATGTCTAAATGAAAACTCCTTGGAATGTCAGAATCAAATGTTCCAAAGCAAAGTAACTGTCACAAATATTGAGAAAGAAAGAATTTAAGTTATGAGTAGCAAAAGACAAGATCTTATAAGATTTAGCAGCTGACATTGGAGAAGAGCAGAGAGTGCGGCGTATGGTATTCCTCAAAGCAAAAGACATTCACTTAGAACTAAGAATAACTTACCCAGTATAAAACTGAATACCATTATACTGGGGGAAAAGGGATTGATGATGAAATAGAGAACTTCTAAGCATTCTTGAAGAAAAGACCAGCTTAAAGTAGAATCTTTACACTACAGACTTGACAGTAAAAAGATGTATAAAAAGGTGAGCATTTGAAAGATTTTTAGGAATGAGGTATTTGCATTCCAATTGGTCAAGAGATATGAAGCAATATCCGCTAAGAACTACAGTGCTAAATGAGGTCATGGAAGGGTCAGATTCAGGCCTTGGAAATGATTTTTATGATGTTTTGATGGTCTTCAAGGAGAAAGGAAAGAGAGGGGGGAAAATACACTGGGGAAGAAAAGAAGAGGAATGGAGGAGACATATAGCATAATTGAAGTAGAATTGAAAATAGGAATTCAAGTAGAATTGAATCAGAAATTCAAAGAAATGAGGAAGGATTGAGGAAGGGTATGACTTGAATCTCACTTTGAACTGAATGCAAAGCCAAGTGAGCAGAACCAGAAGAATAATTAATATTAGAGTATTTTTAGAAAGGTCAACTTTGAAAATCCTAAGATCTGTGATCCTCACAATGATTAACTATGTGTCCAAAGGATTGATAATTTAGAATATTGTCTATCTCTTGACAGGGCTGATGGTCTACTTATGCCAGAGGAGACATGCATTTTTGGATGTGGATAATGTGGGAATGTGTTTTGCTTGACTGTTTATTTGTTATAGAGATTTTGTTTCCCTTTTTCTTTTCACTGTGTGTGTGTGTGGAAGAGGATGTAGGGAAGTTGAGCCAATACTTACTAATATAAACAGTATTTTAAAAAAAAGTGAAGCCAGAGCCTAAGAGTATACTGAATAATGGTGGTTCAGGGACAAGAGTTCAAGGTAAAGATGAATAATAAGATTATGAAAAAAAAGATGTTGAGAGAAAAGAAATTATAAGATGTGGTTAGACAAGCAATTTTAGAATCCTTCACCATAGAAGTGGAATATTTGAGGTGATTATGAGATCAAGGCTGTTATTATCCCTGTAAGTGACTAATAGGAAATGGAGCATTAGGACATGGGAGTTGACACTAAAAAAAAGGGAAGCTAGGGTGTTTTGGGGACTAACTTTAAATTAATATTGATGTCACTTGGCATAAGGGCAGGGTTAGATTTCAGAGGAATAATGAACCAGCATCTGAAGTCCTTGAGAAAAGAGAGCTGTAATCCAATAAGTAACTGCACAGAATTGGATTGGGTAAGATACATCTGTAAAGAGTGAATCTTAAAGGAAAACAGGTTGGTGAGTGATGCCAGAGGAAGGGTCTGTGAGCAGCAATAAGGAGCAAGGAAGGAGTATACTGAGTCCTCCACCAGGATTAGTACATCTGAGGGCATGATAACCCAAGAGATGAAAGGAAATGTGTTGATAATAGAATGCAGATCCAGAGGATATAGTGGTATAGGTGGGCATGATAGGTGCCTGGGTGCTCATGCTTGGACCCCAATTCCAAGACCATGTTTCTCCCTCTCCTCAGAAATACTATCCCTGGCTATTTCTTCCCAGCCCAAGGACACTATTCCTAGCAATCACTCATGAGTGGACCTCAGCAGCACACATATCTCAATGACACTATACCTAGCAGTTACTCATGGATGGTCCTCAGCAACACACTTATCTCTCTCCCTGGTGCAGTAACAAGCTACATCTGTAGGGATTATTAGTTTGAACTGACTTTGTACTGGCTCATAAATATATTCATACCCAGTGGTCTCTATACCAACTCCCTACCTCATTATCTGCATCCTGGACTCCTCATGTATATCCTAGACTTAAAATATATGAATACTCCCTATATCTAGCTTATCAAAGAAGACAATGACTGGTGTCAGACTGGACAACCTTCAGTTGGCCTTGACCACTAGTTAACTTAGTGATGAAGCAGACCTAAAAACTACACTTCCTTTGCCCCTCCCCCCGGGATTTTCCTGGCAAACTCTGGGTAAAATGCCTACACTGTAGATATAAAAAGTGCAAGTTCTTTTAAGAGCTGATCACTTCTTAACCACTCCCCAATCCCTCCCAAATCACCCAATTGGCATACCTGGCACATGTTTTACTATAACTTTTCTTATATAAACTTTAACTATGTCCCTCTATGGTTTACAAGTTCCTTAAGAACTTTTGCTTGCTGAATAGCATAAAAAATAAACCTTTGCCAACTTGTCTTAAAGAATACTTGAGTCCATGAATTCATTCCAGATGACCCTGTCCTATACTTTGGTCCTTGGGGGTTCCCTGAACCCCTCAAACTGCATCAGGCAGAGCTGGATTGTTACCTGAGGAAGATAGGACTGTGATGTATAGGGATAAGAGAATGGGAAATAGAAGCAGGGGAAGTGGGTGATTTTTGCTTGGTCAAGTGGGAACTCTCTATCAAATGGAATAGTAGGAGTATGCAATGTTATAGTAAACAGTCATTTCTCTTTCTAGTCTCAATGAAGGAGTGATATTAGGAATGATGTAAATAGCTCTTTCTGCATGTAAGGTCCTAAATGTAAGAGGTATGGTATCTAAGTCTTTGGTGTTGGGATGGGTCATTAAGTTGAGTGAAAGATATTGGAAACTGTGATTATGGTGTCTGATGCTCTGGTTCTAAAGATGAGTAGTCTGGTGTCTGAGGCACCAGAGCTGGACTGGGTCCTAAAGAGGAGGGCTTCATGTCTGAGGTGCATGTACTGAGCTGACTTGGTTGTATATATGGTGTCTTCATCCTGGACTGGGTTCAGTCTAGCAACAGAGACTTGGTCTTAGTCATTACACAATAGAATTAAGCTCTAGTAATGATGAAATAAGTCTTGATGGGGGACATTATATTCCAGCAGCAACGCTGATGATGGTTTACTCGAGGTTTGTCAAACCTGACTACACCTAATGTGTTGTCTCAGGCCTTACTGAGTCTCAGGTAGGGTTTCAAGGAATCTCAGCCTGGCCTTGTAATGTCTCAGTATCTTTGTGGGAGCCATGGAAGTGCCCCCTTGGCATCTGGATCTGAGTGAATGAAGATTTACCTCAGAATTACCTTTATAGTTCCTCCCCTTGTGATTACTGACAAGTGGACTATACCATTTATGTCATTGGTCTTTGCCTTGACTCTAATGTCTCTGTAATTTTTCCTTAATTTTATAGATACGGGACCTGGACACACAAGCTCTTTAAGGACGTGGGAATTCTGGGACCAGCACCTCTTCCTTTCCTTGGAAATGTTCTTTATTACTGCAAAGTAAGTTTCTATAAGTTTTCCTTTACTTTCTTTGCAATGTGGAAAGAGCATTTGCTCTTGGCTCAGGAAATTTTGGTACAAATGCCAGCTCAGATGCTTATTACCTAGGTGACTTTGGGCAAGTCAGTTATTCTCCTTAGGCCTCAGTTTCCTCATCTGTTAAATAAGAGATTTCTACTATCAATTCAAGGTATAGGATCATGTGATTCTTTGTAAGATCGAAGACTTGCCAAAAATAAGTTATAGTGCACTTGTCATTTAGTGTTATAGAATGGAGTATGTAGCAGTATTCAGGCCCTCTATTGATTGGACAAAGAACTTCATTAACAAATCTTAGGGATTGAATGTTTTACACTAAATTCTGCCTCACTGGTTGTCAGTGTTATCAATACTCTCTGGCAGACTTAGACATTGATTCAAAGGGAATTTCCTTTTGAGCCCTGTGCCCTCAGTGATCTGGAGGTTAACAAGGACACCTGTGATTTAACTGGCACAAGAATTCCCAGGTGAGGTAACAACTGTTACCCCTGACTTTTTCCGATAATTTTCATAACTGCCAGCAGGACCCCCCTCATGTTCCTCCCCATAGCCAGAGGAAACAGCAGAGTCCAACTGTGGTAACCACCACTTATTACAGTGTAACCCTGGGAAAACAGGCATCCTCCAGTGGCCAGACCTCCACTTGCTTCATCATAGCCCTAGGCAAATATGCAGATGCCAACCCTACAGAAACCTAGGAAAACAGCCAGCAGAATACCCAGCTCCTGCCACGTGCTTCAGCAATAATCCTGGTCATCAGGCAGCCCAGCACTAAACCATTACTACCTACTTCAGCAAAGCCCTGGGAAAACTGGCATCCTCCAGAGGTCAGACCTTCATATGCTTCAGAACAGTTGAGGGCAAAAAGGCAGCCTCCTGAGGACTGACCTCAAATGCTTCCTTAGGGAGATGAAGAAACACCTCACCAACCAGCACATGCCAGACAACACCACTAGGACCCCAACTCTGCACCAAGAAAGCTGCCAGACCCTTATGGTCTCCAGCAACACTAGCCACTCAGCATTTCTCCTCCTCAGTGCAGCATCAGACATGAGGGTCCCCCATGGGCCTCAGGGCAACATCAGTGCACCACCGAGTAAACAGCGAGGGAAGCCTGAGACAGAACACCCTCCTTGGGAGTAGAGGTCAAATTTAAAAGAAAGGGAAAAGGCTTAAAAAGATGAGCAAAAACAACAAAACAAGAATCTAATCATAGAAATCTATTATAGTGACAGGGATGACCAAGACACAAACCCAGAAGAGGACAAAAATATCAAAACACCTATGAGGAAAATGCCCCCAAAACAGGAAGTGGTCTCAAGCCCCAATAGAGCTCATAGAAGAGCTCAAAAAAAAAGTTTAAAAATCATATAAGAGCAGTTGAAGAAAAAATGGGAAAGGAATTGAGAATGATACAAGATAATTATGAAAAAAGAGTCAACAGCTTGGATAAAGAAAACAACTGCTCAAAAAAGTAGAATTGACCAAATGAAAAGAAGACACAAAAATCCACTAAAAAAAACAACTCATTAAAATGTACAATTGGCCAAATAGAAAAGAAAATAGAAAAGCTAACTGAGGAAAACAGTTCTTTAAAATTGACACTGTGAAACATCAAGACTCAATCAAACAAATTGAAAAGAATGAAAAAAAATATGAGAATGTAAAATAGTTCATTGGAAACAAAGCTGACCTGAAAAATAGATCCAGGAGAACACTTTCAGAATCATTGGATTACCTGAAAACCATAGTCAAAATTAGGACCTGGACTGCATCTTCCAATAATATATCAAGAAAAACTGTACTGATATCCCAGAAGGTAAAGGGTTATTGAGGGTAAAATAGTTACTGAAAGAATCCACTGATCACTTCCTGAAAAAGATTCTAAAATGAAAACTCCAAGGAATATTGTAGCCAAATTCCAGAGCTCCTAGGTCAAGGAGAAAATATTACAAGCAGCCAGAAAAAAAACAGTTCAAGTGTTGTGGAAACACAATCAAGATAACACAAGATTTAGCAGCTTCTGCAATAAGGGACCGGAGGGCATGGAATATAATATTCCAGAGGGCAAAGGTGATAGGATTACAACCAAGAATCACCTACCCAGAAAAACTGAGTATAATCCTTCAGGGAAAAAATGGTCATTCAGTGAAATAGAGGACTTTCAAGCATTCTTGGTGAAAAGACCAGAGCTGAATAGAAAATTTGACTTTCAAATACAAGACTCAAGTGGAACATAAAGAGGTAAACAGGAAAGAGAAATCATAAGAGACTTATTAAGGTCAAACTGTTTACATTCCTGCATGGAAAGATGATATTTATAACTCATGAGACCTTTGTCAGTATTAGGGTTGTTGGAGAGAAAAATTATATATATGTATAGATAGACAGACATACCAAGACAGACAGACAGACAGATAGACAGATAGATAGATAGATAGAGGGCACAGGGTGAGTTGAAGTTGAAGGGGTCATATCTGGAGAATAAAATTAAAGGAGGAGAGAGGATTACACCAAAAGAAGGAGAGAGAGAGAGGTAGAATGGGGTAAATTATCTCATAAAAAAAGAACAGAAAAGAAAAGGCTCTTACAATATAAGGGAAATGGGGGAAGGTGAGAGGGAATGGTGAATCTTATTCTCATCAGATTTGGTTTAAGGAGAGCATGACATACCCACTCAATTGGGTATGGAAATCTATTTTACCCTACAGGTAAATAGGGTGGAAGTGGATAAGAGAGCAGAGGGATATTAGAGGGGAGGGAAGATTGGAGGAAGGGGTAATGAGAAGCAAACACTTCTAAGGAGGGACAGGATCAAAAGAGAGAATAGAATAAATGTGGGGGGGGGATAAGATGAAGGGAAATATACTTAGTTTTTCACAACATGACTCCTATGGAAGTGTTTTGCATGACTACACTTGTAAAACCTGTATCAAGTTGCTTGTCTTCTCAATGAGGGTGGGTGGAGAAGGAGGAAGGGAGGACATTTGGAACCTAAAGTTTTAAAAGCAAATGTTAAAAATTATTTTCACTTGCAACTGGAAAATAAGATATACAGGCAATGGGATATAGAAATTTACCCTGCCCTACAGGAAAATAAAAGGGGAAGGAGATAAGAGAAGAGGAGGAGACAGAAAGGAAGGCAGATTAGGGGAAGGGGTATTCAGAATGCATGCCATTTTGGGGTGGGGGAGGGACAAGGTGAGGAGAAAATTTAGAACTCAAAATCTTGTGGAAGTGAATGTTGAAAACTAAAAATAAATAATTTAATAAAGTGGGAATAATACACAAAAAAAAGAAATGTTAACTTTAGCAATAAGAGAAGAAAAAGAAATTGAAGGAATTAGAATAGGCAATGAGTAAACAAAACTATCACTTTTTGCCAATGATATTATGGCATACTTAGAGAATCCTAGAGAATCAACTAAAAAACTACTTGAAATAATTAACAACTTTTGCAAAGTTGCAGGAGATAAAATAAACCCATACAAATCATCAGCATTTCTATATATTACCAACAAATCCCAGTAGCAAGAGAGAGAAAGAGAAAGTCCGTTTAAAAGAAATGTAGAAAATATAAAATATTTGCAAGTCTACCTGCCAAAACAAACCCAGGAACTATATGAATACAATTACAAAACACTTTTTACACAAAATCAGATGGATTTCAGAAAAAACGTGGAAAGACTTACACGAATTGCCACTGAGTGAAGTGAGTATTGTTCCTGGAGAATATTGTACATAGTAGCAATAGCACTGTGCAATGATCAAATATGATAGGCTTATTTTGTGTCAGAAATATAACAATCCAACAATTCCAAAAGACTTGTGATGGGAAATGCTATCCACATCCAGACAAAGAAGTATGGAGTATGAATGCACATTGAAGTATACTATTTTCCCTTTTTTTGTCTTTTGCTTTTTTCTTTGTTATAGTTTTTCCCTTTTTTCTGATTCTTCTTCCACAACATGACTAATGTGGAAATATATCTAATATAATTGTACATGTATAACCTTTATCAAATTGTTTGCTTTCTTGATGTGAGGAGTGCAGAGGGAGGGAGAAAAGTTTGAAAATAAAAACCTTATAAAAGTGAATGTTGAAAATTATCTTTACATTCATGTAAATACATGTAATTAGAAAAAATCCTTAAATGGGGAAAAAACAATAATCTTTTAAATGAACATTTATTTATCATTTACTTTGAGTGATACACTGTGCTAGATATTAAATCACAGATTCTTCACATGAAAAAATTAAGTTTTGGGATAACTATTTTCTCAGAAAAAAATGTTTTTTTTTGTAATGGTATGTGTTTTATGTATTTTAAAGCATCATTTTGAGAAATGGTCCATAGGCTTTTCAAAAAGGCCACTGAAAAGTTCTATGACACTTAACTAAGAACCCATGAAGTAGGGGGAATGTAAAGATAAAAAAGCCATCATAGATGACTTCAAGGGATCTATTATCTAGTAGAAAAAAATGACATATAATGAGATAATTATAATTTAAGTGAGAATATAGTGAGAGCATAAATGTATTGATTGTATCAATCCATCAATTAAAAAGTTTTTATTAAGTATGTACAATGTTCTAGGCACTGGGTTACAATCCCTACTTTAAATAGTCTTTCACAGCATAGGAAAAAGGCATTAGAGCTAAAATCAAGAGACCAATGATCCTGAAGAAATCTCTTTCTCCTCAGAGATCAGGAAAGAATCTATGGAAGTGATCACATTTGAGCTGGGCAATAACCTCCAGGCAAAGTGAAGGGCATAACAACAATAGCAAAAAATACTATTATGCTATATTTAACTTCCTAACATAAGACGTTTTCACCATTATTCATTATTAAGAATTCATGCACTACCTGATTTTAAAATTCTTTTTGCAGGGTTTTGTAGATTTTGACATAACTTGTTTTAAAAAATATGGGAAAACCTGGGGGTGGGTATTCTAAGTAATCTTTCCATTATACCTAAGCATTTTAATGGTCAGTCAACTATAGTTTCCCACTCAAAAAATTACATTTGTGAGGATAGAGGTACATCTGTTTAATGCCACAGAATTCTAATTCAGGCCAATAGAATTACCAGATGCACCTGGTATGATATTACCCTTGGTCATGGAGTTTGTAAACATTCCCTTGTTTTAGTTCAGTGCTATGATAAGGTGAATGTTGAAGAAATAAGGAAATATTTTAAAAGTGACTATCATGTAAAGGCCTGCTAAGCAATGCAGATACAAAGACGGAATTGAAAAAGAGTTCCTGCCCTGAAGGAGCTTCTGTTCTATTGAACAATTCAACATGTAAAAAGAATAGTAATGAAAAAAGATGATTAGTGAAGTTATAACATATAGAGCAATGAGGGCAATGAATATTTCTTTGAGAATTGATTTTACATCAAAGGACTATTCTTTCACTTTTTAAAATTTACTGTCTAGAATCTTATTAGTTCTGACCCATGAATTTGTGATAATTCGTACTTAGTAACTATCATTCTTAGTGAGTATGAAGAGTTAAACAATAGTAGAATTTTTAGAAATGTTGGAAATATTGTATGATTATATATGCAACTGCAAATTACATTCCACATGAACTAAACTCACTTTAATTTCCATGAGTAACCAATGATATACTGGTTAGCATTAGTGTAGCACTTGATACCCTGTCAGTCTGGACCCTCTTATTAGCTACTTCAGATTCTAGAGATTTGGAAAGATGGCCAGAATTCTTTTCAAATCTTAGCTCTTGAACACTAACACTAATGTTTTACTTTTACTAGTCAGCCACAGGACAAATGGTCCATTAACAGGGAATATAACTAAATAGCAATGAAAAATAATCAGCAATAGAACATGGCTTTTACAAACTTTGAGCTCACTCCCCACAAACACACTAAAATTCAATGAGATGAGATCATTGTTTGAATTATGCCTGCACAATGACACCTTGGTACACATATGAGTAGAGCACATGTCTGAAGGTACGTAGGCAGCACATGTGAATAAAACATATATGTATAGGGACACCTCATATCAGCAAAACTGCATGGCTACCAATGTCCTTTGCTGATTTGACAGTATTAATCTATTAGACTTATTGCCTGCCAATCATCTTCTACCAGGTCTTTCCTCATTATGTTACATCTTCATTGCTTTGGAATACCAAGATTCTAAATTCTACCTTAAACTCTCAGAAAAGGTAATTTATTGATTGGTTCTGGGTAAGCTGCCATGTAAGCACACTTCTTATATTGTCTTCATAATTGTGGTCATCCCTTTTCATCACTTTAGGTACAAGTACTCACAATGTCTTGTGCTCAGTACTTTTCCTTATTCTAATCACTCAAATTATTTCCCAAGCCCACTCTAACCCAATTTTCCATTACGTAATGCTTCTGTCCTTCAAAGAATCATCCTATCATCTGCCAACTTTCCTACACAACTCTAAACTTTTCAATCACCTTGATTTCTAATTCTTTGTTTAATAGAATCCTGACCCTCTCTTGAAAATACCTTATCCCTTAAAATGCTTTCTTTTTTGTCTCCTCCTCCTTCCACCCTCTACTCATATGGTTAGAAGAGAGAGAAGGTATATTCCTTAAACATCATTGTTTTTTTCTGGATCATTCTTCCACTACACCCTAAATACTTTCCCCTTTATCTGCTTACTTTCAAGTAAATTTCCCAACTTGTTTAATGACCTTGTTGCCAGGTTCACTATCTTATCTGCTCTTGGCCACTGATGGATATTTCAGTTGCTAGCCTGACCATCCAACTCCTCAACCTCTACAATTCCAAAGAGTTTCTTTACCTACCTCGTCAGTATGTCAGTATGAACTAGTAATCTCACCAATACCCAAAGCCCCAATTAAAATTCCACAATTCAACCACCAACTTGTTTTTACTCACTCTCATTAAACTTATTTATTAGTACTCACTTTTATTGTACATTGGGGTCCTTGATCATTTTCCTTTTCTGCTTCCTAACCTTGGGTTCTATTTGCCTCAATGCTTGACTGTGACCCTATTTTTTTGATATATTAATGCTTTTCTATATCCTCTTCTAGTATATCTCAAACTCTTTTCTTCCAGAAATTCCAATTTTCAAACTCTCACTCTAGTTTGAATCCCAATAACAGATTTCTCCACTTCTATTACAGGACAAAAGCCCAACCATAGAGAAATTATGTCAGTTTCACTCAATTCAAATTCATGGTACATAACCTTGGCTTGGAACCTCAGTGGCACAATGGATAGAGTATCAGGCTTGAATCAGGATGTCTTGAGTTAAAATTTGGCCTCAGATATTTACTACCTGTGTGACCCTGAGCAAGTCACCTAACCCTGTTTGCCTCAGTTTCCTCATTTGCAAAATGAGCTGGAGAAGGAAATGGCAAACCACTCCAGTGTACTTGCCAAGAAAACTCCAAATGGATCATGAAGATTTTCACATGACTGAAATGATGAACAACAACAGTATTGAATTTTATTTTTATTTTGTTAAACAATTTCCAATTTCATTTTAATGTGGTAATCAAGACTTTTAAAGCTGCTTGTAGATCAACAATGATTTTGAAACCTCTGATACACATGGTTTTCTATTTTCATAACTCTGAGGATTTTATTCAACTCCTTTTCCTCCCTCTTATCTCAGATTCCTTCAGTTTCCTGCAGTTTTCAATTCCATCTCTGCAACATCTCTCAAATCCCTTTTATATTCCTACTGCCACCACTACCAACACTAGAACAAGATGTCATTACCACTCACATAAAGTATTGTTGTGGCCTTCTGATAGAATTCATCCTGCCTACACTTTCCCTTCTACTCGGTTCATTAAAAATTATTTATTTTTAAAAACTGTTTATTCGTTTTTAACATCCATTTAAAATTTTTTTGAGTTCTAAATGTTCTCCTTTTATCTAGTCCCTCCCTGACCAATTGAGAAGGCAAGTAACATGACATCAATGATATATGTGAAGTCATGCAAAACATATATCCATATTAGCATGTTCAAAAAACAACTCAAGAAAAAGAAAGTTGAAAACAATATGCTTCATCAGTTCTCCCTCTGGGGGTGGATGGCATTTTTCAATGTGAACAAGCCCTTTGGAATTTTCTTGGATCACTTGGTCCATTTTATTACCAGAATAATCTTTTTTGTGCATAAATCTTGTGGATAAATTTATGTTCCCACTTTTGCACAAAAGTTTTCCCTGGCTCCCTATTGCCTCCTAAGTATAATTCAAAAACTACTGCCTCATGTTCAAGGTTCTTCCAAGCATGCTACCACCTCATCTTCCTAGGTTTATTTTCTATTAGTTCCCTCTATACACTTTGTTCTTTAGCCAAACTAGATGACTCTTTGACTTTCAAACATTCTTGCCACTTTCATGCCACTGTGACTGCTCAGGCTGTTTGCTGTCATTGAAATGCCCTCTTGACTTCCTTTTTCTATTGAGTGCCTGATCATTCTTTAAAGCTTAATTCAAAAGCCACCTCCTCAATGAAACTATTCCCTTTTCCCAGCATACCTAACAAGAACAAGAACAACAACAACAATGACAAAATCTACTCTTTAAGGTTTTCAAAGTATTTTATACATGTTCTCTTACTGATCCTCACAACAACCCTCTAAGGTTGATATTATTCTTTTCTTCATTTGGCAGTGAGGAAACTGAGTTTGAAAGAGGTTACTGACTTGCATGAGGTCACAGAATTAGGAAGTGTCTGAGGCAGGATTCTAATTTAAGCAGGTGCCGAGTATTTCATAAATATTCTCTGATGAATTTTATTTTAGATTCTTGGTTCATTTCCACATCTCTAATTAGAGCAAACCTAAGGCAGCAGCAAGCTCATGGTCATCCATTTATAGTTTCTACTTGTAATCTCCATTAACAACAGTGTAACTTGGTGAGTGATACAATTTGTTCCATTTGCGGGTATAGGTTTTTTGATGGCAGACAACCAGTACTGGCCATCATGGACCCAGAGACTATCAAATCAGTGTTGGTAAAAGAGTGCTATTCTGTCTTCACCAATCATTGGGTAAGTAATAGTGGCAGAATGATGCTGACAACAATGGGGAAAGCATGTTAAGCATGTTAAGGATCACACAGTTTTTAGATCATCTATAAACACTAGTTTCACTATTAACATTCTTGCAGAAGACAGGCCAGGCAAGATACCCCAGCTAAGGGCAATGAAGGTTGAGGTGGAGACAGAATACAGTTTTTGTTGGGTGAATTGATTCTCCATCAATGCCTCTTGGGCCCAAAAACTTGGGAGTGGTGCTGGCTCCCCAACAACTATACTTTCTTGTAGTGCAGCCCACTGGGCCACTATTAAAGGGAAAGGTCATTTGGAAAATGGGCCTGTTTACCTCATCTCCACAGGCAATAAGTGTTGACCAGCTCCAATAGATAGATGGGTGCAGGAGACATAGTCTGGGAAGTACCCTTAAGCCTTTTTTTCTACTTCTGAAATGGCATTCCCAGTCATGATCTTGTTGGGGGACATCCTGGGGAGAAAGTGCTGACCATCCATGAAATAATTAACTGATATTTGATAGGCCAGCCAGAATAACTGAACCAAGTGATGCCGTGAGGAAGAGATAGGAGGTAATGTGTGCCAGGTAGGTCAAATTGCCACCACCACCACCACCATCTTCACCACCACTTCACATGAGGCATTCTGGGGGACAGCCTAGGACATGGCACCCAGGACACCTGGGATTAGCACTGCATTAGCACCAGGCACCATTCTGGGAAGCAATCTCTGTCATGGTGCAGCCTGGAAACTGTTCCTGGAGGTATAATTCTCACAACTTTTAAGGACTCAGAAAAGAAAACTCTTGCCACCAAAGTCCATGGGCTATAAAGAGTCAGGTAACAAATGACAGATATTTAGAAAGAGTTAGTTTTTATGCTGGAAAGTATAATAGACCTCTAGTTCTGGTTCCACCAATTACTACCTGAATGGCTTTATCTTTTACCTTTTTCTCCTAGAATGTTGGTCCAGCAGGGATTTTGGAAACTGCTATCTCAATTGCTAAAGATGAACATTGGAAGAGGATTTGAATAGTGTTGTCTCCCACATTTACAAGTGGAAAACTCAAGGAGGTAAAGCAATGGATATTGGTCAAATTCTAGAAAACTGAGTATAGGGGAGAGTGAAAAAAATAAGTTCCAATGATTTTCTCCAATTAAAGCCTAATTAATAGGCCCTCAAGTTTGAACTTTCTATAGGGGAATATTTTGTTTCCTACTTTTTGTGAAACAATGGGGGGAGCACTGTCTCTGGAGTTAGACAACTTGATCGACAATCTCACCTCTGATGCCTATTACCTGAGTCACCATTGGCAAGTCACTTAATCATTTTGACTGCAGTTTGCTCTTCTTTAAAATGAAATATTTTGACTACCTGTCCTAGAAGACTGGTTCTTTCCATAGATGTATGATTATTTGCATTTCAAAAGAGAGAAATAGGTTTATAAAATACCATTATTCTTCTTCAGGCTTGAGAAATCAGGTTTGTGTTGGAATTGGGTTTTCCACATATAACTATTGTCATTTGGCATTTAGATGTTTCCCATCATTAACCAACATGGAAATGTGTTAGTGAAGAACATGCAGAAAGAAGCAGAGAAAAACAAACCTGTAACTCTGAGAGAGTAAGTATGGGGCAACAGCTGTAGGAATCTATGGAGCAACAGACACCCTGATTACCTAATTTCCTGCCATCTTTCCTCAGAAACTGAAGCACCCACTTTTAGAGTTCTTCTCTTGACTATTTATTTAACAATGCAGTTAAAGGACAGCATGGTGAGATCTTCCTCTCTTAGGCTAAACATCTTGATTAAGCCATTGACAATTGTTCACTCTACTTTTGCTCCTTTTTTCTTTGTCTTTTCATATTCTGAACTCTCTGTAGTCTGGCTTCCAAATTTATCATTCAACTAAGCCTTCAAAAAAGTATTTTACAAAATGTCTCCAAAATTACTACTGATCTTTTTTACATTTGTGAAAACATTTAAAACTCTTTTCTTCACCTCTTGCATTGTCTCTTCTGGAAATTGTATTTGAATTAGTGTCCAAGTTGTGTTTTCCTTTGAGGCTTTGCTAGTAGATTTTTTTGGAGCTTTTTTTTTCTTCTGGGTTTGTGTTTTGACTCTCTCTGTCACCATAATAACTTTTTATTATGAAATTATTTGTTTGTTCATTTTTCCAACTTCCTGACATTAGATTTTAAGTTAGGTCTAGATTCTACACACTTCTTGAGGAAGTTGGTTGTTGTGTTGTAGCTTTCTAGGGCTATTGGTTGTTTTGTTGTTCTAGGCTCCAAAGGAGATCTCATGCTAGGACTTACATACTTTTGATGCTCTCATTAGTCTTATCCAGGGCAAAGTCTGACCAGTTCCTTCCTCTTTCCCCTTGGTCAAGTGAGGTCTGAGGTTTGCAGGTTCCTGACCTATATTTGGGTATGAGTAGCAATAGACTGCTGCTGGACTGAGGCACTATCATCCAGTGGGAAAACCCTCCTGGTTCAGACTGGAGGAACTGTAGTCTTTCCTCCCATTCTGAGATTCCTTTCACTATTATTCCTCAGTGTGTTTCAAATTTATCTAAAAGCTAGAGCTGAGAACAAACTCTTTTCTTGGGATCTGAGGCACATTGCCATTTCTTGCTTCTGAACTTCCCCTTTGTTTGATAGGATCTGTGATTCATCCTCACATCTTGGTCCTGGTCCCTTTCATAATCCACATGTCATTTGTGACCTAAAAAGGTGTAGGAGTTGATAACCTGCCAGTTGGCATCAGTCCCTGTATGCTACCTGAGTTCCCAGTGTCCCTGTATTTGTTTAGAACCTTTTATTTTCCTTGGGCAAAGTCTCTAGTTGCTAGAATGTTGCATTGTACAAATTTCTGGTCAGTATATAAAGACCTTTATTTGTCTCCTTCCACCAAACTGGTCTGGACAAATGACTCATTGTTTTTTCCTCCTTCTTGGATTTCCCAATCATTAGTCAGTTTGGTCCAATTTCTAGACTAGTTTTGGAGTGGAGGGAGCTCTCTGTGCTTCTTGTTTCTTTTCGATGTTAACTCCAGCTCTTTTATAGCTCTCTTAATTTTCAAATCAATGACTTGTGGATTTTAATCCTTGTTGACTCCATTGTAGCATCCGACACTGTTGACCACCTTCTCTTTCTGAATTCTCTCTACTCTCTGAGTTTTGTGATTCTGCTACATTTTGGTCCTCCTCCTGTCTGTTTTACTGTTCTTTCTCAACCTACTTTGCTAAATGCCCATTCATGGAATGCCTACTAATTGTGGTTTAGTCGGTCAAGAATAATTTATTGTACTTAATTTATTAAGAAACAATGTGAAAAAGTTACCCCACTCAAAATAACTCTAACCAGTATACCTGGGAGTATACCTGCCAAGTCCAACCCAGGAACTGTGCAAACAAACTTATTAAAAAAAACTTTTTATACAAATGAAGTAAGATTTAAGTAATTGGAGAAACATGAACTGTTCATGGGTTGCAGGGCCAATAAGATTAAAATGACAATTTTACCCGATTTATATATTCAATGCCATCTCATTTAAACTTCTAAAAGTACTTTATTAATCAGAAAAAAATAATAACAAAATTCTTTTGGAAGCACAAAAACTCAAGAATATCAAAGGAAGTAATGAAAAATGTAAAGGAAAGAGATTTAGCAGACCTTAAACTATATTAGAAGGTAGTAATTATCAAAACTATCTCTTACTGGTTCTGAAATAGAAAGTAGGTCAGTGGAACAGAGTTGACCTACAGTTTACAGCCACAAATAAAGTAACATTGTATTTGACAAATGTAATGACTCAAGATTTTGGGATAAGAATTCATTTGGTAAAAATTATAGGGAAAATTGAAAAGCAGTATGACATAGAAACTGGGCATAGACCAATATTTTACACCATTTGCCAAGATAAGACCGAAATGAATACATGACCTAAATATAAAGAGAGATATTACAAGAACATTTGAAGAACTTAGAACATATTACTTTTCATACTTATGGATAAGTAAGCAATTTATGAATAAACAAGAAATGAAGAGCTGAGTGAGGCTTAAAAAGGATAATTTTGATTACATTATATTAAATAGATTTTGTACAAATACAGCTAAGATAAGAAGGAAAGAGAAAATTGGGAAAAATTTATAGACATTTTCTCAGAGAAAGGTCTTATCTCAAACATATAAAGAACTTTGTCAGATCTATAAAATATGAGTCATTCCTCAATTAATAAGTTAAAGGTAGTTTATGAACAGGTAGTTTTCTGATGAAGACATCAAAACAATTTATAGTCATGTAAAATGCTCTAAATCATTATTTTTAATATTTTCCTTAAATTGTCTTTTATTTAAATTATTAGTATCTTCAGTTCCTTCAACAAACCTTTTCTTTTGCATCACCTCACCATACTAGTCGTTGTACATCATTTACCTCCAGCTTATCAATGGCCTTCTCCAAATATGACACCCAGAACTGTGGACACAATACTATAAATATGGTCTTATCAGGGCAGGGTGCATCAGGACCATCACCTCTTTAATTCTGTATAATATGACTTCATGCCTACATTCTAAGGGTCCATTAAGTTTCCAAATTATTATTTATTACAAAAATGCAAATTAAAACAACTTTGAGAAATCATTTTACAACTATCAGATTGACAAAAATAATTGAAGAGGATAGTGACACATGTTGGAGGGGATGTGTAAAAATTGGGAAACTATTTCATGGTTGGTGGAATTGTGAACTGATCTAAACATTTGGGAGAGAAAAACTGGAATTATGCCCAAAGAATCATTAAACTACCTATTCCTTTTGACCTAGCAATAACGTTACTAGGTCTATTTCCAAAGATGATTAGGGGGAAAAGGAAAAGAATCTATATGATCTAAATTGTTAATAGGAGCTCTTTTTGTGGTACAAAGAACTGGAAATTGTGGAGATGCCCACCAATTGGAGAATGGCTGAACCAGTTGTGGTATGTGATTGTTATAGAATACTATTTTTCTCTAAGAAATGCTGAACTAGATGATCTTAGAAAACATGAATAAACTTGCACAAAATAATGAATAAGAAAATGAGCAGAACGAAAAGAATGCTGTGCGCAGTAAAAGCAATATTGTTTGAAGAACAAGTTTGAGTGACTAAATAATTTTGACTATTGTCAATATCCAAATGAACTATAAAGAACATATGAAGGAAGATGCTACCTGTATCCAGAGAAAGAATTGATAAATAGAAGTCTGTAGAGAATGATTTTACATGCACTCACACACACACACACACACATACACACACACGCATGCACACACACACACACACATAATTGTGAATAATGGTAGCCATCTCTAGTTTAGGGGGGGATGGAAAACACAGGAAACAATAAATTTATATGATAACTTAATTAGATATTTAAAAGGAATAGCAAGCTGTACAGAATAGATTTGCACATTCATGTGCGCTTATTTCTTTTGTTTTTACCATGTTATAGAAATGCCTGTTTTGACACACAGAAACACACACACATCTATACCTACATGTTCGTGTCCAATGGTAGCCATCTCTAGGGTGGGGAGAGGAAGAAAAACAAAGGAAAAATAAATTTACATGATAACTTTACTGTATTTTTAAAAGGTGTAGCAAGTTGTACATGCTAGATTTGTACTTTCATGTGCAAGTATCTTTATTCTAGTATCATGTTGTGGAAATGCTTGCTTTATTTCATAAATTAAAAATTAAATAAATAAAAATTTGAAACATAGGAAAAACATCATGATAAGAGTGGGATTGATGGTGTAGCTAATCTCAAGAAGACAGAAGAACATGTGGTCAAATGTATAATTGTTAGTACATTCTCCAATGTGGCCACCTTCCACTACTTCTGTATTTACCTTCTAGGCATTGATTTATGTAAGTACGTATTTATGTATGCATACAATCTCTATTTTAATATAAACTTCTTGAGGCCAGAGTATGTGTTTTTGCATTTTTCTCATTTCGCCAGTGCCTAGAATAGTGCCTGGCACATAGTAAGCATTTAGTAAATGATACCTTATTAATTGGAAATAGGGAGTATTCACACTGTGGAGAGGAAAATGTATCCCTGGTAAAATGAGGGAAACTAAATCTTCTCTAACAGTTTAGGAAAAGGAAGTGATAATCCCAATCAGCAATACTATTCATTTTGTCCCATGAATGTCCAAGCTATCATTCATTTATTCATTCACTCTTTCATTTATAAGATTCTTTGGACTTATTGGTACTTAATGAAAAGAATCCAACATTCTTCTGAAAAATCTCACCTAGTAGATGCTACTGATTATTTTCACCTCTGGCCCATATGGCCTGTTGGCTTGAACATAGAGACCAGATGATAAACCTGGCCAGACCACATTAAAATGTAATTGGGAAATAGGAAATAAAATAAAAAATACAATGGAACATAGGTAATATTAATATGTGGTTTTCTAATTTCACAGATATTTTTGGAATGGTTTAGTGAACTTAGTTCCTATAGAGTTTCACACTATGGGTTTAGAGGCTCACTTCATGTTATTACTTGGTGATGAAAGATGTGATGCCTGTTTTGAGTCATTTTTTGCTTTCTTTCCTCAGCATTTTGGGGGCCTACAGCATGGATGTGATCACCAGCACTTCATTTACTGTCCATGTTGATTCCTTGAATAACAAGAATGATCCTTTTATCAGAGAAATCAGGAAATTAATAAATGGATTTAGTATTCTGGACCCACTCAGACTTGCAATAGGTAAGTTAGTTCTTCTTTACGCAAATGGATAATTAAGAATTGAGTGGTCTGAACTGGTCCAAGGATTCCTGAAGATAACTCAGTAAGTTGGATTAAAATAGGCTTAGAGATGGACATAAATTTAGAAGCCACCAAGTCTAACCCCTTTATTGAACAGAGGATTAAACCGATGCATAGAGAAATTACAACACAATCTCAGGAATTCTGGAGATTCAGTTCTTTAATTGCTCTATGTTAGTGAGGGCGGGCTTTCAGAAATCAGCTGACCAAAACACTCAAGGGAATTATTTGCTGATTGGTCAGTCATAGCAAGCTTTGTAATTAATCTAGAAGACCAAGGATAGACACAGAACACCTGATTTTGGAGAGCAATTCCCTTCCATTTTGGGGCTTTTTGTTGACCCCCACCAGTTCACAGACAATCAAAGGTACAAAAAAGAAATGAGTAAGCCAGGTTACAATTTGTACCTATGTTGCCATTTCTCCATATACATTCCAAATAGAGGGGATAGCATCTTTCATAAAATTCTACAGTTTCATAAGGATTTTTTTTTGTTTTTTCTTTTCCTCAGCACTTTTTCCATTCCTTGTTCCTTTGTTAAAAACATTGGACATAACTTTATTTCCAAAAGAAGCAACAGATTTCTTAGCAAAATCAGTTAAAAAAATAAAGGAAGAATGAAAGAATAATTCACAGAAGGTAAGGCTATCCAATGTTCAGAATAGGTATATGCGTACATTTATAAATTATGGTATACTTTATCTTTAGAGTAGAGCAAACAAAACCTGTGTTCCATTTTACTTGATCTTCATCTTTGTTCTATAATTTTTATTCAATTCCAATTGTCAGATTTTTTGAGCACTTACTGTAACCTGAAGAAGTGTCACTTTGTGGCCTCCAAGCTTATTTCCAACTCTAACTCTATGCCCTTATCATTTAATATTTGCCAAACTTAGTGATCTGTGTCTGTGGGAGTACCAAGAGAAAAAAAAAGACACTATCCCAGCTCTCAAATATTTTACAACCACACAAGTGGTATAAAACACATACCAAATATTATATTGCAAATTAATAGTTGATGGGTAGCAGCAACCCAAGAAGAAGAAAATACCTTTCTCCTTTATTTATACAATCTCAAAACAGCCTTGCTAACAATACTAAATGCTGTATAAGAATGGGCACAAAATTATAATTGTGCCAGTAATGTTGTATTCAAGTTCTCCATGTGGGCTCTTGGTCCAAATTCAGAACATTTTTCATTTTCCCACAAAGCTCCTACTCTGAGCCTTTACCTGAAAAAAAAAAACAAAACCAAAAAAACCCAAAACTGTGATGCTTAATTCTTGAAGGCCAGGCCAGAAAAGTAAAAACTATTGTTGATGCTTGGAAGCTACAAAGTCTTCAAGCATGGGCATGTTGGTTCATTACATAATTTGCTGACTTAAGGCCAGTCTAGCTGAGTTTGAAGAGGTATGTCCATTGGTTGACCATTGTGAGATCAATTTTTTTGCCTATAGTGATCCTGGAAAACCAGCCATAAAGTTATTGTAAGATTGGTTTGGTGGTGTCCATATCAATGATATTATAAACCAGTGAAGCATTATATTTCCATCCTTTCAGTCTGACTTAAGAGAAGTCATTTCCTGAAATACTTAATATTTTCTTTTAGGTTTTTCAGGGTCTGCTTCTTTCCCATAAACTTGGACTGGTAATTAGGACAGAATCTTTTAAAGTTTTAGAATCTGATATAAAGCAATTATTTCTTTCACTTGAAGCTAAGGCTCTTTGACCTTATAGGATCCTTGGTGGAAGTGCCTTGGGTAGAATATGAATTCTGCCACTCAACTGATGACACAATGTGTCTAATCATTCAGATCTTCACTTGTCCATCCTGCAGTATAGATATTTATCTGCCATGTTCATAGCTAATTTCTGTGTTCTCAAGTGTTTTCTCAGCATTGGTGGTTTCCATTACTTTTACAGTACCAGGTAGATTTCCTTCAGCTTTTGATTGATTCTCAGACTTCTAACAATTCAGAGACGCACTCTCACAAAGATAACTTGGGCATGAGGGTAGTCATTAATGAAATCTTGAATCCGTTATCTGTGGAAGCATGAAAAAAATTTCCAATTTACTTAGATGATATACCAAATGGCAATAACAATGACAATGACAATGATGTTATAGGGTTTTAAAATTTGAAGATAGCACTTTATGTAAATTTCTTCATTAGTTCTTCATAACAATTCTATGTACTTAGGGTCATTCTTATTTCTGATTCAGAGATGAGCAATCTAAGGCTGATGAAGTTTAAGCAAGTTACACAGGATCACAGCTAGTAAAACTTTGAAATAGGATTTGAACTCAGATCAGACTTACCTCTAAGTCCAGCACTCTGGAATATCACCTAGCCACCCCAGAAAGATGCTTGACATCTGTAGGATGAGCTAAATGGAGACAATTTTCAAAAGTATATTTGAATTTGTGATGATCAAGTTAGTCTGAAGCTTGGAGGTGACACAAGAGTCCCTTTTTCATCTCTTCCTAGGACAATAACGAGGCTTAGCGAGATAGGAAAAACAATTTTTTTTCAAGATATAAAATCAGTTCTCTTATTCTAACTGTGCTACTAAGTACCTGGGTGACCCTGGGTGCTTCATTTCACTTGTCAAGACTTGCTTGTCTAGGTAAAAACAGGGCATTGGCCTTGATGATCATTCAATTCTCTTCTAGCTCTAAATCCTATAATTTTGCTCTATTCCCTGCCCTAGGCCATGTTTCTTTGTGCTCAGCTAGTAGGACAGCTAGATGGCCCAAAGGATACAGTGGCAGGCCTGAAATCAGTAAGATGAGTATTCCAGAGCTCGAATCTGGCCACAGACAACTACTTACTAGCTGTGCGACCCTGGGCAAGTTACTTAACCCTGTTTGCCTCAGTTTCATCATCTGTAAAATAAACTGGAGAAGGAAATCCCAAACCACTTCAGTATCATGGCAAAGAAAACCCCAACTTGGGGCATAAAGAGTCTGGCATGACTGAAACAATTGAACAACAGCAACACAGGAAAGAAAAAAGAGTACAAGTTTCTCTTGCAATATAAAACTTGCAGGCAATTTTCTCAAGTTGTGTTTTTATTTGTACTATTCTTATTTAACCATGAGTAGAATAATGATACTCTTACACTGCACCTAAGCATTCTTACCAGAACTCAGCATGGGGAGGCAGTGTATTTTAAGGAAGGGGCAACTGGAGTTGGGAGTCAGAAGGCCAGATTCTAGGCTCAGTTTCAGCCACTTACTGGCTCAGTGACTTTGAAACAGTCATTTTACTGTTCTGAACCAAAATCGCCTTATCTGACAAATGGAGAAGAGGATTGTTGCACTAGAAATTTCACAGGCTTGTTAAGGTGGTCTAATGAAATAATATAGGTGAAATATAAATACTAGGCATATGTATAGAAATGTAATCAATGCTTATTGTTACATTCTGTATACTTTCCCTTCATGGACCCCATCAGAGATAGGATGTAGTGAGGTACAGTGGGAAGAGCATGGTCTCTCGTGTCTGAGGACCTAGGTTCAAATCCTAACTCTTGCCTATGAGACTTTTGGAAAGTCACTTAAACTTGTCAGGCCTCAGTTTATTGAACAGAAGAGTCAGGATGCTGGGCTACATGGCTCTTGAGGTCCTTTCCAGCTGTAGATTCATGATCTCCCTTCAAATATCTTTCCTCCTTATTTACTTCACTCCATACACAACTACCCTATCGCAGGCACCTATTTCCTCTTCTCTGGACTATTGCTAGAACATTCTAATGTATCAGTCCTCTTACACAGTGTGCTGGAAAGAAGAGAGAATTATCTGAAATCAAATGTCACTCTTGTCACAACCAGAAACAACAACTAAGCATGAGGCAGCTGTGTGGAAAGAACAGAACAGATATAGGAGAAAAAAGGTTGAGCAACCCTTGTGATAGATTTTGGTTGAAAACTCCTGTCATGTCATTGAATGCATTTCAGATCTGTTCTAGGTATTCTGGAGAGTCGGGTAGATGCCTTTGCTAAATTCTGTTGATATGACTGAATGATATAACAGTGGTATGATGACTTTGTCTGATTATTTCCCTTGCCTCTATTTCAGATCTGAGTGATTCTGGCCCAATCCATTATCTTTATTCTTGGTGGCTACAGAATCACCACTTCAGTCCTTTCTTTCCTTTTTTATAACCTGGCCACTCACCCTGAGATCCAGCAGAAACTTCAGGAGGAGATAGATGCAGTTTTGCCCAACAAGGATGAGGAGAATAGAGCTATTCATATCCCTTCCCAACTTACTTTCTATTCATACATCTGCCTGATTTCCTAGCAGAAGCTTTGTCAAAATGACCTGTGCTGATGTAGTGTTTGACTTTATAAGATATGGCCAGGTTTTGAAAAGGCAAAGACATGTTGAGACACCATAGATTTATATGGAGTTGTGCTTCCTGAGAAGGAAATATCTCAGGAACTAGTGGCAAACATTGGAAACATGCTGAAACAGCCTACTTGTCCCCTGTTCATACAGCCACTTCATAGCTGTTCGCCAATTTACTGGCACTCATTTCCCATCTCTTCTGATACTCAGTATCTTTGTAACTTTGAGTCTCCTCTCTACTCCTTGCTTAATCTCTTTCTTTCACATTCTGTTTTCTTGTCCCTTGCTTGTCCTCCTCTCCTTCCCTACTCTCTTCTCATCTCCTCTTCTCAGATTTGTGTTCTGTCTCTGATGTGACTGATAACAAGGGTTATATACTCTTCCTGGTGTCAAAAGACAAAAGGTCATATGAATGGACATTGGAGTTTGTCTTTACCAAGGAACCTCTTTTTGATACACCAGGATCACCTGTCTCCAACCCTCTTGGACAAAGTAGGATAATCCTCATTATCATTATGGTAACACTTAAATAGTCATTTCCCTGTGAAGTTAAGGGATATCCTTGAGAATGTATTGGAATAATCCACTTAAACAGTAATGAGTTACCAAGCTAGAGTGGTGGCAGTAGGAAGGAAGAGGAGATAAATTCATAAAAATGTATCTTTAGGTTTCATTGACCAAACCCAAGCCCCTAAAATAGTGCTGAGTGATTCCCCCAAAACCCTCCAAACCCTATAGTTTTCTATAATTTGTATAGATGTGTCAGAACAGGATGATATGATATGTAAATAGATAACCTTTAATGTTATCTGTTGTGACTAATGCTAGGAAAGCCTCTCTGCCCCACCCACAGTATCTCTTCTATATTCTACCAATACAGATGTATACCTTTGAGTCTTTTCTCTTGTGAAGTCCCTTAATGGTATAAAATTCTTAACTATTATGAAATAAGACCAGAGCATCTCAACATTGAAGGTGAACTGAGAATGAGGCTTCTAGTGTCTGGATAGAAGCTAGTCATTTTCTGAAGGATAAGCAAAGATGAGAAGAAGTGGGAGCAATGAAGACACAGATAGGCTGTTCTTGGGTTTCAAGTGTATGTAAAGTAAATTTGACTAAGGTAAATTTTGTCTACTATTCCATGCCAGATTTTATGGTTCACCTGGTTTATTCCAAAAGACAATGCAGAGGAAGAGAAGAAAAATATTCATCTTAGCACAACTTCCTTCTACTGAGGTTCAGGAGTTTTGTCAGAGACTTAAAAGGGTTTAGTTTATGAAAACCTTTTTGTAGATGCAAATCTCATGTTGATGGATCTCAGAATTTTTGAGTCACTTCTTTAGCATGTTCAAATCATAATAAATCAATAATAAAAATTCATTTGTAGCTTTTCTCCAGAAGGTATTACTGGAATATCTGGTGACAAGATGTGCAATGAATATAGTATAGATTCATTCTAAGACCAAGTGAGCAAGGGTAGATGTGATATGTCACCTTAGTACTTAGAACTGTTTGTTCTTTTCCCAGGAAGCAGTCACATATGATGCCCTGGTACAGATGGAGTACCTAGACATGGTGACACATGCAAACCTCAGGATGTTCCCCATAGCTGTCAGGATTGAAAGGGTTGCTAAGAAAACTGTTGAGCTCAATGGACTGAGGATTCCCAAAGGCACAGTGGTGATGGCCCCATGTTATGTCCTTCATCGTGACCCAGAATACTGGCCAGAGCCAGAGGAGTTCTGCCCTGAAAGGTAAACACATTTTTTTTTAAATAAGGAGAAAGGTTACTCAACATCATCAGGTTAGAGAGAACAGTGAGCTGGGCAACAGGGTGAGGGTCTGAATCTTGATTTTGTGTCTTGCTTAGATTGGTGACGCTGGGTCTGTCACTTAAACTCTCACGACAACACTGCATGATGCCTACAGTAGGTATTTCAGTAGCTTGGATATAGCTACTTTAGGCATTCTTGTCTCTACTTTGTAGATGAAGGAATTGAAGCTTATATACATTAAATGACTTGGCATTATACCTATAGCTAAGAAGTGTTAGAAGTCGGTTTTGAATACTGATCTTTGTTAGAGTATACAAGTTGAAAAATGACGGTTTAAACTGTATGCCAACTGAGATCCCTTCCATCTTTAAATTCTCTAAACTTCGACTATTTTAATTAATTATTTCATAGGTTGTCTATTCCAGAGTCAATGCAAACATGTAATTATTTTCATAAATCACTCATCTGTAGATGTTTTAAAGCCCTTAGCAGTAACTAAATTTTTTAGGGTATATCAGACAGAGGGCATCATGTTACATTCATAGCCAGAAAAATCTGAATTCAAAGCCCACCTCTGAAACCACTTAGTTATATGGCTAAGGGTACTAATGATCCCATTCTACATAACGACTCTTCCAAACATTTTCATTCCTCCTGAAACCTCCCATTGCTCCCCCTCTTTCCACTCTCTCTGCTGAGAGCCTTCTCTCATATTTTACCAGAAAAAATGAGACTATTCACAATGAACTCCTTCTTTTTTCCCTCTTTCTCACCTCTCATCACTTTGGTGCCTTCTGCTACTAGCCCCTGCTTGATGTCATGTGACCCCTGTGACACATGATCAAGTAACGTTATTCTACTTGTTCAAGTGATTCTATCTCTTCTAATAGACTGCTCCATCCATTATTCCCACTCTTATACTTGTTTTCAATCTGTCTCTGTCTACTGACTTATTCCTACTGTCTGCAAACATGCCCTTGTGTCTTCTATCCTGAATAAACTACACTTGATCCTTCCCTCACTGTTATTGCCCTATATCTTCTCCATCCTTTGTAGCTAACCTCCTCAAAAAGTTTACAATACAATGAAAAGGTACAAAGGTTACCTACAATAGGTGCTCCACTTTCTCTCCCTTTACTTTCTTCAACTTTGAATTTTAAAGAATTATTTAAAGTCTTTTGTTGTTGTTTTCTTGTTGTTCAGTCATGTCTGACTCTTCATCACCCCATTTTGGGATTTCTTGACTGAGATGCTGGAGTGGTTTGCCATTTACTTCCCCACTTCATTTTACAGACGAAGAAATGGAGGCAAACATGGTTAAATGACCTGCCCTGGGTCACACAGCTAGTAAGTTTCTGAGGTCAGATTTTAATTCAGCCCTTTCTGACTCCAGGCCTACCTCTCTATCTACTCTGCCAGCCAGCAACCCAAAAACTGAAATACTGTTGCAATAAGAGATCAACAGTCTCCTTCTTTACATTTCTTAGTAATTAAAGGTTTAGCATTTCTAAAATTCTAAATTCATTTCTAAAATAATATTGATATTAAGATAGTTTGTTGAGCATATGTTTAAATTTTTTGCCTTTCAAGTCTTGTTTGGGATTTTTTTTTAAATGACAAACAACAAATAGGGCTCCATGATAGGAAGGAACTGTTCTGAAGACAGGCAAGTGGTGCTTTAGATGTTCTTACTATCTTCTTGAGGCAGATCTCTTGATATCTGCTTTTTCGTCTCCTTTCTTATTTTTTATATTGATTTTTAAAATTTTGATTTCCAAATTTTCTCCTTCCTTCTGGTCCATTCCCCACCCACTGAGAAGTCAAGCAATATGAATCTATTTTCCCTGTGAAGTAATGAAAAACAGATTTCCATTTTAGCCTTGTGACAAAAAGCAAGAAAAATAATTTGAAAACAATCTGCTTCAATGTACACTCAGAGTTCATAATTTCCCTCTGTGGAGGTGAATACCAATTTCATCATGATAATGTTTAAATTAATCTTGGATTATTGCATCAAGCAGAGTAGCTAAGTCTTTCACAGTTGATCATTATTGCAATTTTCCTGTTACTGTGCGAATTGTTCTTCATTTGGCATCAGTTCATATAAGTCTTCCCAAGTCTTTCTGAAACCATTCCCTTTATCTTTTCTTATATTGCAACAATATTCCATCACAGTCATACCACAATTTGTACAGCCATTCCACCATTGATAGATATCCTTTGCATTTGAAAATTTTGCCAACAAAAATGGGCTGCTATTAATATTTTTGTAAATATAGATTTTTCCCTGTTCTTTGATCTCTTTGGGGTCCAGATAAGTAGTGGTATTGCCGGATCAAAGTGTGTACAGTTTTATACCCTTTGGGTGTGCTTCCAAATTTTTCTCCAGAATAGTTGGGGAAGTTCACAGTCCCACCAACAGTGTTTCAATGTACTTTTTTTCACTTTGCCTCTAGCATTTGTCATTATTCCCCCTGTCAAATTAGCCTGTCCGATAGGATTAATGTGGTACCTGAGACATGTTGTAGTTTGAATTTCTCCAATCAATACTGATCTGGACTATGTTTTCATATGACTATTGATGTTTTTGATTTCTTCTTCTGAACATTTCCTGTTCATTTCCTTTGACATTTTGTCAATAGGGTATTGATCTTATTTTTACAAATTTGTTCAGTACCTTATTTATATATATATAATATATATATATGTATGTATGTATGAGAAATGAGTCCTTTATCAGAGGAATTTGTTTTAAATTTCCTACCCTTCAACGGTTTTCTGCTTTCCTTCAAATTTTGACTGAATTGGTTTGGTTTGTGCAAAAACTTTTAAATTTCATGTAATCTAAATAATCCGTTTTTACTTCCTGGGATCCTCTCTGTCTCTTTTTTGATCATAAATCTTTCCCTTATTCATATGTCTGAAAGGCGATTTTTTTTCTTTCTAATTTGCTTATGATATCACCTTTTGTGCCTAAATTATGCACCCAGCTTTTCTTTACCTGGCTATACAGTATGAGATGTTTATGTATGCCTAGTTTCTGCCATTTGCAGTTTTTCCAGAAGTTTTTTGCTTTTTGTTTTTGTTTTTTTGTTTTTTGAATAGTGAGTTCTTGCCCCCAAAGCTTGGCTCTTTGGGCTTATAAAACTCTAGATTATTGTGGTCATTTGCTTATGTATATTGTGTATCTAATCTATTTCATTGATCAACAATCAATTATACAGTACCAGAATGTTTTGATGATTACTGTTTAGTAGCATAGTTTGAAAGCTGTTACCACTATGCTTTCTTCCTTCATTTTTTTCCAAGAATTCCCTTGATATTCTTGAACTTTTGTTCTTTCAGATGAATTTTCTTCTCTGTTCCTTTGGTGCTAAAAAATAATTCTTTAGTAGTTTGATTGATATGTCACTGAATAATTAAATTAATTTTAGTAGAATTATCATGTTTGGTTACATTGGTTTGGTTTATTCATGAGCAATTAATATTTCTCCAATTATTTAGAGCTACCTTTATTTGTGTGAAAAGTCTTTTGTTATTGTGCTGTGTGTTTTTTGGCAGGTAGACTCCCAAGTATTTGGTGTTTTCTATAGTTATTTTAAATGAAAGTTCTATTTCTATCTCTTCTTGAATGCTGATGATTTATGTGGATTTGTTTTATACCCTTCCAGTTTGCTAATATTGTTAATTATTTTGATTAGATTTTGTTAGTTGATTCTCTAGGTTTCTCCAAGTATACCATCTAACCATCTTCAAAGAGGATTAGTTTCTCCCCCCTCATGGCCTATGCCTATTGCTTCAATGTTTTTTTCTTGTCTACTGCTATAATTAGCATTTTAGTACAATAGTGAGTAATACTGGTGATAATTGACATCCATGTTTCACCCCTGATGTCACTGGGAAGACTTCTAGTCTATTCCCATACAGATTATGCTTGCTCTTGGTTTTGGATAGGTACTATTTATCATTTTAAGAAGAGCTCCATTTATTCATATGCTTTTTAGGATTTTTAATAGGAATAGGTGGTATAATTTGTCAAAAGCTTTTTTGAATCTGTTGATATAACCACATGAATTTTTCTTTGTAAATGATATGGTCAGTTATAATTTTCCCAATATTTAACCAGTCCTACATTCTTGTTATAAGTCCTACCTGGTAATAAAAATTTTTGTGCTGTATTACTGTAGTCTTCTTTTTAGTATTTAAAAATTTTGCATCTATATTCATTAGAGAAATTTGTCAATAATTTTCCTTCTCTGTTTTTGCTCTCCCTAGTGACACACTTTATTTGTGTCACAGAAAGAATTTCACAGAACTGGTTCTTTACCTATTTTTTTGAGTAGTTTACATACTATTGGAATTAATTTTTTTTTTAATGTTTGCTAGAATTCACTTACAAATTGATGTAGTCATGTGGATTTTCTCATAGGAAGCTCATGTATGGCTTCTGAAATTTCTTTTTCTAAGTGACAGTCATTTAAGTATTTTATTTCCTCTTCTGTTAATCTGTGCAATTCATATTTTTTGTAAATATTCATCTAGTTCATGTAGGTTGTCAGTTTTATTGGTATATAACTGGAAAAAACAGCTCCTAATAATTGCTTTAACTTCATCTTCATTCATCGTGTATTCATCATTTTCATTTTTAATACTGATAATTTGGCTTTCTGCTTTCTTTTTTTGTAAAGATCAAATTAGGCAATAGTTTACTCTTTTTTATTTTTTTCCATAAACCAGATCTCCATTTCATTTTTTAAATTAAAGTTTTTTAATGTACAATTTTTAAAATCTCTTTTTTCATTTTAAGGATTTTATTTTTCTATTTAAATAAAGATTTCCAATTTGTTCTTTTTCTAGTTTTTTTAACTTTCATGCCCAATTCATTGATCTGCAATTTCCCTTTTTTATTGATCTAAGGCTTTAGTAATATAAAATTTCTTCTACATGCTTTCATTGTATCCCATTAATTTTGAATGTTGTCTCATTGTTGTCATTATCTTTAATGGAATTTTTGATTGCTTCCAAGATTTATTCTTTGAACCATGCATTCTTGAGAATTAGATTATTTAGTTTTCAATTAATCTTTAATCAATGCTTCAAAAGCTCTTCACTGAATTTAATTTTTATGTCATCATAGTCCAAAAAGTGTGCATTCAATATGTTTCCTTTTCTGGATTTATTTGTGAGAATATCATGCCCTAATATATGGTCAATTATTGTGAAGGTGACATGTAAAACTAATGAAAAATGTATTTTCCTTTCTATTCTCATTCAGTTTTCTCCATAGGTCTGTCATATGTAACTTTTCAAAAATTCTATTTATCTCTTTAACTCATTTATTATGAGATAAATTCTTTATCTCATATATTTTATGAACTACATTTACCTAGTCCTGGAAGGAGTAAATTGGATATCCCCAATAATTTAGTTTCATTGTCTATTTCAACCTCATTTAATTTTTCCTTTAATAATTTGAATGTGGGGACAGCTAGGTGGCACAGTGGATAGAGCATTGGCCCTGAAGTCAGGAGAACATGAATTCAAACATGGCCACAGACACTTGATACTAGTTGTGTGACCCTGTGCAAGTCACTTAACCTCGATTACCTCACCCCCCAAGAAAAGAATATGAATATGATTCCATTTAGTGTGTCTATGTTTAGTATTAATATTACTTCATAGTCTATGATAACTTTTAATAAAACATAGTTTCTCTGATTATCTCTTTTAAAAGTTTTCCTTTGTCTGATATGTTTGCAACCCTCCCTCTTTTGCTTTAGTTGAAGTACAATAGATTTGTTTACAGCACCTTATTTTAAGTCTGTATGTGTCTTTCTGTTTCAAGCATTTTTCTTATGAGCAACATGTTGTTATATTCTGATTTCTAATCTATTATCCAAATCACTTCCATTTACTTTGTAAGTTTATCTCATTTGCATTCACAGTTATGAACACTAATGTATATTTCCATTTTCTCTTCTTTTTTTCTTCTGTATTTCTTGATCTTGTTCTTCTCTTCCTTCTCTTGTCTTCCTCCTTCTCTTTGACTTCCTTTTCTTCCATTTTCATTTTTTCCTTTTCCTCCTCCTCCTCCTTCTCTCTCTTTGTGTCTTTTTTTCTCCCTTGACAATCCTCAAAAGTCTTTTTTTGCTTCTGACTACTGCCTCTCTTAATCTACCTTTCCTCTTATCACTGTTGCCTGCCTTCCCTAACCATTTCTCCTCCTAATTCCCTGTTAGTTAAGGATTTCTGTATTCAACTGAGTATGTACATAAACTCTTCTGAAGCAGTAAAAATGAGTGAGATTCAAGTATTGCCCTTTCCCCATTTTATTTTCTCTTCTATTGGAAAACTCTTCCTCATGCACCTATTTTGGGTGAGATAATTTTCTCCATTTTTCTTTTCCCTTCCCTATTCTCTCATTTTATCCCTCTTCTCAGCCTTTCAATTTTTCTTTTGAGATCATCTCAACATTATCAGCTCATACTCATGCCCTCTGAATAGTAAGATTATTTTTTAAAAATTATTTCTTTTTTATTTTGTATTTTTTAGTATTTAATTTTTCCCCAGTTACATGTAAAAGCAATTTTTAACATTTGTTTTTAAAACTTTGAGTTCTGATTTCTCTCCCTTTCTCCTTCCCCACAACCCTCACCCCCACATCGAGGAGTCAAGCAATTCCATATAGGTTATATATGTGTAGTCATGCAAAATATATCCATAATATTCATGTTGTGAAAGAAAAGATAGACAAAAAAGAACCTCAAGAAAAATAAAGAAAGTGAAAAAAGTTGCTTCAGTCTGTATTCAGACACCATCAGTTCTTTCTCTGGGGATAAAGAGCATTTTTCATTCTAAGTCCTTCAGAGTTGTCATGGATCATTTTGTTTCTGAGAAGAGCGAAGCCATTCACAGCTGATCATCTTACAATATTACTGTTGTTTGTATTCAGTGATTTCACTTTGCATCAAACAGTGCAATTCTTTCTAGGTTTTTCTGAGGATATCCTGTTCATCATTTCTTATAGTACAATAGTATTCTATCATAATTACATATCACAGATCTTTCAGCCATTTCCCTATTGATGTGCATCCCCTCAATTTCTAATTCTTTAACCCAAGAAAAGAGCTGCTATAAATATTTTTGTACATATAGGTCCTTTTCCTTTTTGTTTTTTATCTCTTTTGAGATACAGACCTAGTAGTGGCATTGCTATGTCAAAGTTATGGTTTTACAGTCCTTTGGCCATAGTTCCAAATTGCTTTACAGAATGGTTTAACCCATTCACAACTCTGACAACAATACATTAATGTCTTCATTTTTTCCACAACCCTTCCACCATTTGTCATCTATCCTTTCTGTCCTATTATCTAATCTAATAGGTATGAAGCAATACCTCAGAATTGTTTCAACTTATATTTCTCCAATCAATAGTGAGACAGAATATTTTATATGGCTATAGATAGCTTTAATTACTTCATCAGAAAACTGATTATATCTTTTGATCATTTGTCAATTGGGGAATGACTCTTATTTGTATAAATTTGACAAAGTTTTCTATATGTTAGAGAAATGAGGCCTTTTTCAAAGAAACTGGCTTCAATTTTTTTTTCAGTTACTATTGCTAACTGTATTTCCCTCAATCTCATTTCCCCTACTCCTATATATTCTATTCTATCTCTCCTTTCACCCTGTGCCTCTTCAAAAGTGTTTTGCTTCTGATTACCCTTTCCCCCAATCTGCCCTCCCTTCTATCACCCCCTCTCTTATTCTCTTCCTCTTCTTTTTTTTCCTGTAGGGTAAGACATTTCTATACCCCATTCCCTATGTATCTTATTTCCCAGTTACATGTAAAAACAATTTTTAACAAGAGAGTTTTCCTTGAAAATTTCTTGAAAGATGATGTCTAAACTTTATTTTATCATGGCTTTCAGGTAGTCCAATAATTTTTAAATTATCTCTCCTGGATCTATTTTCCAGGTCAGTTGTTTTTCTAAGAGACATTTCACATTGTCTTCTATTTTTTCATTCTTTTGGTTTTGTTTTATTGCTTCTTGTTTTCTTGTAAAGTCATTACCTTCTATGTACTCCATTCTAACTTTAAGGAATTATTTTCTTCAATGAGCTTTTGGACCTCCTTTTCCATTTTGCCAATTCTACTTTTTAAGGCCTTCTTCTCCTCATTGGCTTTTTGAACCTCTTTTGCCATTTGGTCATCTATTTTTTAAGGTGTTATTTTTTCAGTATTTTTGGGGTCTCCTTTACCAAGGTATTGACTCCTTTTTCATGATTTTCTTGCATCACTCTTATTTCTCTTCACAATTTTTCTTTTACTCCTCTTTCAAATTCCATTTTGAGTTTTTCCATGGCCCTTGACCAATTCATATTTTTCGTGGAGGCTTTGGATGTAGGAGCTTTCACTTTGTTGTCTTCTTTTGAGTGTATGTTTTGATCTTCCTTGTCACCAAAGTAAATTTCTATAGTCAGAGTTTTTTTTTTCCATTTTACTCATTTTTTTCCCGTTTACTCATTTTTCCAGCCTATTACTTAACATTTCAAATCTTTGTTAATCCAGTGTGGAGGGTGTACTGCCCCAAGCTTTAGGGGTTTTGTGCAACTATTTTCAGAGATACTTCTAGAGACCTGTAAGTTTTCAGTTCTTCCAAGGTGGTGTGATCTAAAGAGAGGTGTTTACTACTCTCCTGGCCCATGATCTGGTCTGTGAGTGACCACACTCTTTTCTGCCTTGGAACTGTGAAGAGGATTCCCACTCCATTGTTGCCACAAGCACTATGCCAGTGCTCCTCCTCACTTCAGGACTACAACCCAGGACTGTCATCCAGATCCAAGTATGGGCAAAGCAACAGAATCCTGCTTCAGTGCTAACAAAGAGACTCCTGTAATCTCCTGACCAGTTGTTTGATCCTCTTACCATCTTTTGGCTGAGAGCTCTGGAAGCATCCACTTCCATTGCTGCCACTGCTGCCACCTTGCTACTGCCACCTTCACTGCTGATTCAGTCACTTTCAAGGCCTGCTCCTGGTTTGCTGGGGCTGGGGCTGTGCTTGGGCTGGGGCTGGACTTCACTCCTGTCTCACCGAGGTCCAACAGACCTTTCCTACTGACCTTCTAAGTTGTTTTTGGCATTTGTGGGTTGAGAAGTCTGGAAACCACCACAGTTGCAAATGATTCAGTCCTTGGAGGCCTGCTCTAGGTTTGCTGGGGCACGGTTTATGCTGATGTGGTCTGTGCTGGACTGTACTTTTCTCTCAACCTTATGCAACAGACCTTTGTTGTTGTCCTTCCAGATTGTCAAAAGCTGAAAATTTCTTTCATTCTGTCTTTTTGTGGGTTCTGCTGTTCTAGTATTTGTTTAGAGTCATTTTTACAGGTATTTGAAGGGGTTTGGAGGAGAGCTCAGGTGAATCCCTGCTTTTACAGCACTATCTTGGTTCAGCCCTCTAGTAAAACTATTTCTAACCACCTTAAAATGATAATAAAATTCTTACAGGTTTCAATGTCATCTTCCCATTTGTAAATTTAAAAATATTAATCTTTATAAATTCTTTATGATTTCTCACTCATATTTACCCTTTTATATTTCTCACAAATTCGGTGTTTGAAGGCCCCATTTTCTATCCTGTTCTGGTTTTTTATCAATAATGACTGGAATTCCTCTATTTCATTTTTGCTTTATAAGAATATACTCAATTTTGCTGGGTAGGTAATTCTTGGTTGTAATCCTAGCTACTGTTGACTTCTGGAATATCACATTGCAAGCCTTTCATTCTTCATTTTGGTATCTGCTATACCTTATGTGATCCTTACTATGGCTCCATAATATTTTAGTTGTTTCTTTCTGGATGGTTGCATTATTTTCTTCTTGACTCTAGAACTCTGGAATTTGGCTATAATATTTCTTGGAGTTTTCATTTTGGAAGGTGATCTGTGGATTCTTTCAATTTCTACCTTGCTCTCTGGTTCTATGATATGTGGGGAGTTTTCCTATATATTTCCTATATAGTTTTCCTATGCTCCTATATGGGAGTAATTCCTATATAATTGTTTAAAATATTATATCTAGGCTCTTTTTTAAATTATGGCTTTCTGGTAATCCAAGTATTCTTAAATCATTTTTCATTAATCTGTTTACGAGGTCACTTGGTATACTGATGAGATATTTGACATTTTCCTTCATTTTTTTTTCAATCATTTGATTTCATTTTATTTTTTCATGATTTTTTCAATTATTCATTAGCTTCCATTTGACCAGTACTAACTTTCAAGAAATTAGTTCCCTCAGTGAGGTTTTGTACTTTTTCCGTACTTGGCCAATTCTACCTTTTAAGGAGTAATTATCTTCATTAATTTTTGTGCCCCTTTTACAGAACTGTTAATTCGCTTTTCATAATTCTCTTGAATTGCTCTCATTTTTTCCCAATTTTTCCTCTACTGCTCTTATTCAATTTGTAAATTTTTTCCCCCTTTTTAAAAGAAGTCTCTCTTTTTGTTTAGCTCTTCCTGGAATTCTTTTGGGGCTTTTGTCAGTATTGTCTTTTATTTGAGGCTTAGCTTATAGATATCATTTCATTCTTCTGAGTTTGGCTCTTGAACTTCTCTGTTATCCTCATAGCTTTTTATGATCAGGTTTACTTTTTCTTTGCTCATTTTTACATTTTCTTTTTACTTTAAACTTTCTGTTAAAGTTGGATTCTGCTCACTTCAGGGGTGAGGAGTTACTGTCTCAAGCAAGCTTCAGGCTTTTTTTGCCCTTCTATTGTAACAATTAGCTTTGGGGGCCTCTAAGCTTTTAGTGTTTCTAAGTTAACTTAATTGAGGGAGGGATGTGGTCCTGCTCTCCTGGTCAGCACTCTGGTGCTTAACCTAATAGAGTCCTTCTTTGCTCTCTCGTGACCACAACTCCTCTCCTCCCTGCAACTTGGACGTGGAACTGCATAATGTACAAGAGAGTTGTTAAATGGTGCCTGATCCTGTGCCTAGTCTTAAAACAGCGGTCCCCTGGAATATCTTTCTGACCATGTATTCATGGCCACCTTTTTGCTACTGCCATGGCCACCTCCAAGACCCATCACTGATGTCACTGTCTTGATCTGCTTTTGTCCATCCCCCCACTCCTGTGACACAGACCTCTCCTTCTGACCTCCTAAGTTCTTCTGGACTGGAAAAATGGCTCAATACATTCTTCTTCTTTTTTTTTAAATATACGTTTTTAGAATGTGATTAGATATGTTATTTTAAGGTTGTTTAGGAGAATGTTGTGAGATTACAGCTGGAATGCTCCCTTTGTTCTGCCAGGCATTGCCTGTGTCTCTTCCTCTCTTAACGTCTTACAATTCTGCTTCTGCTTCTGACTTCGTCATTCCACTGAAATTGCTCTCTCCAGTTACTAACGATTATACAACAAATGCAATGACCTTTTCTCAATCCTCATGCTCCTTGACCACTTTGAAGCCTTTGATATAATTGACTATTCTCCAGTCTGATACTCTCTTTTCTCTAGGTTTTTCTCTTCTGGGTCACACCCTCAAATCCCTAGGTTTCCCTCAGGGTTCTGACCTGGATCCTCTTCTATTATCTTGCTATGCTACTTCACTTGGCTTGCTTTTCAATTCCCATGGATTTAATTACCATTCTTAATTTCAACAGATTTTCAAATCTGTCCATCCTGCCCCAAACTCTCTGCTGACCTCTAATCTCTCTTCTCCAAATGCCATTCAGTAGATATCTTAAATTCAATATGATCAAAACCAAAAATTCATTGTCATTCCCCATAATTCCCCTGCCCACCTTCCCTATTTCTGGCAACATATTGCTCCCACTCCCTCAGATGCACAACCTCAAAGTTATCCTTGACTACTCACTGTCTTTCTCCCCTGCTCCCAAATACAATCTGTAACTAAGGTCTGTTGATTTCACCTAGGCAACATTTTTCAGAAATGTTCTCTTCTCTCCTCTGATGCTGCTCCCACTCCAGTGCAGGGCCTCATCATCTCACATTTGGATTATTATAATAGTCTGCTAGTGGGTTTACCTGCCTCAATTCTCTCCCTACATCAATTCATTCTCCATTTAGCCATGAAAATATGTTCCAGGAGTACAGGTATGATCACGTAACCTCCATCCTCGGTAAACTTCAGTGACTCCTTAGTGCCTCCAGAAGCAAATATAAAATGCTCTATTTGGCATTCAAAAAAGCCTTTATACCCTAGCCCTCTAATACCTTTTCAATCTTTTCCCACTTTACTCCCTGTCAACTTCACTTAGAGTATCAACGCACATTCTGTGAATAGGCTTGTTTAAGAAATGACTCAAGGGATGGCCCCTTCAATAATAATAAGAAAAAAGAATCAAACTGGGAAGGGAATACCTTTAGGGTTGCTGGCCAAAAGAGAAACAACTACTATTCACTCTGAGCCAGAAGGGCCCCAAAATAATCAGTAAGTGGTGATTTGGCAAAGACCTGTTTTTGTCCAATCAATGAAATCCAGAGTGAATTGGGTTTAAGGCGCGGACTTTGGGAAAGAAATCTAGCCAATAAACCCCAAAATAACTAGGTCCCTGCCCAAAACACTACTTAATGGTTATTTTTTGGGTCCTCCTTACTCTGAATGAATGTAAATAGTAATTGTTTCTCTTTTGGCCAGCAACCTGATAGTCTACCCTTCCCAGTTTGATTTTTTTTTTTTTTTTATTAAAGGGGCCATCCCTTGACTCATATCTTAAACAGGCCTATGCACTGGATGGGTGTCATAAAATCTCAGCTTAAAAAGTCCAAGATCTCCCACTGCATCCTGGGTCATCTCCAGTCATCCTTATATATATCTGGCCACTGGACCCAGATGGCTCTGGAGGAGAAAGTGAGGCTGGTGACTTTGCACAGTTTTCCCTCACTCAAATCCAGTTCAATCAACATCTCTCTGATGTCATGGATCTCTTCGAGAAGGAAGGACAAAACCACAACACTGTCATGTACACTTTGATCCAGTTTCACTGGTCACTTGGCTTTTCCACAAGCAAGACACTCCATCTCAGCTCCAAGCATCTTCTCTGGCTATTTTCCTTGCCTATAATGCACACCCTGCTCTACTCTGACTTCTAATCTCCCTGGCTTCCTATAAGTCCCAACACAAATCCTTCCTTCTACAGGAAGCTTTCCTCAACCTCTCTCAATTCCAGTCCCTTCCCTCTGTTCATTTTTTCCTTTTCATCCTATATATATAGCTTGCATTGTACAGATTTCTTCTCATATTGACTCCCATTAAACTGTAAGTTCCTTGAGGGCAATGAATATCTTTTGCCTCTTTATGTATCCACAGCAGTTAGCACAGTGCCTGGCACATAGCAGGCACTAAGTAACTGTTTATGGTTTGATTGATTGATCCATCTCTTCCCGATTCAGATTTATTGTTCTTTTGACAAGTCTTGGGGTTTCTTTTTTTCCCACTCATTTCTTTTCTCCTGCCATTTTTAAAAACCAGATTCAGCAAGGAAAACAAGGAGAGAAAGAACCCCTATGTGTACCTGCCCTTTGGTGCTGGTCCCCGAAACTGCATTGGGAAGAGGTTTGCAATTACGGGTGTGAAAGTTGCGATGTGTCGACTACTGCAGGAATTTTCCTTCAGAATTTGCAAAGAGACACAGGTCAGTAGTCACAGTATTTGTTTCAACATCTAGGATGGTATTTTTTTTGAGATTATTTTATTTTCAAAGTAGAGAAATAGCCTATGCCACATGGAGAAATTGAATTCAACACAATTTGCCTATTTATTGTTAACAAGCTATTAAAGAATTAAAACTTACCATTATTAAGATGGAAATATACAGAAGGCCAAGAGAGAAACAATTAATGCGTTGTTAGCTAAATAATCAATTTGATTTAACTATAATAACAATAACATTAATACAAAATTCTTGATTACAAAAAATAAAATTTTTGAATACCAATGTATAGCAGTCCCTTTTTGATACCTTTGTTTTATGTGAAAAAAAATATACAATGTTAAAGGTGATGGAAGTGAATAAAAACCTCTTAATTTCAGCAAGATTCTTAATTCTGTCTTATAAGAGACTAGCATTAATAAACCCCGAGTATATAGTTAATACATATTTTATATTTTGTGACAGTCTCTGAGGTCAAATCTATGTAATGTAATTACAGTTGTACCAAGATAACACTTCTTTGCATGACCTTCTAGTTAGTCTTCATTTGTATAATCTTCTTTTCCATAAGATATCATAAACATATGTAACTACTTCTCTTTCTCTCTACTGTTTGACACTGGTTGCTTATTGAACTCTAATTGTTTTTCTTAATTGTTGCAGGTTCCTCTGAAGCTGGGCAAGCAGCCATTCCTTACACCATCTGTACCCATGGTCCTGAAGGTTGTACCAAGGACAAAGAAGGTAAACCAACACCAGAAATTCTCTTTCTTATTCTATTCACCCCTATCTACAACCATGTTCTTGATTTTTCTTCTATAATCCAAAGACATGGAATCCTCAGGTTTCAAAAGTAACTTAATTTACCTTATGAACAAAACAAAGAAAAACCAACGAATTTATTTTTTAGCCACAGGAGAGGAGTACTTAGATTTTTCAGATGATCTTTTTGAGATCTCTATGTTTGAGAACATAGAAATGGCCCCCAAACAGATTAGTACCACTTGATACTAGGCTATAGTGGTTAAATGGATGAACACAGAGAAAATGATGAATTGAGTATCTGTTCATTATTTTTATGAGTAATAGTCCTTCACAGTTACAACAGGAGTGAACACAGTAATGTAGTGTGGATCATATTACTTATTTTTAATATTCTGTATTTGATTGAAGCATACTATATTTAATTTTCTAACTTTTTTCATATTTTTTGTCCTTTGGGTCTGTATCTTCTTTCATAACACAAATATTGTGGAAATATATTTTGTGTGATTGAACATTTATAGACTTTGAGGAGCCAAGATGGTGGAGTAAGCAGTATGTCACTCTTACCCTCCTTTGATGACCTTGAAGGACTCAGGAAATACTGCCCCAGGAGGAATCCTGGAAGAGTGGAGCCAGAAGAGAGATGGGAAGCAATAGTCTTTTGGCTTATGAGGCTGGGGGGGGGATTGATGGGAGGGGTCCCTCTTGCTGTGGCTGAAGGGGATAAGTACAGGCCAGGAGGTGTCCCAGCAAACCAGTGGCAAGCCCCACCTCAGTGGACCAGTAAGAGATCCTGAACTCCATGGCAGTGGAGCAGGCAAGTACCAACATCAGGACCCTTGTATGCCATGACACAGCCAGGGGAACTGGCAGACCCCAGCATGGAGAACCACCACTTTCCCTGGTGGAATGGCTTCCCCCAGCAGCTGGGCCTATCCATGCTCTAGCACAGCCCCAGGTGAGGAGTCAACTCCAGAAGCCTAACTACCCCCATCCCCACCACCCACCCTGCAAGCTTCAGTGTAACCCCAGAGAAATGCAGAAGAACCCCAATTGGCCTCGGCATACATCAGCCACCACCAGCTCCAGCTCAGCACTAGGTAAGCTACCAGGCCCCTACAGCTTCCAGTTGCCAGTACCTGAGGCCCTAGCACACAAACCAGTAGCGAGGCCCTTGGCTCTCAGCACAAGAAGTGTGGGCCAGTACCCCAGACAATTGATCAATTTTAAAAGCCAGGAAAAAGGCAAACAGGCAAACGTCAAGAGCAAATAGCAACAAAGAAAAACAAAGGCCACAGATTCTTACTATGGAGAAAGGAAGATCAAAACACAAATTCAGAAGAGGAAAATGTTATCAATATACCCACATGCAAAACCCTTAAAGGGGAATATGAGTTAGTCTTAAGGCCAAAAATATTTCTTGGAAGAGCTGAAGAAGGATTTTAAAAATCAAATAAGAGAGCGAGAAGAAAAATTGAAAAATTCCTTTAAAAATGCAATAGACAAAATGGGTAAAAAAGTACAATGAAGAAAACAATTCCTTAAAAAATAATAGTGGCAAAATGGAAAGGGAAGCACAAAAACTAACTAAAGAAAACAATTAGCTAAAAATTAGAATTGGGCAAGTGGAAGCTAATGACTCTATGAGACCTTAAGAATCAGTCAAACAAAATCAAAAGAATAAAACAACAGAAGAAAATGTAAAATATCTCATTGAAAAAAAAGCTGACCTGGAAAAAAAAATCCAGGAGAGATAATTTAAGAGTTATTGATCTACCTGACAGACATGATCAAAAAAAGAGCCTGGAGAGCATCTTTCAAGAAATCATCAAGGAAAACTGCCCTGAGGTCCTAGAAGCAGAGGGTAAAATAGTCATCAAAAGAATCCACTGATCACCTCCTGAAAGATATCCCAATTTGAAAACACCAAAGAATATTGTGGCCAAATTCTAAAATTACCAGGTCAAGGAGAAAATATTACAAACAGGCCAAAAGAAGTAATTGAAATATCATGGAATCACAGTAAAGATTATGTAGGACCATGCAGCTACTACAATAAATGATTGGAGGGCTTGGAAAATGTTTTCCAGAAGGCAAAGGAACTTGGATTACAAGCAAGGATCAACTACCCAGAAAAAGTGAGCATAATCTTTCAGGGAAGGAGATAGACAAACATTCAATGAAATAGGGGACTTCCAGACTTTCCTGATGAAAAGACCAGAGTTCAGTGGAAAATGTGATCTTTAAATATGACTCAAGAGAAGCACAAAAAGGTAAACAGGAAAGGAAAAAAAACATGTTATTCAATAATAGCAAAATGTTTAAATACCTACATGGGAAGAAGATATTTGCAACTCTTGAAAACTATCTCTACTATGACATTGAAAAGGGATATACATAGAGAGAGGGTGTGGGTGTAAACTGACTTTGATGTGATGAAAAAAAATGAATTAAGTGGTGAAAAGGGATTGTAATGGGAGAAGAGAAAAGGAGGAGACAGAAAAGGGTAAGGAACAAAGATGTATTACAGTAGAGAGAAAGAAGGGAGGGAGATAAGCATTGTTTGAGTCTTACTCTCATTGGGTTTGGCTCAAGAGAGCATAGGAATAAACGGAGTCTTCCTTAAAAAGAAAAGTAGCATCTACCTAAAGCCATCAGCAAGCATTGTATGTAATGGGGATAAGCTAGAAGCATTTCCAATAAGATCGGTGGTGAAACAAGGATGCCTATTATCACCACTGTTATTCAATATGGTGCTAGAAATATTAGCTTTAGCAATAAGAGAAGAAAAAGAAATTGAAGGTATTAGAATAGGCAAAGAAGAAACAAAGCTATCACACTTTGTGGATGATATGATGATATTATTAACTTTGATAGACGTATCTCTTCTTAGCAATGCAAGGATCTAAGACAACTCCAAAGACTCATGATGGAAAATGCTGTCCACCTCCAGAAAAAGAACTATGGAGCCTGAATGCAGATTGAAGCATATTATTTGCTCTCTCTCTCTTTTTTCTTTCTTGTGGTTTCTCCCATTGGTTCTAATTCTTCTTTACAACATGACTAACCTGAAAATAGGTTAATTTGATTGTATCTGTTGAGTCTATGTCAATTTACATGCTGTCTTTGAGTGAGTGGAGGGGAGATATGGGGAGGAAATTTGGAACTCAAAATCTTATGGAAGTGAATGTTGAAAACTAAAAATAAATAAATAAACTCATAAAAAATAAAGAAAAAAGATGTGAATGTTAAAACTAAAGATATATAAATAAATAAAATTTTTAAAAAAGAATATATCAAATTGCTTCCTGTCTTTGTGATGGGGGAGGTGAGGAAAACAGTCAAAGAAATATGGAACTCAAAATTTTAAAAAATTGTTAAAAATTGGTTTTATATGTAACTGAGAAAATATATCATTTCTTTAATATTCTGCATTGGTCTACTATCCTGCTACAAACCACAACAAACCTTTCAGGAAACTCCTTGTTTAATGTCTGGTATCCCTTAAAGTCATATCATTATCACTTAGTTGGATGGGCAGACTGTTGGTTTTGATTACCCTAATTTTTTTTCCAATTAACTTCTCAAAATTTTCATACAGAAGTCCAGTTTAATCTCTCATAGCTTGGTAAGTGGACACATAGTTCAGTTAGTTCTTTTTTCTTTTCCATTCCTTCCACAAACATTTGAGTGTAAACACTGATGAAAACCTTGGGCTTATTTGGATCAAGTTCAGTCTTAGAGACTCCATACAAGTCAGACTCTTTTGGTTGTGTCCCCATTGAGGGTTTCACCCAAGAACATCAGCATTTGTCTCCTTTCTTATTCTCTATGCAAATTGCAAAAAGAATCTTCAATTTCCACCCGAATATTTATGCTAACAATTTGACAATTATAGTGTAGGCTTTCTTTCAGGTGACAAAAATCTATAAAACAAAGCATTTATACCTGAGCTTGTAAAAAGTCAAAACAACTCTCCTTACATATCTAGTTAGCCTCTGTTTCACCCAAGGATAACATGTGGTTGAGGTGCAATCAAAATTGAAAAACAATTGGGGCCATTATAAAACCAATCCCTATCAAATTTGTTTCTCTTTACACAGTCTTTCTGTTCAAGGCATCTTCAATGGAATCCTGGTATTTTAAATCTCTCTCTATTCCCCAACTCCACAAATAAATTTCAAGTCCTTAGCTTATTTAATATGGGATCCAGAATATTTGAAAGAAAACCAATGGTAGGCTATGAAAGGGTGCTGGTGGAAAGACTAGCTGGAACATTCTAAGATGTTTGATTCTTTTTTTCATCATCTCCAATCAGTATTCAATTTTTCTTTGGTAATGTTTCTTGTATTTGTTTAATCATTGCCATTGTATTTAACCACTCTAGTGTAGACCTATACTATCTCATCCCTGCACTACTGCAATACTGGAGTAGGTTTATAAGTGGTGTCCCTCCCTTGAATCTTTTTCTGTATGAGTCCACCTTCTGGCTCCATACCAGATTATCCTTCCTAAAATGTTACTTGCAAAATGCCATTCTCCTACTGATTTTGTTTTCATTTTTTTAATTGTCTACAGGGTTAAATATAAACTCTTGCCATCTCATATACATATCTATCACTAAAAATTACCACAACCATATTTTTTCTGAAGTTAATTGCAATGTGTTGTAAAGGTGAAATCATATGAAGTAGCTAGGTTTTATAGCTGATAGAGTACTTGGTTTGGAATCAGGAAAACTCATCTTCATAAGTACACATCCAGACCTGAGACACTTACTAGCTATGTGACCCTGGGTAAATCACTTAATGCTTTTTGCCTTAGTTCATAATCTGTAAAATGGGCCTAGAAGGAAATGGCAATCAGTTCCAATACCCTCACCCAAACCCTTCCCTAAGGAGTAAGTCAGAAGAGTTGAACACAACTATAAGAGCTCCACAACAACAGAAAAAGGTGAAATCAATACTGTTGTCAAATATGTGGACCCTTATGGTTTGTGACCATTGGTAAGTTGTTTTACCACTCTTGTCTCAATTTTATTTTCTATAAGATGGAGGGAGTACTTGTTCTATTCTAATTTTTAAGGTTATTATGAGGAAAGTACATTTTAAGCTTTAAAGTGCTA
>NW_020954585.1:47674770-47875162 GCF_900497805.2 Vombatus ursinus
AATTTAAGCTAAGGTGTTCCACTCAGACTTGGGTGAAGACAGATTCTTCTGTCTACATAGCCCAATGTTGAGAGTGGTCTGGTAGAGAGATGTTTTCTCTGTCCTAGGGTGAATGATAATGGGGTGACTTCAGCCACTGTTGGAAAGATATCTAAACTGTGCAGCCTAATCCCAAAGTGAGCTCAGTTCCAGACTGGCTCCCATACATGCATGCCTCATACTTTGAGAGAAATAAAACATGGATACAACCTAAATCCTGTTTGTCTTTTTTAGACCAAACTCTATAGGCTGACAATGCCTACTATGGGTTAAGAATTAAGCTATATGCTGCACATATCAATAAAAAAAGATCACCTCTTCTTTCAAAGAGCTCACAATCTAATTGGGGAAGATACAAAAAAAAGGAAGTTGAAAACTGGAGTGATTGTAAGTGGGAGAGAAGGTACCCAGAATAGAAGCATGAGAATGGTAGTGTCAAATATAGGTTGTAGAACTGTTGGGATATGGAACAAGAAGTCAAGAATATCCCAGGAATCAATGAAAAAAAATGAGAAGGAAAGGAGCTCAGCCTGTATTCAAACTCTCCTACAACAAAACCATATTTGTAAAACAAAACAAAACAACTTGATATTGGGTAACAAATAGAGAGGCTTATTAGTGGAAAAAGAAATTAGGGACATGATATAGAGAAACAAATGATGATAGTAAGCTGTTTTTGGTAAAAATGAAGATCCCAGATTTTGAAACAAGAACTCATTATTCAACAAAAAAATTAGAAAAATAGTCTAGCAGAAACCAGGCCAATATCTCACTTAATGTAGCAGAATAAGCTCAAAATGAATTCATGATTGTAATACAAAGTGTGATACAAACAAATTGGAGGAGTATGGAAAAATTGCTTGTCAGATGTATGGACAGGGGAAGAGTTCATGACCAAATAAGAGAAAGAAAGGTTCAGAGAAGGTAACATGAACAACTTTAGTTACGTAAACTAAAGAAGATTTTGCTTAAATCCAACTTAACACAGCTAAAATTTGAAAAACGAAACTGGGGAAAATATTTGCAGGAAATCTCTCTGACAAAGGTCACATTTCTAAGACATGTAGAGAACTTAGTCAAATTTATAAGAACACAACCATTTGTAAATTGGTAAATGTCAAAGGATGTGAATAAGAAGTTTAATAAGTCTGTAATACCAGGAATCATGTAAAAATGTTCTGTCATTAATAATTAGGGAAATGCAAATTAAAACAACTCTCAGGTACCATCTTGTACCCATCAGATAATCTATCTTGACAAAAGTGGGAATGACAAACACTAAAGGAGCTATTGGAAAACATGTATATTAATGCCCTATTGGTTGAGCATGATCTGGGCTAACCATTCTACAAAGGGATTTGGAAGTATGAACAAAAAGTTGTTAATCTCACCATACACTTATAACACTTCAATACTGGTACTAGGTGTATAATCCGAAGGAACTAAAGAATGAGGAAGAAGACCCGTAAGTACAGAGAAGCTCTATTTGTGGTAGCAAATAATTGGAAATTGAGGGGTTAAGCTTTAGTTGAGGAATGGCTGACCAAGTTCTGGTACATCAATATGGTGTAAAGAATACTGTGCTATAAGAAAAGATGAAGGGTATATTTTCAGAAAAACCTGAAAATTCTTCCTTGAACTGATACAGATTGAGGTAAGTAGAATCAGGAGAACAATCTATACATTCTCAGTATTGTAAAAATAATCCACTTGAAAGTCTATTGAACTCTGGTAAGCGTATCATATCCAAAGGACTCATGATGAAATATGCTTTCCGTCTTTGGGCTGAAAGCTGATGTACTCAGAATACAGATTGAAGCATACCTTTTTTAACTTTATTTTCCATATAAGGACTTTTCCAATAAGGACTAAATGCAGTGCTTGGCACATATAGGCACTTCATACATGCTTGTTGACTGATTCATTTGCATTTTAGAGCTCCGTAAGACTTTAACTCTGCTCTGGTTTTATCACCACTCTGTCTGAGTTTGTATTATTATCATTGCTTATTTAAAATGACTAAGATTAGTCATTGTTTTCTGAACTCAATTGACCATCACAGAATTTCATGAACTTTTTTTTTCTCTGCTGGATCACAGTTTCATTGGCTGTCCCTTTAATTCCCCCCTCCTTGTTTTACTGTCTATATATTCCTTTCAGAAAGTATTAAGAACAAAGGTGCAGAGACAATGAAAAGACACAAATAAAAAGCTGACTAGAGAGCACAACAATGAATATTATCCCAAGCTTAAGTGCTGGAACCTGGGTACTACTTGTTCTCTTCCTGACTCTCCTTTTTCTGTAAGTAAGAACCTCCTTTTTTTTTTTACTCCTTACAATTTATGAAGGGATTTGACCCAGCTCCTTTGTGACTGTCACAGGACATTTCACAGTGACTGGTTTCTAGTTTCTCCTACTCTTTGCAAAATGTATATCAGAATATATTTGTTATTTAGTATTTCTGTAAGTGACAATGCTGACTTTCTGTGCTTATACCAATGAATTGTCATAGTATGCTAGAAAAAGAACCAAGGAAAACCAGATCCTTGATCAGAGGCTATATTCTCTTTTCCCAAAAGAATAAACTTTCAAGATATTCCTTTGATATTGTTCAAGTAATTTAAAAGCCAAAAAAACTCCTTAAAGAAACCTGAGTTCATGTCGATGGTCTGTTTTTTCTTATTACCTTTTCAGTTTTGCTACCTATTATTTAACTTTTCACAGTTTAAAAGGTATTTCCTTATGTTCAAAAAATTATAACTCATTTGCTAATGCTCATCTTGACCAAAACATTGCAGTCTTTTCTGTCAGCTGCTTTCTAGGAATTCCGTGTGACATATTTTTGCATCCTCTTTAAAAAAAAAACCTTTGGGGTGAGTGTGTCACCAAAAATCCAGCATCTTTGTTCTGCTCCATCCATCTCTTTTAACTAATCACTGTCCTGCAAAGGCAGGGAACTAGAAAACTGGTCAATTTCATGGATATGTGTCAGAGACAGAAGCTTTTCTAGACAAAAAATACCAGTTTATCAAGTACATCTACTGTTGCAATACTCACAGGCTGATGTTATGCTTAGGACTTTGTTTATTTCCTGTTATGTTGGTTAGTTTACCAAAAAAAGATGCTGTGGTCACTGTTAAATGTTAGAGGGAAATTCACAGAATAAATTCATAAATTTTCCTTTTTATTTTTTCCTGGAAACTCTGAATTGTAATAATTTAGTCAAGTAGTAGAAGCTGATATTCATATACTTCTCATGTCCTACCATTTTTGAAATCCCCTGTCAGTGATTAGAGGGAATTTGGTGGTAGTTCTCTACATGAGTATAAATAAAAGGACCAGCCTGGAACAAATGCTGTTATTATTGAACAGGAAGATACTTTAATATCAAAATCCCAATATCCAGGTTTTTTTCTTAGGATTATCACGAAATACCAGAAGGGCACACAATTGGGAAATATGAAGATTAGATGCCATGAAATCCTTCTGCATTCATGCCCAAATCACAATACTGATGGCTTAGGTGGCTCCTAGCAAACTAGAATAATAATGTGCTCTGGAGTGAAATACCTGAATTCTGATCCTTCTCTTGATGTTCACTTACCTATATGACCTTGGCCAAGGATCTTAAATTGTTGAGCCTCAGTTTCCTCATTCATATAATGAAGGGACTCTGAAAATGGACTTGAAAGTCTCCTAAAACTCTGGATTTATGATTTCATCACAATAAGTCCCATAATGGAAGGCAGAACTGACAATGTGTGCTGCTTTGAGCCATTGCTGACTGAGGGTAATGATGTACTACAGTATTTATAAGAACATAGGATATGAGATCTAGGAATAACCTTGGAGATTATCTACTACAACTCCCTCATTTTCTCCCCTATTTGCCAGATGAGGAACTTGAGGTTGAGGCAAGAGGAGTAGCCTGCCTAAGAATACAATACAACAAAATACAAGTATGATATAAAGTAACACAATATGATAAAGTATATTTATAGAACCTACTACTTTGAAATTATAATCAGCAAACAGATATGCTAAGCAAGAAAAAAGGGAATCCATATCCTAGATAAGAAAATAATAACAATAATAAATGTGAAATGATGAATGATATATCAACCAAGTTCTTTTAAAATTATTAGAAATTTTATTGTGAAATCAAAATTAAATGAGTTGAACTTTTCAAACAACAGTCATACTCTTCCCCCACACTCTGCTGATGTTGAAATACAATCAGGTAAAGTGACATATAAATAATAAAGAAAGAAAAGTTCCATCCAAACGTGCTAGAAATTTTTACCATATTTGAGCCAATATTCTTTTCTTTATTTCCTTTTTTTTTCTCTTTTGTTTCTTCTTTAAGTGAAGTTATGGTGTAAAGGTGTGACCATTCTGGTTTTGTTGATTTTGCTATATCTTATTTCATAAATGTCCTTTCTTATTTCGTTGTAAACATTAACCATGATTTTTGCAGAAGGTTCTATTATATTTGATTTTGATAATGTGCTATAATTAATTTAGAAAATTTTGAACACATTATTTGTGTCCAATTTTGGCTTTTCAACATAAAGAACCAATGAATACGTTTTTTATGCATATGTAATTAATTTTTTTGTTTTTTTCTGTGATACTGTCCTAATAGAATAATTTCTTGATTAAAAGTCATATTCAATTTTGTGACTCTTGTAGTGTATTGGGACATTGATCTTCAAAATATTTTCTTGATTCTGAAGTCCCACAATGTATTAGTGTATCTGATTCCTCATAACCCCACCAAAAGTCGATATGACCATTATGGATCTAATGACAAGGTTGTGCAATATATTCTGGTTTAGGACCACAAATTCAAAGGCATGTGCCAACAGAACCATGTGAGGCACCTCACCATTTACCATCTTGATTCAGACTCTGTTGCTGAACATCTTCCCTACAAAAGTCAAACACCTTCAACAAGCCTGTCTCCTTGTTCAGTACAAAAGTCTTTGGGGAATTAAAGCTGTGGGCTTCCCAAAGCATATTGGATAGGTATATGATGATCTTGAATAAGCTGCAGCATATAATGAAGAAAGGAAGAAAGGAAGGAAGGAATTTAGGAAGGAAGAAAAGTAGAAAGGAAATATGGAAGTAAGAAAGACTTTTCCAAGCATGTACTATATTGTACGTATTGCTGTACACACTTTCACAATATGCTTATTTGATCCTCACAACAATCCCGAATGGCAGTTTTTATTATTATCCTCACTTTGCAACTTAGAAAGCTGAGGCAAACAGGAGATAAGTAACTTGTCTAGGATCACACATCTGCTTAGTGTTGAAAGCTCTGTTGAAAACCACCTGGTGAATTATCCTGTGGACTTAATACACCACACAATAAAGCAGTATGGGAAACTCTAGAGGGGGCTGTCATGACAGCCTCTACTCCAAAATGTCTCTCTGATATGTCTGCAATGACAAGTTGCCTAGAACAAATGAGTGAGCAAATGACTAAACAAAAAAAAAAACAAAAACAAAAAAAATAGGAATTACTAAGAGACAAAGGATATCCAAGAAGAGGGAAATAACTATCTGTCTATAAACAAAGCCTTGAAGAAAACCACAACTTGCCCACAAAACCAATTTGAATCCCTAGAAGAAACAATGTAAGAGCTAAAATTTTTAAATTACAATGGTATTATAAATTAATTGAGCCTAACAGAGAAAAGAAATAAAAAAGAAATAAAAAAGTAAAAGTGAAGGACACACTTGGAAAAATAATTAACTGTTTATCATAAAGGGTACAAAACCTTACCCAAGTAATTGCCTCCTTGAAAATTAGAATAGATCAAACAGAAGATAATGATTCCATGAGATAAGAAGAAATATTAAAGGATAGCCAAAAGATGGAAAAGTAGAAAATAATATGTCTCTCATATTAAAAAAAAACTGACTTGGATAACAGATTAAAGAGAAATAATTTATGAATCAATGGACTACCTGAAAGCAAAGTCCAGAAAAAAGAGCCCAGGAATCATAGTTCAGGAAATCATGAGAGAAAACTTCTGAGACTTGATTCAACTAGAGGATAAATTAAAAATTGAATGAACTCATCAGATAGTTCTGGAAAGATATGTCTAAATGAAAACCCCTAGTAATGTCAGAAACAATTTCCAAAGGTTCCACAGGAGAGCAAACTATTGTAAATACTAAGAAAGAAGGAATTTGAATTATGAGTAGCCAAAGACAGGACCTTCTAAGATTTAGCAGTTTACATTGAAGAGGAAAAGAGAATGTGGTAGATGGTGTTCCTTAAAGCAAAAGACATACACTTAAAACTAAGAATAAATTACCTAGTAAAACTGAGTTTAATTATACAGGAGGGGGAAAGTTACAGGAGCATTCCAAAGAAAGGACCAGATTAAAGTAGAAACTTTAAAATACAAACTTGAGAGTAAAGAGACATAAAAAGGTGAGCAATTATAAAAGACCAAAGTCTTTTAGTGAGATGTATTTGCTTTCCAACTGGGCCAGAGATAGTACATAATACTAATAAGAATTATAGTGCCAAAGAATTGGAAATTGAGGAGATGCTCATCAATTGGGGAATGACTGAACAAGTTGTGGCATATGAAAGTAATGGAATACTATTGTGCTATAAGAAATGATAAGGAAGCGGACTTCAGAAAAACCTGGAAAGACTTTTATGGACTGACGCTAAGTGAAGTGAGCAGAACCAGCAGAACGTTATACACAGTAACAACCACATTGTGCGATTACTAACTTTGATAGACTTAGCTCTTCTCAACAATGCAAGGATCTAAGACATTTCCAAAAATCTCCTGATGGAAAAAGCTATCCATATCCAGAGAAAGAACTATGGAGTCTGAATGCAGAGCAAAGCATACTATTTGCTCTTTTTTTTTCCCTTCTGCTTTGTTTTAATTCTTCTTTCTTGTGGTTCCTCCTATTGGTTCTAATTCTTCTTTACAATGTGACTAAAGTGAAAATATGTTTAATAGGAATGTATATGTAGAGCCTTTATCTTATTGCACGCTACCTTGGGGAAGGAGGTGGGAAAGGAGGGGGAGAACATTTAAAACTCAAAAGCTTATGGGAATGAATGTTGAAAACTAAAAATAAATAAATTAATTAGAAAAAGAAGAAAAACATTATAGTGCCAGATGAGGTCATAGAAGGGCCAAATAAGATTGAGACCTTGCAAGTGATTTTTGTAATATTTTGATGATCTTAAAGGAGAAAGGAAAAGGAGGAAGAAAATAATATTGTGGGGAACAAAAGAAGAGAAATAGAGAGGACATATTGCATGATTGGCGAAGAACAGAAAGTAGAAATTCAAGTAGCATTAAATTAGAAATTCAAACAAATGAGGAAGGATAGGGGATGGGTAGGACTTGAACCTCACTTTGAACTGAGTGTGAAGCAAAGTGAGGAGAACCAGAAGAATAATTAATATTCTTATATTTTTTAAATGATCAATTTTGAAAATCCTAAGAACTCTGATCTTTATAATGATTAACTATGAATCTAAAGGACTGATAATTTAGAATTCTGTCCATCTCCTGACAGAGGTGATGGACTAGCAATGCAGAGGGAATCATATACTTTTGGATATAGACAATGTGGTGATGTGTTTTGCATGACTGTATGTTTGTTATAGAGGTTTTATTTTCCCTTTTCTTTTCACAGTATGGGTGGGGGGAATGAGGACGTAGGGAGGGTGAGGCAATGCTTGTTAATATTAAATTATTATTTTTACAAAAAAAAAAAAGTGAAGCCAGTGTCTACAAGGATACTGAATGGTGGTGGCTTGGGGACCAAAGTTCAAGGTAAAGATGAAAAACAAGATTATGAAATATAAGATATAGAGAGAAAAGAAATTATAAGATGTGATCAAACAAAGGAATTTTAGAATCCTTGGCCATAGAAGTGGAATATTAGAGGTGATAATATCAAGGTTGTTATTATCCCTATACGTGACTGATAGGAAATGAGGGAATAGGAGTTGGATGTTGAGATTAAGAATAGGGAGGCCAGGGTGTTTTGGGGACTAACTGAATAATAATGTCCCCTTGTGTAAGGGCAGGTTAGACAGCAAAGGAAAAGTGAGCCAGTGTCTGGAGTGCTTGAGAAAAGAAAGCTGTAATCTAGCATATAATTGCCTTCAGAACTGGATCAGGTAAGATATATCTGGCAAGAGTGAAACTCAAAGGAGGAAAAGTTGCTAAGTGATGCCAGTGGAAGGGTCTGGGAGTGGTAATAAAGAGCAAGGAAGGAGTACACTGAGTCTTCTACCAGTACTAGTATGTCTGAGGGCATGAGAACTCAGGAGATGAAGGGAATTGTGTTGTTAATGGAATGCAGGTCCAGAGGACACAATCAAAGAGGTGGGCAGAGCTGAATTGTTACCTGAGGAGGGTAGGACTATGATATGCAGGGAAAAGAGAATGGGAAATAGAAGCAAGGTAAGTGGGTGATTGTTGCTTAGTCGTCAAAGAACTCTGTATCAAATGGAAGAGTAAATAGTAAGAGAATGCTAGACATAGAGAACAGTCATCTCCCTTTCTAGTATCAAGGAGGGAGGGATATTAGGAATAGTATAAATAGTTCTTCAAGTATATAAGTTCTAACAGTAAGTAAGTGTTATATCCAAATTTTTGATGTTGAGGTGAGACATTAAGTTGAGTGAAAGATATTGAAAACTGTGATTGTGTTTTCTAGTGTTCTGGTCCTAAAAATGAGTGATCTGGTGTCTGAGGCACCACAGCTGAGTTGGGCCTGGAGAGGATGGCTTCATATTCAGGCTTTTGTCCTGAGCTATCTTGGTTGTATGTATGGTGCATTGACTGTGGACTGGGTCCAGTCCAGCAACAGAGACTTGATCCTACTCACAGTACAATAGAGTTCAGCTGTAGAAATGATGGAATAAATCCAGATGGAGGGACATTATATTCCAGCAGTAATGCTGGTGATGGTTTTCTTGAGGCTTGCCAAACTTACCTACACCTAATGTGTTGTTTTAGTCCTTACTGAATCTCAGGTGGCACTTCAAGGAATCTCAGCCTGGCCTCATCATGTCTCAGGATGTTTGTGGAAGCCAGCAAATATTTCTAGAAGTGCCCCCTTGGCATCCAGATTTGAGGGAACCAAACTTTACCTCACTGTTACATTTGGAGTTCCTCTCCTTCTGATTACTGACAAGTGGACAACACTATTTTTGTCTTTGGCCCTTACCTTGACTCTAATGTCTTTGTATTTTTCCTTCACTATACAGATATGGGACCTGGACACACAAGCTCTTTAAGGACTTGGGAATTCCAGGACCAGCACCTCTTCCTTTCTTTGGCAATGTTCTTTCTTATCACAAAGTGAGTTTCTTTGAGTTCTCCTTTACTCTCTTTGAACAGTGTAAAGAACATTTGCTCTTGGCTCAAGAGGCAAATGTCAGCTCTAATACTTATTACCTATGTGACTTTGGGCAAATCAATTGTTCTCTTCAGGCCTCAGTTTCCTTATCTGTAAAATAAGAGGTCCAGACTTTCAGCTCAAGATGTAGGATCTTGTGATTCTTTGTAAGACTTCAGATTTCCCAAATTTAAGTTATCCACTTAAATCGCCTCTATCTTAAATAGTGCTCTAGGGGATAAGGACTAGACCTGAGATTTAACTGATACAAGAACTCCCAGGTGAGGTAATGGCTATGACCCACTGACTTTTACCAAAACGTTGAGTCTTGGAGTTTTACCTACAGCATCAATTAATTACTTTGCACAGGGTCACCCAACCAGTAAGTGTGAGAGTAAAACTTGAATTCTTTGATTAGAGACCAGTGAGGAAAAATCTTTGTGCCTTTCCACTGACTGTATCAGAGCATTTATCTCCAGATGTTGATGCATAGATAGGAGAGACAGCATGTGAAGCTCTAGATCAGAAGATGCGTCATGTAATGGTAAGAACTAGAATCTAAAACCCAGAATATTGGCTGAGATATGGTAACCATTCACCTTTTGTGTCCTTCATTTTACTAATTATCTCATCAGGTTGTTGTAAAAATCAAATGAGATACATTGACTCAAGAAGTGAATGTGAAACAGCTTTAGAAAGTGTAAGATACTACTGAAAGTAAAAGGGATTTGTCAAAGTATTTATCATCACAATTATTTTAACAATAATCTTTTTAATGAACATTTATTAATCATTTACCTTGAGTGATACACTATGATAGGCATTAAATTAGGATACTTAACATGGAAATATAAATTTTTAGGGCAACCATTTTTAGAAAAATTAGTTTCTTTTGTAATGCTGTGAGTTTTACACATTTTACTACATCATTTTGAGAAGAGGTCTAAATTGTTAAATTGTTAAGGACCCCTGATGAGGGGAAATACAAAGATGAAAAAAATCAATGGTAGACGTCCTCAAGGACCCTATTATCCAGTACAGAGAATGACATATATTAAGATAATTGTAATTTAATTGAGAATATAGTGACAGCATAAGTAGATAAGTGTTTTAATCCATTTTATTAAGTGTCTACAATGTTAAAGGCACTGGGTTACAAATACAGTGAATAGAGCAATCTCTACTTTAAACAGTCTTTCATAGCATAGAAAAAAGCATTAGAGTTAAACTCAAGAGAGCAAGGATCCTGGAGAAATCTTTTTCTGCTGGAGAGATCAGGAAAGACTTCATAGAAGTGATCACGTTTGAGCCGGGTTATATGTCAACAATTAGAGATGGGGGTGGGCAAAGACCTCAAAGCAGAGTGAAAAGCATAAAAAGAATAGTAAAAATTATAATTATTTTATATTTAACTTCATAATGTAAGGCATTTTTAACATTCATTACTATGAATTCAGGCCAATACATGATTTTAAAATTCTTTTTGCAGGATTTGGCATATTTTGATATGGATTGTTTTAAAAAACATGGGAAAATCTGGGGGTGAGTACTCTAAGTAATCTTTTGATTATACCTACTTATTTCAATGATCAGTCACCCATAGCTCCCACTCAACCCAAATACATTTGTGAAGGTAGAGCTATTGGAGATCTGTTTAATGTCACAGAATTCTAGTCCAGGCCCATAGAATCATAATAGATGCACCCACTATGATATAACCTTTGGTCATAGATTCTATAAAAATCTCTGTTTTAGTTCAGTGTTATGATAAGAGGAAGGTTGAAGAAATAAGGAAATATTGGATAAAGTGCTTACCATGTAAAGGCCTGCTGAGCAATACAGATACAAAGACACAACTGAAAAAGAGTTCCTGCCCTGAAGGAGCTTCCATTCTATTGTGCAATTCAACATGTAAAAAGAGTAGTAATGAACAAAGATGATCAAAGCAGTAATTACAATGAGGACCAACCAATGAGGCCAATGAGGACAACCAATATTTCTTTGAGAATTAATTATACTTCAAAAGACAATTCTTTCACTTTCTTTAATTTGCTGTCTAGAATCCTATTAATCCTGACCCATAAATTTGGACCCAATGAATTTTTGATAAGACATACTTAGTAAATATCATTCTCATTGAGTATGAGGCATTAAATAATAGTAGAATTTTTAGAAATATCAGAATTTTGTGTGATATTATATATGCAAGTACAAATTATATTATATTATATGAACCAATTTCACTTTAATTTCGATGAGTAACCAATGATACACTGGTTAACATTAGTGTGGCACCTGATACCCTGTAATTCTATACCCTTCTATTAGCTACCTCCGATTCTAGAGATTTGGGAAGATGGCCAGAATCCTCTCCAAATCTTAGCTCTTGAGCATCAACACAAATGGTTTGCTTATACTAGTCAGTCAAAGAACTCCTGGTCCATAAGAGGGAATATAACTAAACAGCAATGAAAATTAATCAGCAATAGAACATGCCTTTTTAAATGTTGAGTTCATTCTCCCACAAACACACTAAAATTCAGTGATGAGAAGAGAGCTTCATTGGAATTATGCCTGGACAACTACACATTAGTACACATCTAGGTAGAACACAGGTGTGAAGTGATAATTATACAAGGAGTACATGAGAACAAGACATATTTACAGGGACATCTTATGTCAGCAAAGCTGCATGGCTGCCAATGTCCTTTACTAATGTTATTGTGCCACTCTATTAGACTTATTCCTCACCAAACATCTTGTATCAGGTCTTTCCTCCTTGTCTTACATCTTAGTTACTTTGGTACTCCAAGATTCTAAATTCTATCTTCAACTCTCAGGAAGGTTATCTATTTATTGGTTGTGGGTAAGCATGCCATGCTAAAACACTCCTTATATTGTCTTCATGTTCAAGGTCATCCATTCTCATCTCTTTAGGTGCAAGTACCCACAATGCTTCATCCTGAATGCTTTTCCTTATTCTAATCAATCCAATTATTTCCCAGGACCACTCCAACACAGTTTTTCATCACCTATTGTCCTTCACAGAACCCTCATCCTATCATCTACCAACATTCCTCCACATCTGTAAACTTCTCAACCAGCTTGATTTCTAATTCCTTGCTTTAATAGAAACCTGGCCTTCTCCTGAAAATACCATATCCCTTAAAATGCTTTCTGCTCTGTCTCCTACTCCCTCCACCCCCAACTCATAGGATAAGAAGATGAAGAAGGCTTATTCCTTAATCACTGTTGTTTCCAAATTATTCTTCTTCCACTATCCCCTAAATACTTTCCCTTTTATCTACTCACCTCCAAGTAACTTTCCCAACTTTTTTAATGACCTTGGTGACGAGTTCTCCATCTTCTCCTCCACACACCCTCTGTTCTTGGCTACAGAAGAATATTTCAGTTGATAGTCTGAAAATCCAACTTCTCAACCTCTGCAGTTCCAAAGAATTCCTTTCCCACCTCCATGCAGCATGTTCAGTTTCCTGTAATTTTCAATTCCATTTCTACAACATCTCTCAAATCCCTTTTGTATTCCTATGAATACCACTTCTAACATGAGTACAAGTTGTTATTATCATTCATATAGAGTACTTTTGTGGACTCCTGATGACATTCTTCTTGCCTCCACTCTCTCTTCCACTAAGTTCATTAAAAAAAATTATTTTTTAAAACTGTTTATTAATTTTTAACATTTGTTTAAAAATTCTTGAGTTCTAAATGCTTTCCTTTTTTCCATTCCTCCCTTGACCCATTGAGAATTCAAGTAATATGACATCAATCATATATGTGAAGTCATGCAAAACATATATCCAAATTAAGATGCTTAAAAAAACCTATGAAAAATAAAGTGAAAAACAATATGCTTCATCAGTTCTCCCTCTGGGGAGATTTTTCATGATTTTTCATTATGAATGGGTCCTTTGGATCACTTAGCCCATTCTTAATACAATTACTAACAATAATCCTTCTTGTGCATAGATCTGTTTATGTTCACACTTCTGTGCCAAAGTTCTCCCTAGCTCCCTATTGCCTGCTAAGTAAAATTCAAAAACTACAGCCTAATGTTCACCACTCTACCTCACATAGTACCACCTCACCTTCTATTAGTCCCCTCTATACACTTTGCTCTTTAGCCAAATGAGACGACTCTTTGGCTCCCAAACACACTTGCCACTCTCATGCCACTGTGACTGCTCAGGCTATTTGATGACATTGAAACGCCCTCTTGCCTTCCTTTTCCTACTGAGTGCCTGACCATTCTTTAAGGCTCAATTCAAATGTCACCTCCTCAAATAAACTATTCTCCTTTTCCCATCATAACACACAACAACAAGAACAACAACAAAATCTACTCTTTAAAGTTTTCAAAGTATTTTATTTATATTATCTTACTGATCATCACAATAACCCTCTAGGTTTGATGGTATTCTTTCTTGCATTTTGCCAATAGGATCTGTGAATAGAAAGTATCTGAGGCAGGATTCTAACTTAAGCAAGCACCAAGTATTTCATAAATATTCTCTGATGAGTTTTATTTTAGATTCTTGGTTCTTTTCCTAATCTAAAATTGGGGCAAACAGAAAGCAGCAGCAAGCTCATGGCCATCAAGTGATACTTTCCACTTGCAACCTCTGTTTCCAACAGTGTAATTTGGTGACTGATGTAATTTCTTCCATTTGGGAGTGTAGGCTTTTTGATGGAAGACAACCTGTATTGGCCATCATGGACCCAGAGATTATCAAATCAGTACCGGTAAAAGAGTTCTTTTCTGTCTTCATCAATCATCAAGTAAGTAACAGAGAACAGTAATGCTGGCAGCAACGGTGAAAGCATGCTAAGCATGTTAAAAGTCACACAGTTTTTAGGCCATAAACAGATAGATGGACACAGGAGACATAGTCTGGGAAATAGCCCCAAGCTTGCTTTTCTGTTTTTGGCTAGGCATTCCCAATCATGATCCTGGGGAAAATATCCTGTGGATGAGGTATTGGCCATCCACACCTATTGCGAAATAATTACCTTATATATAACAGGTCAGCCAGAATAACTGAAGCAATTGATGCCATAAGGAAGAGATAGGAGGTGATGTGTGTCAAGCAGGTCAAATTATCACCACCATCATCACCACCACCACTTCCTTCACCACAACTTCATCTCAGACACTGTGAGAGACAGTCTAGTACATGGCATCCATGATTCCTGGGAATAGTGATGCTTTTAGTATAGTACACCCAGCCATCATTCTGAGAAGAAACTTTTGTACTGATGCAGCCTGGAAACTGCTCCTTCAGGTACAACTATCACAGCTTTTAGGGACTCAGAAAAGAAAATCCTTGCCACCAAAGTCCTTGAGCTACTAAGAGTCAACTAACAAACTGTAGATATTTAAAAAGAATTAGTTTTTGTACTAGAAAATGTAATAGACCTCCAGTTCTGGTTCCACCATTTAATATCTGAATGGTCATGTATTTTATCCTTTTCTCCTAGAATTTGAGTCTGGCAGGGATTATAGAGAATGGTCTCCCATTTGCTAAAGATGACTGCTGGAAACAGATTCGAACAGTGTTGTCTCCAACATTTACAAGTAGAAGACTCAAGGAGGTGAAGCAATTGATATTGGACAGATTGTGAGTCTAGTTGAGAGCAAAAAAAAATATGTTCCAATGATTTTCTCCAGTTAAAGTCTAATTAATAGTCCCACAAGCTTAAATTTCCTATAAGGGCATACTTTGTTTCCTATTTTTTTGCAGTATAATGGAGGGAACACTCTCTCTGGAGTTATAGAACCTCATCTCCAAGTTCACCTCTGAGGCCTGTTACCTGAGTGACCATTGTCAAGTCATTTAACCATTCTGGCTTTAGTTTCCTCATATTTAAAACGAAGTAGTTTGACTACATGACCTTCTACAGATGTATGATTCATTACCTTCTAAAAGAGAGAAATGAATTTATGATATATCATGGTGCTTTTTCTGACTTGAGAAATCTAGTTTCTTCTGGAACTGAGTTTTCCACATGTAACTATTGTCATTTGGCATTTAGATGTTTCCCATCGTTAACCGAGGTGGAGATATGTTAGTGAAGAACATGAGTAAGGAAGCAGAGAAAAACAAGCCTGTAATTCTGAAAGAGTAAGTATGGGGCAAGAGCTATAGTAATCTGAGGAGAAGCAGGACACCACACGTGCCTAAGCCTCTCTTCTGCCATCTTTCCTCAAAAACTAATGCATCGACTTTTAGAGTTCTTCTCTTGACTTTTCAATTAACAAAGCAAGTGTGAAGGACAACATGGTGAGATCTTCCCCTCTGAAGCTAAATGCTTTGAGAAAGCCATCGACAATTAATGACTCAACTTTTGTTCCTTTTTTCTTTGTCTTTTCATATACTGAACTTTCTATAGTCTGGCTTCCAAACTTATAATTTAACTAAGCCTTTTAAAAAGTTTTTACAAAAAGTCTCCAAAATTACTAATGATCTTTTTTTACATTCATGAAAACATTTAAAGCTCTCTTCTTAACATCTTGCATTATCTCTTCTAGAAATTGTATTTGAATTTATGCACAAATTGTGTTTTCCTTTGAGGTTTTGCTTGTAGATTTTTTGGAGTTATTTTCACCTGGGTTTGTGTTTTGAGTGTCTCTGTCACCATAATAACTTTCTATTATGGGACTCTTTTTGTTTCTGGAGGAAATACCTGGGTTGGTTCTATTGTAGCTTTCTTGGGTTATTGGTTGTTTTGTTGTTCCAGGATCCAAAGGAGATCTCATGCTGGGACTTACAAGCTTTTGATGTTCTTATTAGTCTTATTCAGTGTAAAGTCTGTTGAGTTCCTTCCCCTTCCACTTTGACTAAGTGAGGTCTGAGCTTTGCAGGTTCCTGACCTATATTAGTGTGTGAGTAGTAATAGACTGCTGTTGGACTGAGGCACTGTCATCCAGTGGGAAAACTTTCCTGGTTCAGAGTGATAGAAACATAGGCTCCCCTCTGAGGCTGAGGCTCCTTTCATTATTCTTCCTCTGTGGGCTTCAGATTAGTCTAATAGCTAGAGCTGAGAACAAATTCTTTTCCTGAGATCTGAGGCACATTGTTGTTGCTTGCTTTTGAACTTCCCCCTTGCTTGATTGGGTCTGTGACTCATTCTCACATCTAGGTCCTGGTCCCTTCCATAATCCACATAGCATTTGTGGATTATGGTGTAGGAAGTGACAACCTGCCAGTTGGCACCTGTCCCTGCACCCTACCTGAGTTCCCGGTGTTTGTTTGGAACCTTTCATTTCCCTCAGGCAAAGTCTCCAGTTCCTGGAATTTTGCATAGGGCTAATTTCTCACCAATATCTAAAGATCTTTTTTTTATATCTCCCTATGCCAACCTGGTTAGGACAAATGACTCATTGCTTTTTCTCCTTTTTGGATTTCACAGTCATTAACCTGTTTGTTTCAAAAATTTTCTAGGCTAGTTTTGGGGTGAAGGGAACTCTCTGTGCTTCTTATTGGTCAGTCTGGGAGGATTATTTCATTTGAAACTTATTTTATTCTTTGGTATTTTAAATATGTTCATTTTAACAATAAAATAAAAATATAAAAGATGAACAAAATGTATTAATAAAAACAAAGAGATTTGTTATGTAAAATTTGAATTCAGTCAAAAGATTACAGTTAAAAACCTAGAAGGCCACATGTGGCCTTAAGGCAACAGGTTCCCCAACTCTGCTCTAGATAGTATAATATAACTGGGAATACACTGCCAAAACAAACACAGGTACTATATAGGCAAAAGTATAAATAAAAACCTTTTATTCAGAAATAATCAGATTTTGTAATTGGAGAAATATTAATTTTTCATGGGTAGCAGGGCAAATATAATAAAAATGACAATTTTACCTAAAGTAATTTATATATTCAATACCATCCCAATTGAATTACTAAAACATTTTACCAAATTAGAAAAAAATAACAACAAAAATAATTTGAGAGAACAAAAACCCAAGAATATCAAAGGAACTAACAAAAAATGTAAAGGAAAGAGGTTTAGCAGATCTTTAACTATATTGGAATGTAGTAATTATGAAAACTCTGTCTTACTGGTTCTGAAATAGAAAGAAGATCAGTGGAACAGAATAGACATATACTTTACAGCCACAAATACATATAGTAACCTTGTATTTGACATATATAAAGACTCAAAATTTTGGGATAAGAATTCAGTATTTGATAAAAATTGTAGGGAAAACTGGAAAGCAGTATGACAGAAACTAATAATATATCATATATTTAAAAGGTATAGCTGGTTGTCCATAATAGATTTGCACTTTCATGTGAAAACATCTTTTACTATACCATATTATGGAAATGCTTATTTTATTTCATAAATGAAAAATAAAATTAATAAAAAAAGAAAAATAAGAGTGGGAATGATAGTGTACATAATCTGAAGAAGACAAAAGAATAGGGGTCAAAGGTATAGCTGTTAGTATCTTCTCCTATGTGGCCACTTTCCACTTCTGTATTTATCTTCTAGGTATTGGTTTATATATGTATGCATTTATGTCATATACCCTCCCTATTTGAATATTACTGATGCCAGGGGATGTTTTTGCTTTTTTCTCTTATTTCCAGTGCCTAGAATAGTGTCTAGCACATAGTAAGCACTTAGTACATGATAGCTTATTATTTGGAATTAGAGAATTTTCACACTGTGGGGAGGTTAAATAGGAAAACTTAACCTTCTCTAACAGCTTAGGAAAAGGAAAAAAAATAATCCCAATCAGCAGTGCTTTGCTTTTTGTCCCATGAATTTCCAAGCTATCATTCATTCATTCACTCATTCATTTAAAAAAATGCTTTTTGGACTTCTAGGTAAGTAATGTAAAAAATCAGCTTTTTTTTTTTTAAATCCCACCCAGTAGATGCTACTGACCATTTTCACTTCTGGCTCATATGTCCTGCTAGTTTGAACATAGGGACCAGTTGGCAAACTTGGCCAGACCACATTAAAATATAATTGGGAAATATGTAATACAATAAAAATGCAATAGAATACAAGTGTTATTAATATCTGTTTTTCTAATTCCAGTATGTGGCCCACAGGTATCCTTTGGACTGTTTTAAAGACCCCGGTGTCTATTGAATTTCACACCATGAGATTAGAGGATCACATTATGTCTTTTCTTAGAGAAGAAAGAGGTGGTGCCAGTTCTGAGTCTTCTTTTGCTTTCTTTACTCAGCATTTTTGGAGCCTATAGCATGAATGTGATCACCAGCACTTCATGGTGTCAATATTGATTCCTTGAATAATCAGAATGATCCCTTTGTCAGAGAAATCAAGAAGTTAATTAGATTCAGTTTTCTGGACCCAGTCACACTTATAATAAGTAAGTTGGTTCTTCTTTACAGAAATGAATAATTAAAAAATTCAGTGTTCCTGACATTCCAGAAGATAACTCAATACATTGGTTCATTGATTTAGAGATGGACAAAACTTTAGAAGCCATCAAGTCTAACCCCTTTATTTAACAGATGATTAAACTGATGCATAGAGAGATTACAACACAATCTCAGGAATTCTGGAGGTTCAACTTTTTAATTGCTACTTGTGTGTAGCCATTATTCTGAAGAATTCTGGGAATTCAACTCTTTACTTGCTAACTCACTGCACTATTAAATACTTGTGAGACTCTGTTAGAGAGGTGGACCTTTCAGAGAAAAATTGCCCTAAATCCTCAAAGGCACACTTTGCTTTTCAGTCAAAGTTAGCTTTGCAATTAATACAGAAGACCATGGATAAGCACAGGACACCTGATTTTGGAGAGAGATTCCATTCCACTGCTGAGCTTTTCAATGACCCTCAGACAATTGGAGGGCTCAAAAAGAAGATGAGTAAGCAGTAAAATTGTACCTCTGGTACCAACTCCCCATCTACATTACAAATAAAGGTGATAACATCTCTCATAAAATTCTACAGTTTCACAAATATTTTTTGCTTTTTTTGTTTTCCTCAGCATTCTTTCCATTCCTTGTTCCTTTGTTCAAAAAATTGGACATAAGTCTATTTCCAAAAGAAGCAATAGATTTCTTACCAAAATAAGTTAAAAAAATAAAGGAAGAACGAGAGAAAAATTCACAGAAGGCAAGTAATTCTGTCCAGTTTTCAGAATAAGAAAATGAATACATTGTACATTGTTGTATTTCTTTCCTGAAAATAGAGCAAATAATAATTGTATTCCATTTTACTTAATGTTCATCTTTGTTCACTGTAATTTTTATTCAATTCCAACTGTCAGATTTTTTTGAAGACTTACTGTAACCTGAAGAAGTGCATGTCATGGCCTCTAAGCTCATTTCCAGCTCTAACTTTATGTTCTTATTATTTAATATTTGTCAGACTTAGCGATCTGTATTTGTGGGAGTACAAAGAGTAAAAAGACACTGTCCCAGCTCTCAATTAATTTCCAATGACATGGGTGGGATGAGACACATACCCAGTATTACATAGCAAATCAACATATGGTGTGTAGCTGGAACACAAGGAAGAAGAAAAAACCTTTCTCCTTTATTTATACACTCTCAAAAGAAGCCTGGCTAACAATACCAAATGGTATATAAGAATGGGCACAAAAACTATAATTTGTGCCAGTAATGTTGTATGCAAATTCTTGGCTCTTGGCCCAAATTTGGAACATTTTTCATTTTCCCACAAAGCTCGTATTCTGAGCTTTTTCCTGTAACAGCTATGATGCTTAATTCTTGAAGGCAAGGCCAGAAAAGTAAAACATATTGTTGATGCTCGGAAGCTACAGAGTCTTTAATCATAGGCATGTCAGATCATTGCATATTTGCTGACCTAGGACCTATCTAGCTGAGTTTGAAGAGGTATGTTCATTAGTTGACCACAGTGAGATCAATTCCTTTGTCTGTAGTGATCCTGGAATGTTATCCATGAAGTTATTGTAAGATTGTGTTTAGTGGTATCCACATCAATGATATTATAAACCATTGAGCCATTATCTTTCTATCCTTTCAGTCTGACTCAAGAGAATTCATTTCCTGAAATTCTTAATATTTTCTTTTTAGGTTTTTCACCATCTGCTTGCAATCCATAACCCTGTACTGGTTATTGGGAAGAATCTTTTAAAGTTTTGGAATCTGATTTAAAGCCATTATTTTACTCATTTGGGGTTCAGGCTCTTTGAACATCCATGGTCCTTTGTGGAAGGGCCCTGGGTAGAATTCTGCCACTGAGCTGAAACCAAGATGTCTCTAATCATTTATATCTTCATTTTTCTATCCAGCAGTAGAGATATTAATTTGCTGTGTTGATAGCTAATTTCTGTGTTCTCAAGTGTTTTCTCAACATTAGTGGTTTCCATTATTTTTCCAGCACCAGGTAGATTTCCTTCAGCTTATGATGGATTCTCAGACTTCTAACAATTCAGAGAAGCATTCTCACAAAGGTAACTTGGGCATGAGGGTGATCACAAATTGGAATCTTGAAGACATTATCTGTGAAAGTATGAAAACATTTCCAAATTGTTTAGATGATATACCAAATGGCAATAACAAAAATAATTCCAATTATCATGTAGTTATAAGGTTTTGAGATTTGCAGAGCACTTTATATATTTCTTCATTTGATCTTCATAACAACTCATTCTACTTGCTGTCATTTTTATTCTGTATCAGAGATGAGGAATCAAAGGCTGAGCGAGTTTAAGCAACTTCAACAGGATCACAAAAATTTGAAGTAGGATTTGAACTCAGACCTGAATTACCTCTAAATCTAAACTCTATGGTATTACCTAGCCATCTCAGAAAGATGATTGATATCTGTGGGATGAGCTAAATGGAGACAATTTTAAAATTATATTTGAATTTGTGATGGCCAAGTTGGTCTTAAGCTTGGAGGTGATATGAATCCTTTTTTCATCTATACCAAGGACAACAATGAGGCTTAGCGAGGTGGGAGAAACACAATTTTTTTCAAGAGAGAAAATGCTCTTATTCTGTCTGTGCTACTATGTACTTGTGTGACCCTGCATACATCACTTCATTTGGCTAGACTTGCTTGTCATAGGTAAAATCAGGGCAATTACCCAGATGATCATTTAATTATCTTCTCACTCTAAATGCTATAATTGTACTCTATTCCCTGGCCTAGACCATGTTTCTTTGTGTTTAGCTAGTTGGATAGCCAGGTGGCACATAAGATGGAATGCCAGGCCTGGAGTCAGAAGGACTCATCTTCAAATCCAGTCTCAAACACTTCCTGACTGTGTGACCCTGGACAAGTTACTTAACCTTGTTTGCCTCAGTTTCATCATCTGTAAAAATGAACTGGAGAAGGAAATCCCAAACCACTCCAGTGTCTTTGCAAAGAAAACCCAACTTGGGGCACAAAGAGTCTGGCAGGACTGAAACAATTGAACAACAGTAACACAGGAAAGAGAAAAGAGAGCACATGTTTCTCTTGCAATATAAAACTTGTGGGCAAACTTCTCAAGTTGTGTTGTAATTCAAGTTGTTTTAATTATCACAACTCTCATTTAACCATAAGTAGGATACAGACTCTCCTATGTTGTACCTAAGCATTCTTACCAGAAATCAATGTGAGAGAGGTAGTATATTTTAAGGGAAGAGGGAACTGTAGTTGGGAATCAGAAGGCCAGGTTCTAGTCTCAGCTTCAGCCACTTAGAGCTCAATGACTTTGTAACTGTTATATTACTATTCTGCAATTCAGTTGCCTTAGCTGAAGAATGGAGAGAAGCGTTCTTGCACTAGCAATTTCACAGGCTTGTTATGGTGGTCAAATGAAACAACGCAGGTAAACTGTAAGCACTAGGCACTACGTAAATGTAATCAATATTTATTATTACCTTCTGGATATCTGCCCTTCATGTATCGTATCAAAGAATGCAGTGAGGTACAGAACAGCATGGTTTTTGAAGTTTGAGGACCTAGGTTCAAATCCTAACTCTCTTACCTGTGAGCCTTTGGGAAAATGATTTAAGCTTTTCAGGCCTCAATTCAGGCCTGAAAAGTCAGGATGCTGGACTACACGGCTCTTGGGGTCCCTTCTAGTCCCCTCTAGATTTGTGATCTCCCTTCAAACATCCCTCATCTACATTGGCTTCACTCCGTACACAGCCACACTACAAGTACTCATCCTCTCTCATCTGGCCTATTGTCAGAGCCTTCTAATGTCCTGTTTCACACTGTGCTGGAATGAAAAGAGAATTCCCTGAAATCAAATGTCACTTTTGTTACATTTTGAAACAACAACTGAGGATGAGGCAAATATGTGGAAAGGACTGAGCAGATATAGGAGAAAAAAGGCTGAGCAACCCTGGTTAGACTTAACCTCTTTCCTTGTGATGGTAGATTTTGGTGGAAAATTCCTATCATATGAATGAATGAATTTCAGATCTTTTCTAGGTATTCTGGAGAGTCAGGTAGATGTCCTTTCTAAATTCTTGTGATATGCCCGAATGATATAACAATGGTATGATGACTTTGTCTGAATGTCTCCCTTGCCTCTATTTCAGATCTGAGTGATGAGGAAATCCTGGCCCGATCCATTACCTTTATTTTTGGTGGCTATGAAACCACCAGCTCAGTTCTGTCCTTCCTTTTTTATAACCTGGCCACCCACCCTGAGATCCAGGAGAAACTTCACGAGGAGATAGATGAAGTATTGCCCAACAAGGTGAGAGAATGAGAGGAACACCCCCCTCCCAACTTACTTCCTATTTATCCATTTGCCTCATCTCCTAGTAGAAGCTTTGTCCAAATCCCCTTGCTGCTGAGTGTTTGCCTATAATTGGGGCATGGCCAGGATCTGACAAGGAAAAGATATATTTAGAAAGTATATATTTACATGACGTTCTGCTTGCAGAGAAGGAAATATCTCAGAAACTAGTGCCAAACCTTGGAAAAATGCTGAAAAAGCTCACTTGTTCATTATTTATTCAGCCACTTCATAGCTCCTCTTCCATTTCTGGTATTAATTTTCCATCTCTTCTGATACTCAGTATCTTTGTAACTTTGGGTTACTCCTCACTTAATCTCTTTCTCCTTTGACATTCTAGTTTCTTGTCCCTTGCTTGCCCTCCCCTTCCCTACTCTCCTCTCATCTCCGCTTCTCAGATTCTTGTTCAGTCTCTGATGTGACTGATGAAAGGGGCTATACACTCTTCCTGATGTCAGAAGACAAAAGGTCATATGAATGGACATTGGACTTTGACTTTACCAAGGAAACTCTTTTTGATTCACCAGGATCACTTGACTCCTTCACTCTTTTACCAAATAGGATAATTACCATTATGCAAACATTTAAACAGTCATTTCCCTATGAAGTTAAGGGATACCCTTGAAAATATATTAGAATGATCCACTTAAAAAATAATGAGTTACCAAGCTAGAATGGTAGCAGTAGGAAGGAAGAAGAGATAAAGTTATAAAAGTGTCTCTTTAGATCTCATTGACCATGTAGCAAACCAAACCTGAGCCTTTATAATAGTACTGAGTAATTCTCCAAAACACTGTCCAAGACCTAAAGTATTCTCTAATCTATTTGGAAGTAAAAACAGAATGATTTGATCAGAGAAGTTCTTGTAAATAGATAACTATGTTATTTGGTGTGAGGAATGCTGGGAAAGCCTCTCTGCCCCTACTCTCAGTATTTCTTCTAAATTCTACAAATACAGATGCATCCTTTTGAGTCTTTTCTGTTGTGAAGTCCCTTAAAGGAATAAAAACCAAACTGTTAAGAAATAAGACCAGAACATCTCAACATTGATGGTGAGCTGAGAATGAGGCTTCTAGAGTCTGGATAGAAGTTAGTTATCTTTGGAAGGATAAGCAGAGATGACAAGAAGTGGAAGCTGGGGAACATTGAAGACATAGATAGGCTTTTCTCAGGTTTCAAGTGTATGTAAAGGAAATTTGACTGAGGTAATTTTTGTCCACTATTCCACCCTAGATCTCATGATTGGCCTGGTTTGTTCCAAAAGAACCCAGAAGAAGAAAAGAAAAACATTCATCTTCGCACAACTTCCTTCTACTGAGGTTCAAGAGTTTTGTCACAGGCTCAAAAGGGCTCATTTTATGAAAACATTTATTTAGATGCAAGTCTCACATTGACAGATCTCAGAATTTTTGAGTCATGTCATTAGCATATTGACAACTAGATTGACTCCCAATATTCCATAAGTTCATTAATAAAAATACCTACAGAAGGTATTACTGTAATATATGTTGATCAGACATACAATAGAATTAGTATAGACTCATTCTAAAACCAAGTAAAGGTAGATGTAATATGTTACCTTAGTATTTAGAATTTAATGCTTAGAACTGTTTTTTTTTTCTTCCAGGAAGCAGTCACATATGATGCCCTAGTACAGATGGAGTACCTAGACATGGTGATAAATGAAACTCTCAGGATGTTTCCCATAACTCTCAGGACTGAAAGGTTGCTAAGAAAACTGTGGAATCAATGGAATGAAGATTCCTAAAGGCACAGTGGTGATAGTCCCAACCTTTACCCTTCATCATGACCCAGAATACTGGACAGAGCCAGAGGATAATTTTTTTTTTAAATAAGAGAAAAGGTTACTCAACATGATCAATTGAGACAGTTTGTAGAGAACACTGAGTTGGGAGACAGGATCAGGGTTTGAATGCTGCTTTTGTGTCTTGCTTAGATTGATGACTCTGGGCCTGTCACTTAAACTCTCACAACAACCCTGCCTGATGCCTACAGTAGCTATTTCAGTAACTTGGACATAGCCACTTTAGGCATTATTGTCTATATTTTATAGATGAAGGAATTGAGGCTTATATACATTGTCACTTGGCATTAGCTTTATAGCTAAGAAGTATTAGACGTTGGATTTGAATACTGGTCTTTATTAGAGTTTCCAAATTGAAAAATGAAGGTTTAAACTGTGTGCCAACTGGGATCCCTTCCATCTTTAAATTCTATAAACTGTGATTCTTTTAATTAGTTATTGTATAAGTTGTCTATTCCAGGGTCAATGCAAACATGTGCAATTATTTTCATTAATCAGTATTTGTAGATTTTTAAGCTCTTAGCAGTGATTAATTTTTAGGGCATATCAGACAGAGGACACGTTGCTATATTCAGAGTGAGGAAGATTTTAATTCAAATCCGACCTCTGATGCCATTTAGCTATATGGCCAAGGGCACTAATGATCCCACTCCATACAGTGACTCTTCCGAATATTTTCATCCCTCCTCAAAGCTCCCATTGCTCCTCCCATTTCCACATTTTTGGAAGGATAAGCAGAGATGACAAAAAGTAGAAGCTGGGGAGCATAGACTCTTCTTGGGTCTCAAGTGTATCAAAAGTAAATTTGTCTGAGATACTATTAGTCTACTATTCCAGCTGAGAAACTTCCATCATATTTTACCAGAAAAAAAATGAAGCTGTTCATAGTGAACTCCTTCTTTTCCCCTCTCCCTCATCTCTCATCACTGTGATGCCTTCTGCTACTAGCCCCTCCATTACACTTGTATTACGTGATGAAATAACCTTATTCCTTGCCAAGGCTAGTTCTTCTACTTGTTCAAGCGAGTCCATCTCTTCTCATAGATTGACCCATTTGTCATTCCCACTCTTATACTTGTTTTCAATCTTTCCCTGTTTACTGACTCATTTTTCCCTGTCTACAAACATTACCTTATGACTGCTATCCTGAGTAAACCCCCTCTTGACCCTTCTCTCCTTGCTCTCCTCTATATTTTGTAGCTAACCTCCTCAAATAATTTACAATATAATGAAAAGGTACAAGATTGCCTACAATACATGCCTCCACTCTGTCCCCTTTTACCTTTTTGTCTTTGAATTTTAAAGAATTATTTAACATCTTTTGCTGTTTTCTTGTTGTTCAGTTGTGGCTGGCCCTTTATCACCCCATTTTGGGTTTTCTTGGCAGAGATACTGGAGTGATTTATCATTAACTTCTGCAGCTCATTTGACAGATGAAGAAATGGAGGCAAACATGGTTAAATGACTTGTTAAGGGTCCCACAGGTACTAAGTTTCTGAGGTCAGATTTTAATTCAGGTCTTTGTAACTCCAGGCCTACCTTTCTATCTATTTTAACATTCAGCAGCCCCCAAACCCTCCAAATCTTTGGTCTAAATGAAATGCTATTTTTTAAATCCTGTTTATTTTCTTTTTTTTAAAATTTATTTTATTTTCAGTTTCCAATGTTAACTTTCGTAAGATTTTGAGTTCCAATTTTTTCCATATCTCTCCTATCCCTCCACCCCACAGTGGTGTGTAAATTGATATAGGCTTAAAATATACATTCATATTAAACCTATTTTCACATTAGTCATATTGTAAATAAGAATTAGAACTAATGGGTGAAACCATGAGAAAGAAGAAACAAAAGAGAAAGATAGAGATTGAGAGAGAGAGAGAGAGAGAGAGAGAGAGAGACAGAGAGAGAGAGAGAGAGATACAGAGAGAGATACAGAGAAAGAGAGAGAGAACAAATAATATGCTTTGATCTGCCACAGTTCTTTTTTTGGATGTGGATGGCATTTTCCATTGTGAGTCTTTTGGAGTTTCCTTAGATTCTTGCTTTGTTAAGAAGAGTTAAGTTTATCAAAGTTAGTCACCACACAATGTAGCTATTACTGTGTATAGCATTCTCCTGATTCTTCTCACTTCACTAAAGCATCAGTCCATACAAATCTTTCCAGGTTTTTCTGAAGTCTGCCTGCTCATCATTTCTTATAGCACAATAGTATTTCATTACAATTCACATACCACAATTAGTCCAGCCATTCCCCAACTGTTGAACATCCCCTCAATTTCTAGTTCTTTGCCACCACAAAAAGCTGCTATAAATGTTTTTTACATGTAGGTCCTTGTCCCATTTGTATGATCTCTTTGGAATACAGATCTAGAAGTGGTATTGCTGGGTCAAAGAGTATGCACAGTTTTGTAGCACTTTGTGCATAGTTACAGATTGCTATCTGGAAGATAGCATCCTATTTTTTAGCCAGTACCAAGTAGTTTTGAAGATTGCTGCTTTATAATACAATTTAAGATCTGGTACGGCTAGGCCACCTTCCCTTGCATTTCTTTTCATTAACTCCCTTGATATTTTGGACCTTTTGTTCTTCCAGATGAATTTTGTTATTATTTTTTCTAGCTTTATAAAATAATTTTTGGCAGTTTGATTGGTATAGCGAGTAAGTAAATTAATTTAGGTAGAATTGTCATTTTATATTTCGAATGACAATTTAGAATTGTCATTTATTAGCTCAACCTACCCACAAGCAAATGATTTCCCCCCCCCAATTATTTAGATCTGACTTTATTTGTGTGAAAAGTGTTTTGTAATTGTGTTCATATAGTTCCTGGGTTTGTCTTGGCAGGTAGACTGACAAATATTTTATAATATCTACAGTAATGTTAAATGGAATTTCTCTTCCTATCTCTTCCTGTTGGGCTTTGTTAGTAACATAAAGACAGGACAATGATTTATGTGGGTTTATTTTATAACCTGCAAGTTTGCTAAAGTTGTTTATTATTTCAAGTAGTTTTTTACTTGATTCTGTGAAATACTATTGCAAGAAGAGATCAACAGTGTCATTCCTTACATTCTTAGTAATTAAATGTTTCAAATCTCTAAAACATAATTAATATTTGTATTAGAATAGTTGTTGAGAGTCTGTTGAAATTTCTGTCTTTTAACCTAGTTTGGTATTTTTAAAAATGATAAATAACAAATAGGGTTTCATGATAGGAAGGAATTGTTCTGAAGACAAACAAGTGGTGCTTTAGATGTTCTTACTATCTTCTTGAGGTAGATCTCTTGATGTCTGCTGTTTTGTCTCCTTTTTATTTTTATGTTGATTTTTAAAATTTTGATTTCCAAATTTTCTCCTTTCTTCTGCTCTCTTCCCCATCCTTTGAGAAGTCAAACAATATGGATCAATTTTACCTGTGAAATAATGAAAAACATATTTCCATTTTATCCTTGTGCCAAAAACAAGAAAAATAAAGTGAAAACAATCTACTTCAACATGCACTCAGAATTCATAACTTCTCTCTGTGGAGTTGGATATCATTTTTCATCATGGTAACTTTGGAAGTAATATTGGATCATTGTATCAACTCAAGTAGCTGAGTCTTTCACAGTTGATCATTATTACAATTTTCCTGTTAGCATGAAAATTGTTCTTCATTTTGCATCATTTTATATATCTTCCCAAGTTTTTCTGAAACCATCCCCTTTACCATTTCTCACACCACAATAATATTCCATCACAATTCTACCATAATTTGTCCAGCCATTCCCCATATGACAGTTATCCTTTTCAGTTGAAATTTCTTGCCACCACAAAAGCACTGCTTTAAATATTTTTGTACATATAAGCTTTTTTTTTTTACCTGTTCTTTGTTCTCATTGGGTATAAATTGTAGGATTGCTGGGTCAATGTGTCTACAGTCTTATTGTCCTTTGGCCATAGTTCAGAATTGTTCTCCAACATGGTTCGACCAGTTAACAATTCCACCAAAAGTGTTCTAGTTGGAATTTTCCCATCACCTACAGTATTTGTCATTTTTTCCCCTGTCAGATTAGTCAATCTGATAGGAGTGAGATTTTGCCCTAGAGATGTAGTTTGAATCTTTTTAATCAATAGTGATCTACAGTATGTGTTCATGTGACTATTGATGAGTTTGATTTCTAGTTCTGAAAATTGCCTATTTGTATCCTTTGACCTTTTGCTAATAGGGTATTGCTTTTATTTTTATGAATTGACTCATTTACTTTTAGATTTGAGAAATGAGACCTTTATCAGATAGATTTGCTATAAATTTCTTCTTCCTCCCCAGTTTTCTACTTTCCTTCAAATTTTGACTGAATTGGCTTTGTTTGTGCAAAAACTTTAAATTAAATATCACACAAGTCATCCATTTTATTTTCTGAGATGCTCTATCTCTTCTTTGGTCATACAGTCTTACCTTATCCATATATATGAAAAGTAATTTTTTTTTCTATTCATCCTTAATTTGCTTATGATATCACTCTTTGTGCCTACATTATGCACCCATCTTTTGTTTATCTGGCTATACAGTGTGAGATGTTTATGTATGCCTAGTTTCTGCAAGATTGCTTTGCAGTTTTCCCAGTACTTTACTTTTTTTTAATAGTGCCCCTAAAGTTTAGCTCTTTGGATTTATCAAGAACATCGGATTACTGTGGTCATTTACCTATTATGTATAGTGCACCTAATCTATTTCACTGATCAACCACTCTATTTATCATACAGTACAAGGATGTTTTGGTGATTACAGTTTGTACTATAGTTGAAAATTATTACCACTCTGCTTTCTTCCTTTACTTTTTCCCCAATGATTCCCTTGATATTCTTGAACTTTTTATCTTCCAGATGAACTTTGTTCTTTTTTCCACTAGTGCTATAAAATGATTCTTCAGTAGTTTCATTGATATGGTACTGAATAATTAAATTAATTTGGATAGAATTATCCTTTTTATTATGTTCATTTGGCATATTTGTGAGCAATTAATATTTCTCTAATTGTTTAGAGTTACTTTTATTTGTGTAAAATGTCTTGTAATTATGGTTGTATAGTTCTTGTGTGTTTCTTGGCAGGTAGATTCCCAAATATTGTATATCTTCTACAGTTATTTTAAATGAAAGTTCCATTTCTATCTCTTCCTGAATGCTGATGATTTATGTGGATTTGTTTTATATCCTGCCAGTTTGCTGAAGTTAATTATTTTGACTAGATTTTGTTAGTTGATTCTATAAGGTTCTCCCAGTATATCACCTAATCATCTTCAAAATGGAACAATTTTTTTCCCCTTGTTGCCTATGCCTATTGCTTTAATATCTTTTTCTTATCTGTTGCTATAGCTAACATTTTTGTACAATACTGAGTAATAATGATGATAATTGACATGCTTGTTTCACCCCTGATCTCATTGGAAGGCTTCTCATCTATTCCCATTACAGATAATGATTATTCTTGTTTTTTAGATTGGTACTATTTATCATTTTAAGAAAATTCCATTATTCTTATGTTTTCTAGTATTTCAATAGGAATAGGTGGTATATTTTGTCACAAGCCTTTTCTGGATCTGTTGATATAACCACATGATTTTTTTTTGTAATTGATACGGTCAGTTATAGTTTTCCTAATATTTAACCCATCTTATATTCCTGTTATAAGTCCTACCTGGTCATAATAATCTTTGTGACATATAACTGTAGTCTTCTTTTGAGTATTTAGAATTTTTGCCTCAATATTCATTAGAGAAATTTGTCAATAGTTTCCTTTCTCTGTTTTTACTCTCCCTGGTTTAGATATCAAGATTGTATTTGTGTCACAGAGAAAATTTGGCAGAATTCATTCTTTAGTTATTTTTTGAAACAGTTTATATAGTATTGAAATGAATTGTTCTTTTAATGTTTGCTAGAATTCACTTGTAAATCTATGTAATCATATAGATTTTATCTTAGGGAACCCATTTATGGCTTTTTACATTTCTTTTCTCTAATTTAGCATAATTTAAGTATTTTATTTCCTATTCTGTTGATATGTGCAATTTATACTTTGTGTAAATGATCATCCAGTTCATGTAGATTGCCAATTGACTTGTATAGGCTGATGCTGAGTAAAGTGAGCAGAACCAGGAGAATGCTATACACAGTAACAGCCACATTTGTGCAATGGCGGACTTTGATAGACTTAGTTCTTCTCAGCAATGCAAGGATCTAAGACATCTCCAAAAGTCTCATGTTGGAAAATGCTATCCACATCCAGAGAAAGAACTATGGAGTCTGAATGCAGATTGAAGCTTATTATTTGCTCTTTTTTTGTTCTATTTTGTTTTGTTTCTTCTTTCTTGTGGTTCCTGTTATTGGTTCTAATTCTTCTTTAATGTGACTAATGTGAAAATATGTTTAATAGAAATGTATATGTAGAGCCTATATCAGATTGCATACTGTCTTGGGGAAGGACGTATGGATTGAGGGGGAGAAAATTTAAAACCCAAAAGCTGATGGAAGTGAAAGTTGGAAACTAAAAATAAATTAATTAATTAAAAGAAAGATAGATGAGAAATGAGCACTAGTAAATGGAAGAAGTACTATGAAGTGGCTGAATGAACCATGGACAAGTGGGCTTTTTCAGTATTTTTCCAAGGGTTGGCACTAGTTCCTGAGATATTTCCTTCTCTGCAAGCAGAACTCCATGTAAATTCATGGTATCTCAACAAATCTTTGCCTTCTCAGACCCTGACCATTTCTCAATAATAGGCAAACACTGAGCAGTGAAGGGATTTGGACAAAGCTTCTACTAGGAGATGAGGCAGATGGGTGAATAGGAAGTAAGTTTGGAGGGGGTGTGAATATTTCTATTCTTCTCATCCTCTCACCTTGTTGGGTAAAACTGCAGATGCAGTAATATCATACTGGGTGCATTCTAGGCACATTTGTTATGATTCTATTAGCTTGAATTAGAATTCTGTGGCATTAAACAGATGTACAATATCTCTATCTTCACAAATGTAATTTTTTGAGAGGGGAACTACAGTTGACTGACCATTGAAATGTGTAGGTATAATGGAAAGATTACTTAGAATACTCACCCCCAGGTTTTCCATAATTTTTAAAACAAGTCATGTCAACATCTGCATAACCCTGAAACAAAATTTTTAAATCTGGTATTGACATGAATTCTTAACAATGAATAATATTAAAAATGCTTAATGTTAGGAAGTTAAACATAACATAATTATATTTTTTGCTATTGTTGTTATGCCCTTCACTTTGCCTGGAGTTCCTAATAATTGCTTTGATTTCATCTTCATTCATAGGGGTAATTTAGCTTTCCTCTTTCTTTTTTTTAAATCAAATTAAGTAATTGTTTATCTATATTATTGTTTTTTTCTTCATAAACCAAATCTATATTTCATTTTTCATTTAAAAGGTTTTCTTAATTTACAATTTTTTAAATCTCTCTTTTAATTTTTAGGATTTTATTTTGGTGTTTAATTGGAGATTTTAAATTTGTTCTTTTTAAGTTTTTTTTTCCTTTAGTTTCATGCTCAATTCATTGATTAGCAATTTCCCTCTATTATTGATCTAAGGCAGGAGTGGAGAACCAATGCAGCCCTTTGAATTCAAACTTCACAGGACAAATCCAATTAATAAAAGGGTTTGTTCTGTAAAACTTGGACTCAATCAAAATGCCACACCCAAGGACCTAGAAAGCCACATATGGCCTTGAGGCTACAGGTTACTCACCCCTGATCTAAGGATTTAGAGATATAAAATTTTGCCCACTTATTGCTTTGAGTGAATCCTATCAATTTTGAATGTTGTCTCATTGTTGTCTTTATCTTTAATGGAATTACTGATCATTTCTATGATTTGTTTTTTGACCCATGCAATCCTGAGTTAGCAATTAATTTTCAATTAATTCACAATCTATAAAAGCTCTTTAATAAATTTAATTTTCATTTCATTATAGTCCTCAAAGAGTGCACTTAATATGTCTCCTTTTATGTATTTGTTTGTGAGGATGTTATATCTTAATATATGGTCAGTTCTTGTGAAGGTGCCATGTACAGCTTATTAAAGAAGCATTTCCTTCATATTCCCATTCAGTTTTCTGCAGAGGTCTGTCATATCTGTTTTTCAAAATTCTATTCATCTCTTTAACCCATTTATTATGAGTTAAACTCTTTATCTAATTTATTTTATGAACTAGATTTATCTAGTTCAGCAAGTGGTAAATTGGACATCCCCAGATGTTCAATTTCACTGTCTATTTCCTCCTAATTCAAAATTTCCTTTTAGAATTAGAATGCATTTCCATTTAGTGTATCTCTGTTTAATATTCATATTACTTCATCATCAATGGTAACTTTTAGCAAAACGCAGTTTCCCTGATGATTTCTTTTAAACAGGTCTATTTTTAGTTTTCCTTTGTCTGATATCATGTTTGCAACCCTTCCTATTTAACTTCAGTTGAAGTAAAATAGATTCAGACACTGCCCCTGATTTTAAGTCCAACTGTGTGTCATTCTGTTTAAACATGTTTCTCATAACAACATATTGTTGGATTCTGATTTTGAATTCATTCTCCAAATCACTTCCATTTACTGTGTAAATTGATCTCATTCACATTCACAATTATGATTGCTAACTGTATATTTCCTTCATCCTCTTCTTGTTCTTCTCTTCCTTCTCCCACTCCTTCTTCTTCTCCTCCTCCTCCTCTTGCTCTGCTTCTTCCTACTTCTCTCTCTTTTTGTCTTTTTTTCATTGACTATCCTGGGTCCACAATAATTGAGTTGTTTCCTTCTGGATGTTTGCATTATTTTCTGTTTTACCCTGGAGCTCTGGTATTTGGTTGTAGTAATTCTGGAGTTTTCATTTTGGAATCTTTTCTGGAGGTGATAGGTGGATTCTTTTCATTTCTCCTCTGCTCTCTGGTTCTATAATATATGGGCAATTTTCTTATATAATTGTTTGAAATATGATGTCTAGACTCTTTTTTCTGATTATATCTTTCAGGTAATTCAAGAATTCTTAAATTATATCTCCTTAATCTATCTGCAAGTTCAGTTGATTTTCTGATGGGATATTTGACATTTTCTTTCATTTTTTTTATTCATTTGGCTTACTTTTATTTTTTTTTGATGTTTCATTGATTCATTAGCTTCCATTTGATCAATTCTAATTTCCTTCTTTTAGTGAGGTTTTGTATTTCTATTTTTCACTTGGCCAATTCTGCTTCTTTTCTCTCAGTACATTTTCTTAGTTAGATCAGGTTAATCTACTTACTTAGATCTACTTAACCCACTCGATTATATTTTTTTATCATTACATCAAAGTCAACTTATACCCAACCCCACTATGCATACCCCTTTAAAATGGTGTAATAACAATAGTTCTCAAGAATTACAAGTTACACCCCTTCTAGGGATGTAAAATTTGCCTGCATTGTTTAGGACAATATGTTTTTTTTCCTGTACTGTTTACCTTTTCATGTCTCTCTTGAGTCTTGTATTTGAAGATCAAATTTTCTGTTGAGGTCTGGTCTTTTTATCAGGAAGGTTTGGAAGTCTCCTGTTTCACTGAATGTCCATCTCCTCCCCTGAAAGGTTATGCTCATTCTTGCTATGATCTTTTAATGTAGAAACTTCAAGGTCCTGCATAATCCTGACTGCGGTTCCATGATATTAAAATTGTTTCTTTCTGGCTGCTTGCAGTATTTTCTCTTTGACCTGGTAATTTTGGAATTTGGCTACTATATTCCTTGGTGTTTTCAATTTGGGATCTCTTTCAGGAGGTGAGCAGTGGATTCTTTCTATGGCTATTTTACCCTCCGGTTCTAAGATTTCAGGGAAGTTTTCCTTGATAAATTCCTGAAAATGCTGTCCAGGCTCTTTTTTTCTTCTTGATATTCAAGCAGACCAATAATTTTTAAGTTGTTTCTCCTGTATCTATTTTCAAGGTCATTTATTTTACCAATGAGGTATTTTACATTTTCATCTATTTTTTCATTCTTTTGTTTCTGTTTGACTGATTCTTGTCTCTCATAGAGTCATTAGCTTCCACTTGCCCAATTCTAATTTTTAACAAATTGTTTTCTTCTATTAGATTTTGTACCTCATTTTCCATTTGGCCCATTTTATTTTTTTTAAAGAGTTCTTCCCCTCAGTGAGTTTTTGTGTGTCCTTTTCCATTTGGCTAATTCTGCTTTTTAAGGACTTGTTTTCTACAGTTAATTTTTATCCTTCCTTTTCCTAGCTATTTACTCTCTCTTGCATACCTCTCATTTCTTTCCCCAATTTTTCTTCTACCTCTCTTACTTGACTTTTAAAATCCTTCTTGAGCTCTTCCAAGAAGGCTTTTTGAGCTTCAGACCAGTTCATATTCCTTTTTAAGGTTCCAGATGTGGGTTTGTTGACAATGTTGTCCTCTTCAGAATTTCTGCCTTGATCTTCACTGCTCCCATAATAAGAATCTATGGTACCTTTCTTTTTGCTCATGGTGTTTGCTTATTTCCTGGCCTTTAAAAAATTGAGCTCTCCTGCTGGGGAGCAGGGCACACTGTCCCAAGATTCTTGTGCTGGGAGCCTGGGTCCTGGTCACTGTCTTTGTGTGCTGGGGCCTCAACTGCTGGCAGTAGGAGTCTATAGGGTTCTGGCAGGTTACCTGGTGTTGGGCTGGAATCAGCAACACTGGAACTCTAGGGGTAGGATTGGGTAGTCTGGCCCCTAGAGGTTGTCTTCTCACCTGGGTCTTTCTTTTTCCTCCTTTACCTTTCTTTGGCTCCTTTCAGATGAATGTTTCACTGCTGAGGTGTGTTTCTCTGCCTAGGTCTTTCCACCTTGGAGCACTTCCCAGAGTTTCGCTGAAGCACTGGGAGACTTGATTGCTATAAAACACCGAGACACCTGGTGATTGTCTAAGCCAGTTTCAGTGGCTCCCCTGCCTGTACTGAGGCATGTGGGAGTCCTGGTATTGGTGTTTGCCTGCTCTACCACCTGGTGTTAAGGATCTCACCCTTGTACGCTGAGGTGGGGCTTTCCCTAGCTTGCTGGGAAGCCTCCCATTATGTACTGCTACCCTTACCCCAGGGCAAGAGGTGCTTTTCTTCCTAATCCCTCAAGCTACCTGGGCTACCAGACCTTGTCTTTGTTCTGGTTCAGCTATTCTAGGATTTTTCCTGGAGCAATATTTTCTGGGCTTTCAGATGTTAATAAGAGACAGTAAGAGCTACTTACTTTTTACTCTGCCATCTTGGCTCCTGGAAGCAGAAACTCCCCACCTTCCCTTTTTTAAAATTCCCAATTATGCTTCTTAAGGAGTTATTTTCTTCATTAATTTTTATGCCTCTTTTACCAAGCTATTAATTTGCTTTCTGTAATTCTCTAGCATTGCTCTTATTTTTTTTCCAAAAATTTCCTCTACTTCTCTTATTCAATTTGTAAAATATTTTTTTTTTTCCTTTTTAAAAACAGCCTCTCTTCTTGTTTAGTTTTTCTGGGAATACTTTTGGGGCTTTTTTCCAATATGGTGTTTTCTTTGAGGCTTTGCCAGTAGATGTTTTCAGGTCATTTTCTTTGTCTGAGTTTGGGTCTTTAGCTTCTCTATTATTCTCATAGTTTTTTTTATGATCAAGTTCACTTTTTCTTTGCTTATTTTTACAATTTTTGTCTTGACTTAAAGCTTTCTATTGAAGTTGGATTATTCTCATTTCAGGGATGAGGAGTCATTGTCCCAAGCATCAGCCTCTTTTGCATTTCTTTTTTAACAGTTGTGTGTGTGTGTGTGTGTGTGTGTGTGTTGAGGGGGGTGGTTCCGTAAGTTTCTAGTGCTTCCAAGTTGGTTTAATTGAAGGAGGAATGTGGTCCTGCTCTCCTGCTCAGCACTCTGGTGTGTAACCTGTGAGGGCCCTTGCTCTGTCATGACCATAACTCCTTTCCTCCCTGCAACTTTGACATGGAACTGCATAATGGACAAGAGAATTGTTAAGTGGTTCCTGATCCAGTGCCTAGTCCTAGAATAGAGCTCCCTTGGAATCTCTTTCTGATCATGTGTTCAATCCTCTTATCTATGTGCAGCGAGAGCTCCTGGTATTGCTGCTGCTATGGCCACTTCCAAGACCCATTGCTGGTATCACTGTCATGTTCTGCTTTTGTCCATCCCCCTACTCCTGTGACACAGATCTCTCCTTCTGATCTCCTTAGTTGCCAAGTTATCCTCAGATGAAAAAATATCACAGTCTGTCCTTTTTTTGTTGTTGTTGTTGAATATGCCATTTTAGAATTTGATTCTATGTGTTATTTTAAAGTTGTTTAGAGGAGAATGTTGGGAGAGTTCAGCTGGAATGCTCCCTTTGCTCTGCCACCCAGGCAATACCTCTGTCTCTCTTTCTCTTAATGTCTTACAATTTTGCTTCTGACCTTATTCCACTGAAACTTCTCTCTACAGTTACTAATGGTCTCTTAATTTCCAAATGCAATGGTCTTTTCCCAATCCCAATTCTCCTTGAACTCTTTGCAGCCTTTGACATAGTTGATCATTATCTTCATCATACTCTCTTCTCTTCTTCTCTCTAGGTTTTTGGAACCCCACTCTCTCCTGGTTCTCCTCCAACCTATCTGACCTCTACTTGTCTGTCTCTTTTACTGGAACTCTTCCAGATCACACCCTCTAATTCCTAGATATCCCTCAGGCTTCAGACCTGGACTCTATTCTATTCTCCTGCTCTGCTACTTCACTTGGTGAGCTCATTAATTCTCATGGATTTAATTACCATCTTTATGCCAATGATTTTAAAAACTATCTGTCTTGCCCCAACTCTCTCCTTACCTCCACCTTCTCTTCTCCAAATGCTGTTCAGACATTTTGAACAGTATGCATAGTAGACATCTTAAATTCAATATGATCAACACCAAATTCATTATAATTCCCCATAATCCCCCTGCCCACCTTTCCTATTTCTGGAAACATCATACTCCTAGTCCCTTGGATTTACAACCTCAGAGTTATACTTTACTACAGATTATCTCTCTCTACCACTCTCATATACAATCTGTTGCTAAAGCCTGTTGATTTCATCTATGCAACATTTTTCAAAAATGTTGTCTTCTGTCCTCTAATGTGATTCCCACTCCAGTGCAGGGCCTAATCTTCTCCTATTTGGATTACTATAATAGCCTGCTGATGGGTCTGTCTGCCTCGATTCTTTTCACACATCAATTAAATCTCCATTTAGCCTTGAAAATGGGTTCTTAAAGTGCAGGCATGATCATGTAACCCCCTTCTGTATATACTCCAGTGGCTCCCTAGTGCCTCCAGGAGCAAATACAAAATGCTCTATTTGGCATTCAAAACCCTTCATATCCTAGCCCTCTAATACTTTTTCAGTCTTCTTCCACCTTACTCCTTGTCACTTATACTTTGATCCAGTTTCACTGGCCACTTCGCTGTTCCACAAACAAGATGCTCCATCTCAACTCAAGCATCTTCTCTGGCTATTTTCCTTGCCTGGAATGCATACCCTTCCCTATTCTGACTTCTGACCTCCCTGGTTTCCTTTTAGTCCCAATGCAAATCTTACCTTCTACAAGAAGCTTTCCTCAACTCCTCTCAATTCTAGTGCCTTCTCTCTCTTAATTATTTCCTATTTATCTTATATATAGCTTGCACTATATCTATTTCTTTGCATATTTACTGTCCCATTAAATTGTAAGCTCCTTGAGGATAAGGAATATCTTTTTCCTCTTTATGTATTCTTGGTACTCTGCACAAAGCACATCACATAGCCGGCACTAAGTAAATGTTTATTGATTGATTGATTGATGCATGTCTTAAAGAGTCAGATTCATTGTTCTTCTGACAAGTCTTGTTTCTTCTTTTTTTCACTCGTCTCTTTTCTCTTGCCATTTTGAAAAATCAGGTTCAGCAAGGAAAACAAAGAGAGCATGAAGCCTTATGTGTACCTGCCCTTTGGTGCTGGTCCTCAAAACTGCATTGGGATGAGATTTGCACTTATGAGTATGAAAGTTGCTACTAGCCTACTCCTGCAGGAATTTTCCTTCAGAACTTATAAAGAGACACAGGTGAGGGGAGTCACATCATTTGTTTCAATACCTAGGATGGTATTTTATTGAATTGATTTTATTTTCAAAGTAGAGAAATGGCCTATGCCACATGGACAAATTAAATTCAACAAAATTTGGCTATTTATTTTTGGCAGGCTATTAGAGAGTTAACTTACCCTTATTAAGAAGGAAAAATATAGAAAACCAAGAGAGAAACAATTAGTGCATTGTTGCCAACACAATTAATTTGATTTAACTCTAATAACGATAACATTAATACAAAATTCTTGGTTAAAAACATAATTTTTGAAGACCAATGTATAGCAGCACCTTTTTAATGCCTTTGTTTTATGAGAAAAATTATGCAATATTAAAGGTAATGGGAGTGAATAAAATATTTTAATTTCAGCAGGATTCTTAATTCTTTGTTATAACAGACTAATATTAATGAACCATGAGTATATAATAAATACATGTTCATCATATTTTGTGACAGTGCCTGAGGTCAAAACTAAGTAGAGTCTCTGTTACAATCATATCAATCTAACATGCCTTTGTGTGACATTCTAGCTAGTTTGTCTTCATTTCTATAATCTTCTTTTCCAAAAAATATCATTAACATTTGTTACTACTTCTCTTTCTCTCTATTGTTTGGTACTAGTTTTTTATTAAACTCTAATTGTTTTTCTTAATTGTTGCAGGTTCCTCTGAAGGTGAGCAAGGAGCCAATCCTTTCACCAACTGTATCCATTGTCCTGCACACTGTACCAAGGACCAAGAAGGCAAACAAACACTAGACATTCTTATTCTCATTCTACTCACCCATATCTACAATCATGCTCCTGATTTCTTTTTCTATAATCCAAAGACACTGAATCCTCAGATTTCAAAAGTAACTTAATTTACCTTGCAAAACCAAACAAAGAAAAAGGAATTTTTTTTTAACCACAGGAGAAGAGTACTTAGATTTTTCAGATGGCCTTTTGGACGTCTCCATGTTTGAGTTCTATTGTATAATGTTCAGTGGTGTCAAATGTCACATTCACTGATCCAGCAGATCATGTTCCAAAATAAATGACCTCCAACAGATTATTACCACTTTCTATTCCTAGGCTATAGTGGTTCAATGGTGAACACAGAGAAAACCATGAATTGAGTGTCTGTTCATTATTTTTATGAACAATAGACCTTGACAATTATAATTATAGTGAATGTAGTAATATCATGGATTTGTTGCTTGTTTTTAATATTCTGCATTCAATTGAAGCATACTTTTTTTTTTTTTTTACTTTCTGGGTTTTTTTTTTCATTTTTCCCCCACTAAGTCTGTATCTTCTTTCATAACACAACTACTATGGTAGTGTATTTTGTATACTGAACAAGTATAACCTATATCAAATTGCTTCTTTGGCAAGGGAGAGATGGGAAGGAGAGAGAAAGAAAATTTGTTACTGAAAATTTTAAAAAATAGTGTTAAAATTGTCTTACATGTAACTGGGGCAAAAATAAAATATCATTTCTTTAATATTCTGCATTGGACAACAATGCTGTTACAAACAACAAAAAACTTTTCTAGAAACCTTTTGTTTGATGTCTAACATCCCTTGAAGTCATGTCAATATCATTTAGTTGCATAGGAAATGTGTTGGTTTTGGTTATCTTGTACTTTTTTTTTTTTTTTTTTTTTTACCAATTAACTGATCAGAATGTTCATACTTAACTCCAGGTTAACCATTCATAACTTAGTAAGTGGACAAATAGCTTGGTAAGTTCTTTTTTTCCTTTTACATTCCTTCTGCAAACATTTGCATAAAATCACCGACAAAAACCTTCATCTCATTTGGATTAAGTTCTAGCATGAGTATTACTTAGAAGTCATCCTCTTTGCTTGTGTCCCCATTGAGGGTTTCACCCAAGAAATCAGCATTTGTCTTCTTTCTTATTCTCCATGCAAATGGCAAAAAGATCTTCAGTTTCCACTGGAATATTTATGTTACCAATTTATGAAATATAGAATAGACTTTCAGGTGACAAAAACTATAAAATAAAAGCATTTATACCTAAGTTTCTAAACAATCAAAGCAACTCTCCTTACTCAGTTGATTGGCCTCTATTTCACCCAAGGATACCATGTGGTTGAGGTACAATCAAAACAGGAAAACATTTGGGGCCACTATAAAGCCAATTCCTATCAATGTTTGTTCCTCCTTACACAATTCTTCTGTCCAAGGCATCTTCAATGGAATCCTGTTATTTTAAATCTCTTCTCCACACACCAATAAATGTTAAGTCTATTTTATATGGGCTCTTGAATGTTTGAAAGAAAAGTCAATGACGGACTACGTAAGGGTGCTGGTGGAAAGACTAAATGTTCTTCCAACTCGAACGTGTAAGATGTTTGATTCTTTTTTCACCATCTCCAATCAGTAATCAATTTTTCTTTTGTAATGTTTCTTGTATTTGTATTTCATTGCCATTCTATTTGACTACTACAGTGTAAACCTAGATCATCTCATCCCTATATTGCTGCAGTACTGGAGTAGGTATGTAGCTGGTGGCCCATCCTTGAATCTCTCCCTACATCTCCTGGATGCATACCAGATTATTTTCCGTAAAATGTTACTTGCAAAATGCCATTCTCCTAGTCAAATTTTCCATTTTTTCATTGTCTACAGGGTTAAATACAAATTCCTGGTATCTCATGTGTACATCTATCATAAAAAATAACTACAAACATATTTTTCCAAAGTGAATTTTAATGTTGTGTAAAGGTGAAATACTATATAGCTAGGTTGCATAGTGAATATTGTATTTTGATTGGAATCAGGAAGACTCATCTTCATGAGTCCAAATCTGGCCTGAGACACTTACTAGCTATGTGACCCTAGGCAAATCACTTAACACTGTTTGCCTCAGTTCCTAGTCTGTAAATTGGGCTGAGCAGGAGCAGGCTGAGCAATCGATTCTAGTACCCTTTCCAAGAAAACCCCATATGGGTTCTTGGAGAGTTGAACACAACTGTAAGAGCTCAGCAACAGCAAAAAAGGTGAAATCAATACTGTTGCCAAATTTATGGACTCATATGATTTGTGACCATTGGCAAGTCATTTCACCACTCTTGCCTCAATTTCATCTTCTCTAAAATGGAGATAATATTAGTTATTATGAGTAAAGCGCCTTTTAAGCTTCAAAGTGCTAAGAAAACATGAGCTGTGATGATGATCAGAATAAAATATTCTCCACGTCCATGGAGAATTGAATAAAAAAAAAGACTGCTATATACACAATGCTTTGAGATCCTCTTGCTTGTTTCTACATTGACCACAGACTCACTATTCTCCTAAGTGGGAAATGACCATCCATCATTTCTTTACCTATTCAAATGAAACATTCTTTTAGGTTTATCTTAGGTCTTCCCTTGTTCACTGAAGCCCCAACGATCTTGAGCTTTTTTTTTTTTGCACTTACGTGATTTTCCATCCATTTGATTGGAATTGCCTTTTGTTTTTAGTTAATTTTTTGACTTATAAATGTCTTATTTCCATATAGAGACTATAAACTCCTCAAAAGAAAATACCATGTATTATTCTTCATTTAAATTCCCCTCTATATCTAGCTTAGTATTGTATTTTTAGTTGCCTTTCAAAAGTCATCTCTGATTAAGAAATACAAAGGCACTCCTACTCCTGGAAACATAACTAAAATACATAAAAATAAAATTAATGCCCTGAACATGGTGGTACAGTGGTTCTAACACTGTACAAGGAGGACAGATAGTATACTTTCTATCTTTCTTTGATTCACGATAATTAATCAAAGCTCACAGTATTGGTGAATGTGTTAATTAGTGATTCACAGATAGAAATGCCACTTTGTGAGAGAAGGGGAAGACGACACAGAGTAATGCTGGAGATACAGCATTAAAAAGACAATTAGCAATTAAGAAATTAAAAATTTGTGGCAAAGAATTAGAAATTGAGGGAATGCCCAACAAATGGGGAATGGCTGAACAAGGTGTGCAACATGAATGTAATGGAATACTACTGTGCTATAACAAATGATGAGCAGGTGGATTTCAGAAAAACCTGGAAAGATGTCCATGAAATGATGCTAGGTAAAGTGAGCAGAACCAGGAGAACATTGTACATAGTAACAGCAACATTGTGCAATGATCAACTTAACTTAACTCTTCTCAGCAATACAATGATCCAAGTCAATTCCAAAAGACTCATGATGGAAAATACTGTCCACATCCAGATAAGGAACTATGTAGTCTGAATGCAGATCAAAGCATACTATTTTCACTATTGATTTTTTTCCCTTTTGTTCTGTTTCTTCTTTCAAAACATAATTAATGAGGGAATGTTTAACATGATTGCACATGTATAACCCATTTTAAATTGCTCTCTTGGGCTATGGGGAGAGGGAGAGAAATTTGGAATTGAAAATCTTATAAAAAATGAATGTTGAAAAGTGGAAAATAAATAAATAAATGTTTAAAAAAGAAATTAACAATTAAAAATACAAGCAAATTTTATATAAAAAACAGAACCCCAGGATTTGTACCAATAGATAAAGAAAAAGCCCTTGACTACATGCAACACTTATTTTTGTCATAAAACAACAAACCCAAAGGAGATATTCATTGGAAGGTCATTTTTTCTGATTTTAACATTTATATATTTAAAGCCAAGACCTAAGATTATTTGCAGAAGAGAAATACTAAAACTTTCCTAAAATTAGATGACTAAAACAAAGATGTTTTTTGTTAGTGCATTCAATTTTTTAAAAAATTCTATAAATAGACATAAGAAAATGTGAGCAAAATTGAAGGATGATCATTAACAAGGAGAGGATGAAATTATTCTCATTTTCAGATTGCATTATAGCTTACTTAGCCAATCCCAGAGAATCAGACAGGAAACTAATTGAGATACTGCCAACATTAAAGTAATGGTTTACAAAATAAATCCACAAAAATCAATGTAATTTCTATTCGATAATTACAAAAACCAGGAGGGAAGAAGAGAAAAAAGGCACTCAGAATCTTTCTGAAATATCAAAAAAAAAATCTTGAAGTCTAACTATCAAATCGTAGTCTAGACTTAGTAAGTGGAACTGTAGCCTTGTCTATATGAACTGAGACAAAGTAAAGTAAGGAAAGCCCAGAAAACAATATGCACATGAACCAAAACAATGTAAGTGGAAAGAACAATGACACCAAAAAAGCAAAAGTAAATACAACCAAATTAGAAAAATCAAATAAGAATTGTATGAAAAATTATGGAAGATGCTACCATGCTACCTCTCAGTAGAGGTGGAAGTTCACAGGGGTGACACATTGCACATGTTTTTGGACTTCTTCGATGTATTGATCAGTTATATAAAAAAATTTTTTTTCACTCAAAAAATACTGTTTGTCATATGGAATGGCTTTGGGGGAGTGGTAGGTGTAGACTTTGTTGGGATCCTGTGGTGAAGTAAGAAACAGTAAATATCAATAAAATTAATAAAATTTTCAAAAAACAATTAAACTCAGAAATAAAAGTGCTGAAAATCAAAGGCTAGATTACCAAATTTGAAAGTTAAAAAGTTGAATTAATAAGTAAAATATTTTTTAAAAAAATCAGTAAAGCATTAGCTCATTGGATTTTAAAAAGAAAGAATAGAGTCAAATTAACTATGTCAAAAATGAAACAGGTGACTTTACAACCAATGAAGAAAATAAACAAAACACTTATTGGGGCTAATTTCAGCTAAGTATATGTCAATAAAATTGACAATCTAAATGGAATAGGAAGATGTTTTAAAAATATGAACTTTCTAATTAATAGAACAGGAAATAGATAACTTAAAGAATTCATCTTAGAAAAAGAAATTTAATAAATCATAAATAAATTTTCTAAGGGAAAAAATATGACCAAGACTAGATTAATGTATAATAAAATTAAACAAAATAAGTTTAGGAACAACTATTTTTGTAACTAAAACCCTTCCATCCTTGAAGCAGGATGAATTAGAAAAAAAAAGAACATTTATTCTATTTACTGCATAAGCTATTTGAAAAATAGTGAAGAGATCTTACCAAGTTCCTTCTATGACACAAATACATTCTTGATACTTTCACTAGAGAGAGCCAAAACAGGGAAAGGAAATTATGGACCAATTTTCCTAATGAATATTGATACAAAAAATGTAAAGCAATATAAGATAAGTGATATGATCCTAAAACAAAGAGCAAGCATCATCTGTCATGGGCACCAGCTAGAAATTTTTCTAGTAAGTCAGGAGAGAAGCAAGAATGTCCTTAACCACCATTGCCATTCAATATTATACTAGCATTGCAAGCTGTAGCAGTAAGACAAGAGAGAGAAATTAAATAATAAGTGTAGGCAAAGAGGAAATAAGTTATCACTTTTTGTAGGTGATAGGATGGTTTACTTACAGAACCCTAGAAAGTCAACTAAAAATTCATCTAAACCATTAACAACTTAGGTACAGATTAGATATAAAGTTTACATTAGCAAATGATGACAATAAGTAGGGAGTTCTTATCCCAGAAGATGGAGTCTTTGGGTTTATCAAATGGTAGATTACTATAGTCATTGACTTGTGTCTTGCATACCTAACCTATTCCACTGAACCATCACTCTATTTCTTAGCCAGTACCAAGTAGTTTTGATGACTGTTGCTTTATAATACAATTTAAGATCTGGTACAGCTAGTCCACTTTCCCCCACATTTCTTTTCATTATTTCCCTTGATATTCTGGACCCCTTGTTCTTCCAGATGAATTTTGTTATTCTTTTTTTCTAGCTGTATAAAATAATTTTTGGTACATTGATTGGTATTAATTAGGAAATATTTACCAAAAGAAATAAAATGTATTTAAAAATAACATCATTCTGAAATACCAACTCACAACTATGGATTGGATGAGATGAGAAAAAAATGACAACTGTTGGTGGGGATGCGGTAAAAATAATAAAATGTTGATAGAACTCTGAACTAGTTCAACCATTCTAGAAAGCAACTTGCAATATACCCCCAAAGCCAATTAAACTATATATTCCATTTGACCCAGTAATATTGGTACTAGGTGTATACTGCAAACAGGTAAAATAACTCATATGTCCAAATGTATTTACAGCAGTTCTTTTTGTGGTGGTAAAAAATTGGAAACTGAGGGGTGCTCATCAATTTGGCATTACTGAATTAATTATTGTATGTAAATATGATGGAATACTATTGTGCTGTGTAAGAAATGATAAAGGGGTTCCACTTAGGGAGCCAAGATGGCAAGGTAAGAAGTAACTCTCCCTTATTAACCTCTGAAAGCCCAGAAAATATCATCCCAGGAAAAACTCTGGAAGAGCTGAACCAGCAGAAAGCCTGGGTGAAGCAGTCCTGTAGCCCAGGAAACTTGAGGGATTAAAGGGAAAGGCCTCTCTTGCCCTGGAGGAGGGGAACAGTACAGAACAGGAGACATCTCAGCAAGCTAGCGGAAAGCCCCACCTCAGCATACCAGTGGAGATCCTGAACCTCAGGTGGTGGAGCAGACAAATACCAATACCAAGACCCCAGTGGAGCAGGCAAATACCAATACCAAGACCCAGTACAGGCAAGGGAACCAGTGGAACCCAGCTCAGAAAACCACCACTTATCACCATGTGCCACAGGCATTCTACAGCAGCCGAGTCTCATGGTGCCTCAGCAAAACTCAGAGAAGTACATCACCAAGAGAGAAAGCCCCAAGTGTAGAAACATCCTGCAGGAGTGAAACATCCATCTACAAGGAGCCAAAGAAAGGAGCAGAAGGCTCGGGTGAGCAGGCATTCTCCAGGGGCTAGACTCCCCACCCTAGCTCCCCTAGAGTTCCAGTGTTGCTGATTCCAACCTAACACCAGGTAAGCTGTCAGAACCCTACAGCCTCCAACTGCCAGCATCTGAGGCCCCAGCACACAAAGTCAGTGACCAAGCCCCAGGCTTGGGTCAGTGCCTCCTGCTCCCCAGCAGGAGAGCTCAATTTTTTTTAAAGGCCAGAAATAAGCAAATATCATGAGCAAAAAGAAAACGAGTACAACCTTTCAGGGGAGGAGATGGACATTCAACAAAATAGGGACTTCCAAACCTTCCTGATAAAAACACCAGAGCTCAGCAGAAAATTTGATCTTCAAATACAAGATTCAAGAAAGATATAAAAAGGTAAACAGAACAGAAAAAAACAACAACATGCTATTAATAAGGGCAAACTGTTTTCATCCCTACAAGAGAAGATGATACTTGAAAACTGGGGTGGTTAGAAGTGGAAGAGAAGGTACCCAGAACAGAAGCATGAAAATGGTAGAGTCAAATAGAAAGAGTGTACCTGGTGAGATAAGAAACAAGAAGTTAAAAATATCCAGGGAATCAATGAAAAAAATGGAAAGGAAAGGAGCTCAGCCTGATTCAAACTCTACTACAAAAAAAAATATTTGTTAAAAACAATAATAACAATTTGGTATTGGGTAACAAAGAGAGAAAAAATTAGTAGAAAAAATTAAGGACACGATATAGAGAAACAAATGGACATAGAAACCAGTTTTTGATAACAATGAAGATTCCAGATTTGAGGGCAAGAACTCAGTATTCAACAAAAACTGTTGGAAAAATAGTCTAGCAGAAACCAAGTATATACTAATATCTCACATTATATCAGAATAAGCTCAAAATGAATACATGATTAAGATATGAAGTGTGATATCTCAAACAAATTGAAAGAGTATAGACAAATTACTTGTCAGATCTATGGATAGGGGAATAGTTCATGACACAAGAAGGGACAGAAAAGTTCACAGAAGGTAAAATGAACAATTTTGCTTGCATAACTTTAAAAGATTTTGCATAAATAAAGCTAATGTGCAGAAACTGGGGAAAATGTTTGCAGGAAATTTCTCTGACAAAGGTCTCATTTCTAAGACATGTAGAGAACTTAGTTAAATTTATAAGACCAGAATCATTTGTCAATTGATAAATGGTCATAGAATGTGAATCATCAGTTTTCAGAGGAAGGAAACCATGTTATGAGTAGTCATATGAAAAATATTCTAAGTCACTAATAATTAAGGAAATGCAAATTAAAACAACTCTGAGGTACCGTCTTGCACCCATCAGATAAGTTATGTTGACAAAAGTGGGAATGACATATACTGGAGGAGCTGTGGGAAAACAGATATTTAATGTACTATTGGTGGAAAAATGATCAGGCCTAACCATTCTATAAAGTGATTTGGAAATGTGAACAAAAAGTTGTTAATCTCACACTTATAATTCTTCAATATTAATGCTAATTGTATAATCCAAAGAAATTAAAGAATGTGCAAAATGACTCATGGGTACAGACATATTTACAGAAGGTCTATTTGTGATAGTAAATAATTGCAAATGGGGGAAATATCTATCAATTCAGGAATGACTGAAAAAGTTCTGGTATATTAATATGGTGGAGCAAATACTGTGCTGTAAGAAAAGATGAAGAGTATGTTTTCAGAAAAAACCTGAAAAGCCTTGTTTAAACTGATACAGAGTAAAGTAAGTAGAATCAAGAGAACAATTTATACAGTCACAATATTATAAAAATAGTCAAACTGAAAGTCTAAGGAAATGTGATAGGCATTATGATCAATCACATCAAAAGGATTCATGATGAAATATGCTATCCAGATTTAGGCAGAGAGCTGTGTATTCAGTGTGCAGGTTGAAGCATACATTCTTCTTTCTACTTTCTTTTCCATTTTTGGAATACTGATATAGCCAATGTGGGAATTTATTTTGCGTCAATATACATAAGTGTGATTGGTTTTGTTTTTCTTGACTTCTCAATGGGTAAGGTGGGAGGAGAGGGTGCAAGGAGAGAATGTGGAGCTGAAAAAATCAAATTGAATTGAAAAAATACAAGGGGTATCACGTCTTGCATGTGGAAGATGTCAGTTACTTTTCTTTACCGTAGTCATAACCAATATGAAATACTGTGCCAGTCATGGCCTCCATACTTGAGAAATGACCCTAAAAAAAAGAAAATTTCTAGAGAAGGACAACCAAGATTGGTAGGGAGTTTTATTCTATGCCATCTGAAGATCAAATGAAGAAAGTGAGGATGCTTTGCTTGGGGCAAAGATGGTTTAGGAAGGTGTTCTAACTGTCTTCCAATACTTCAAGGGTTGTCACATTGATAAGAGATTAGACTTGATTTACATGGAAGCAGAGAACAGAACTAGGATCAACCATTGAAGTTACAGGGAGATAGATTCTGGCTTGGTGGGAGTGGAAAATTCCTGAGGATTAGAATAACCCAGAATTGGAATTGGCTTGCCTCAAAAAGTAGAAGGTTTGCCTTCTTTGGAGGTCTTCAGAGAAATGTTAAATGATGCAGTGAATAGAGTGCCAGCCTTGTAGTAAGGAGGTTCTAAGTTCAAATCCAGCCTTAGACAATTACTAACTGTGTGACCCTGGGCAAGTCACATCATCCTGTCTACCTTAATTCCTCCTCAGTAAAATGAGCTGAAGAAGGAAATGGCAAATCACTCCAGTATCTTTGCCAAAGAAATCCCAAATGGGGTCCTGAAGGATCAGAAATGACTTCAATGACTCAACAACCAACAAGAGAAAAACTGGATGAGCATTTGTTTGGCCTGGTGCAGATAAGACGTTTGTTCATGTATTTGTTGTAATAAGATGACCTTTCAGTTCCTTTTCAACTCTGAAATCATATGATTGTACAATTTAGGAAAGAAGATGAACAGATTTTATTTTCCTATCAGTAGCTGGAAGCTAACAGCTAATTAGTGCCCAAGGCTTCTTATTTGTTTTGGGATGATGTCTCTAACCCTGGTCAGTATCTGGGGTTTGGTCACATTGTGAAGCTTCCATAGAGAGATCTCTCCAGGTATGTTTCTCTGTGGATGACTAGAGAAGGTGGGCATTTCCCCCTCTTCCCAACACTTCAGGGGTTTGCAAGCTAAAATTATGTATTATACAGCCTCATTAGCAGAAGGCAATCTTAGTAATAACTAACATTCATATTGCATTTAAAGTTTGCAAAGCACTTTGTAGACATTAATTCTTTTGTGTGTTACAAGAAAGTTGTTAGGAATGTATTATAAATATTATTTTTCCTATTTCTCATGATGATAAAGTTAAGGCATAAAGATGATATATCCAGGGTTTGAAGAGATCTTTGCTCTCTCTTTCTTTCTCTCTCTATCTCTCTCTGTATATATATATATATATACATATATATATGTGTATATATATATGTATATATACACACACACACACACACACACATACACACACAGTGAAACAATTTTCCAGTCAGAGACAACTTAGAAAGTTAACAGGAAAAAATCTATTGCACTTGGGTGAGGGTGGAACACAGTCCAGCATAGGCTACACCCCAATAAACCAACAATAGGCCTTGGGAGTGACTGAATCAGTGGAAGCAGTATCAGTTTCCAGATCTCTTGAGTCCACAAAGGATAAGGGAATCAGACAAGTGGTCAGAATGAAATTAACAGAGATAACCCTTCACTGCCACTGAGGGTAGGAAATTGTTGCATTGCCTATATTTGGATCTGGATCATAATCCCAAGATGAGAAGGAGGACTAGTTCTCTAGAACTTGCAGACACAAGGGAGCTAGAATATGGGTCACAGTTCCAGGGTAGAAAAGAGTGCTTGTGGTCACTTACAGACCAGTGCACAGTACAAGAGAAGAGTAAACACACCTCTCCCTAGATCATATCACTGTGGAAGAACCAAAAATTTGCAGGTTTCCCAGAATTATCTCTGAAATAGGTGAACAAAAAACCTGAAGCTTGGGACAGTGACCCCTCCACCCCAATAAGAGAGCCCCATTTTAGCATAGAGTTAAAAGCCAAAAACAGGCCGAAAAAATGAGGAAAGAGTCAAAATTTCTACATTCAAAGCCTCAAAGAAAAATACAAATTGGTCTAAAGCCATAGAAAAGCTCAAAAAGGATTTTCAAAATCAATAGGAGAGGTGGAAGAAAAATTGGGAAGAGACATGAGAGTGATGCAATAAAATCATGAAAAGAAGAGTCAGCAGCTTGGTAAAGGAGGCATGAAAAGTACTGAAGAAAATTACATGTTAGAAAACTGAGTAGACCAAATGGTAAAAGAGGCACAAAATTCTAATGAAGAGCAGAATGCCTTGAAAAACAGAATTGGCCAAATGGAAAAAGATATACAAAAATTCACAGAAGAGAACTCTTTAAAAAGTAGCATTGTCTCAAATTTCTGCTGCCAGTGGCTGTAAGCCATGGCCATTTGCCTGATGCTGCTCTGAGGGCCACAGGGGACCTTTGTGCCTGGTGCTGAGCTGAAGGGGTGGGTTGGGGGACTGGTATCAGCTTCCACCCATTTGCCTGGTAGTATGGGAATGCATGTTGGAGACATGTTGTATTCTGTGCCAGGGCTATGGGGGAGGGTGGATCTTACTGCTCTGCTGTTGCTATGCAGGGGTAGGGATGGGGAATGACTGCTGTTTTTCAGGGCCTATGGCTGGCTTGCTTGCTGTGACCCTTCCTATTCTGGACTACACTCCCCTTTTACCTGAGTGAGACAGACCTTTCCTGCCAACTTTCTAAGTTTCTTGGGCTAGAAGATTGTTTCACCTCTGCCATTCCAGAATCCATTTTGGGGCTATTTTATAGTTGTTTGGAGGTGAATATGGGAGAGTTCAGTTGATTTCTGGCTTACTCTGCCATCTTTGCTCCTTAAAGTCTTTTCAAGTATTCTTGATGAAAAGATCACATTAAAATAGAAACTTCTAACTTACAAACATGAAAGTAAATGGAAATACAGAAAGCTGAGCAATCAGGAAAGACTTTATAGTAATGAAGTGTTTGCATTCCACTTTGGAGAGGGGTAGGATGTAAATATCCTATAAGAAATGTAGTGCCAGCTCGGGTCAGAGATCGGGTAAAATACAATAGAGAAATTAGATGTGATTTTGTAATGATTTAACGATCTTCCAAGAGAAAAGTAAGGGAGAAGGGAAAGAATACACTGGGGAAAGAAGAGGAATTGAGGAGGACATATCCAATAATTGGAGGTGCAAGTAGAAATACAAATAAGGAAGTATGGGAGGATATGACTTGACCCTCGCTTTGAAATGAATGCAAACAAAATGAGGGGAACCAGGAGAATTATTAATACTATAAAATTTTTAAATGATCAGTTTTGAAAATCTTAAGCACTCTAATGTTCATAATAATTAGCTGTGAGTCCAAAGGATTGATAATTTAGAAAGCTGCCTATCTCTTGATAGAGGTGATAGACTAGTTATGCAGAAGGAAATAGTGTTTTTGGATATGGAAAATGTGGGGATGTGTTTTGCATGACTTTGTTATAGAGGTTTTCTTTTCTTTTTTTCTTTTCACAGTGTGTATGTGTGGGAAGATGATGGAGGGAGGTTGAGCCAATGCTTTTTAATATAAAATTATTATTTTTGCCAAAAAAAAGTGAAGCCAGAACCTAGGAAGATATTGTATCTTGGTGGTATGGGGACGAAAGTTCAAGGCAAAGATGAAAAATAAGATGTGGAGACAAAAGAAATTATAAGATGTAGTCATACGAAGGAATTGTAGAATCCTTGATCAAAGAGGTAAAATACTTGGGGTGATAATGAGGTCAAGGTTGTTATTCTTTTAAGTGACTAACGGGAAATGAAGGAATAGGACATGGGAGTTGAGATTAAGGAATAGAGAGGCCAGGGGGTTTTGAGGGCTAGTTGAATAATGATTTCACCTGGCATAAGGCCAGGGTTAGATTGCAGAGGGAGAGTGTGCCATTGTCTGATGTCCTTGAGAAAAGACAGCTGTAATCCAGTATATAACTGCTTCCAGAATTGGATTGGGTAAGATATATCTGGAAAGAGCAACTCAAAGGAGGCCAGGTTGCTAAGTGATGCCAGAGGAAGGTCTGGGAGTGATAAGAAGAGTAATGAAGGAGTGTATAGAGTCCTCCACCAGAACTAGTCTATCTGAGGTCATGAGAACCCGGGAGATGAAGGGAAATGTACTGATAATAGAATACAGATCCAGAGGACACAATCCAAGAGGTGGCAGAACTGGATTGTTACCTGAGAGGGGTAGGACTACGATGTATAGGGAAAAGAGAATGGGAAATAGAAGCAAGGGAAGTGAGTGATTTTTCTTGGTCATATGGAAACTAGCAATCAAATGGAAGAGTAAGTGACTAGTGTACACTAGTCATAGCAAACAGTCATTTCTCTTTCTAGCATCAAGGAGGGAGGAATATCAGAAATGGTGTAAATAGCTCTTCTTGCATATAAGGTCCTAACAGTAAGAGGTGCTATATCTAAATCTTTGATGTTGGCCTGGGTCATTAAGTTGAGTGAAAGATATTGGAAACTGTGATTGTGGTGTCTGGTATTCTGATTCTAAAGATGAGTGGTCTGGGAGTCTTGGGGTGGAGCCAAGATGGCAGAGTGAAAGCAGTGAAAGCTTGAGCTCTCCCCCAAAATCCTCCAAATACCTGTAAAAAAAAATGGCTCTAAACAAATTCTAAAGCAGCAGAACTCACAAAAAGACAGAGTGAAACAAATTTCCAGCCCAAGACAACCTGGAGGGTTGATCAGCAAGGTAAATTGCACCAGGTGGGGAGAGGAGAGCAGTTCGGCCTGGACTCACAGGCCACAGCGACCCTGGAGCAGGCCTCAGAGGACTGAATCGCGGGTAGCTGTGGTGGTTTCCAGACTTCTCAACCCATGAATGCCAAAAACAACTTAGAAGGTCAGCGGAAAAAATCTGTGTCTGTGGTGAAAGAGAAGCTAGGTCTCAGCCACCAGTTCCAAGAGTGGGCCGTGGCTGCCTCCTGAGCTTCTGGCCCACAGACTGAGGGGGAATCGAGTGGTTGATCAGAGGGGGATTGCAGGGACCTCTTTGCTGGTGCTAAGGCAGGAATCTCTTGCTTTGCCCATGCTTGGATCTAGGTCACAGTTCTGAGGGGCAGTCGGTTGTAGGGCGAGGAGGAGTGCTGGCATGGTGGAGCTTGTTGTGGTTGTGGAGAGGGAACACCTTGCCCCTTCTTATTCCACCCTGGAAGAACTGGAAGATACTAGAAGTATCTCTGGAAACAGCTGTACAAACCCCTGAAGCTTGGGACAGTACATTCTTCACATTGGAAGCAGACTCTTACCTTAACAAAGGGTTTAAAACTCATGTAATTGGCTGGGATCATAAGTAAGCAGCGCAAAAAGAGTCAGACTATATTATCTTATTTTGGTGACAAAGAAGATCAAAACATACAACCAGAAGAAGACAACAAAGTCAAAGCTCCTACGGCCAAAGCCTCCAAGAAAAATATGGATCAGTCCCAGGCCTTGGAAGATCTCAAAAGGGATTTTGAGAAGCAAGTAAGAGAAGTAGAGGAAAAACTGGGAAGAGAAATGAGAGTGATGCAAGAAAATCATGAAAAACAAGTCAACAGCTTGCTAAAGGAGACCCACAAAAATACTGAAGAAAATAACACCTTAAAAAATAGGCCTAACCCAAATGGCAAAAGAGGTCCAAAAGGCAATGAGGAGAAGAATGCCCTAAAAAGGAAAATTGGCCAAATGGAAAAGGAAGTCCAAAAGATTACTGAAGAAAATACTTCCTTCAAAATTGGAATAGAGCAATTGGAAGCTAGTGACTTTATGAGAAATCAAGACACTGTAAAACAAATCCAAAAGAATGAAAAATTAGAAAACAATGTGAAATATCTCATTGGAAAAACAACTGACCTGGAAAATAGATCCAGGAGACAGAATTTAAAAATTATTGAACTATCTGAAAGTCATGATCAAAATGAGAGCCTAGACATCATCTTTCAAGAAATTATCAAGGAAAACTGCCCTGATATTTTAGAACCAGAGGGCGAAATAGAAATTGAAAGAATCTACCAATCTCCTCCTGAAAGAGACCCCCAAAGGAAAACTCCTAGGAATATTGTAGCCAAATTCCAGAGTTCCCAGGTCAAGGAGAAAATATTACAAGTAGCCAGAAAGAAACAATTCAAGTATTGTGGAGACACAATCAGGATAACACAAGATTTAGCTGCTTCTACATTAAGGGACTGCAGGGCATGGAGTGTGACATTCCAGAAAGCAAAGGAGATAGGGTTACAACCAAGAATCACCTACACAGCAAAACTGAGTATAATCCTTCAGGGGAAAAAAATGGTCATTCAGTGAAATAGAGGACTTTCAAGTATTCTTGATGGAAAGACCAGAGGTGAATAAAAAATTTGACTTTCAAATACAAGACTCAAGTGGAACATGAAGAGGTAAACAGGAAAGAGAAATCATAAGAGACTTATTAAGGTTGAACTGTTTACATTCCTGCATGGAAAGATGATATTTGTAATTCATGAGACCTTTGTCAGTATTAGGGTAGTTGGAAGGAAAAAATTATATCTATGTATGTAGATAGATAGGTAGATAGATGGCACAGAGTGAGTTGAAGATGAAGGGGTCATATCTGGAGAATAAAATTAAGGGGTGAGAGAGGATTATACTAGGAGAAGGAGAAAGGGAGAGGTAGAATGGGGTAAATTATCTCACAAAAAAACAGAAAAGAAAAGGCTCTTACAGTGGAGGGGAAACGGGAAGGTGAGAGGGAATGAGTGAATCTTATTCTTATAGGATTTGACTTAAGGAGGGAATAACATACACACTCAATTGGGCATGGAAATCTGTCTTACTCTACAGGAAAATGGTGGGGGGGAGATGACAAGAAAGTAGGGGGTTGATAGAGAGGAAGACAGATTGGGAAAGGGGGTAATCAGAAGCAAATACTTTTGAGGAGGGACAGGGTCAAAAGAAAGAATAGAATAAATGGGGGGGCAGGATAGGATTAAGGGAAATAGAGTTAGTTTTTCACAGCATGTCTGCTATGGAAGTGTTTTGCATAACTGCATATGTGTAACCTATATTGACTTGCTTGCCTTTTCAATGAGGGTGAGTGGGGAGGGAGGAAGGGAGAAAATTTGGAACCCAAAGTTTTAAAAACACATGTTTAAAAAAATGTTTTTACATGCAACTGGGAAATAAGAAATACAGGAAATAGGGTACAGAAATCTATCCTGCCCTACAGGAAAATAGAAGTGGAAGGGGATAAAAGAAAGGAGGGAGAGATAGAAGGTAAGGCAGACTAGGGGAGGGGGTTTTCAGAATGCATGCCATCCTGGAGTGGGGAGAGGAGTGAGATGGGATGAAAATTTGGAACTCAAAATCTTGTGGAAATAAATGTTGAAAACCAAAAATAAATAAATTTATTAAAAAAAATACCAAAATAAACCAAAAACCAACCCTAAGATGAGTGGTCTGGTGTTTGAGGCACCACAGCTAGGTTGGATCCTGGAGAGGAGGGCTTCATGTGTGAGGCTCATGTCCTGAGCTATCTTGGTTGTATGTATGCTACATTGACTGTGGATTGGTCCAGTCTAGCAACAGAGACTTGATCCTAGTCACAGTACAAGAGTTCAGCTGTAGTAACAATGGAATAAATCTGGAACATACTCCCAGCAGCAATACCGATGATGGTTTACTTGAGGCTTACCAAACTTGAGTACACCTAATGTCTCTGGTCTTACTGACTGTTGAGTGGGACTTCGAGGAATCTCAGCTGGGTTGTATAATATCTAAGGATGTTTGTGGGAACCATGAAGTATCTCTGAAGTCTCCCCTTGGCATCTGGATCTGAGTGAAGCCTTACTCAGAGTTACCTAGCTCCTCTCCTTCTAATTACTGACAAGTGAACTGCACCATTTGTCTTTGGTCTTTGCCTTGGCTCTAATGTCTTTGCATTTTTCCTTCACTCTTCAGATATGGGACCTGGACACACAAACTCTTTAAGGACCTGGGAATTCCAGGACCAGCATCTCTTCCTTTCTTTGGAAATGCTTTCTCTTATTGCAAAGTGAGTTTTATGAGTTCTCCTTTACTTTCTTTGTACCATGGAAAGAACAATTACTCTTGCCTCAGGAAACTTTAGTAAAAATGTCAGCTCTGATATTACCTATGTGACTTTGGGCAAATCAATTATTCTCTTTAAGCCTTGGTTTTCTCATCTGTAAAATGAGAGGTCCAAGACCTTCTGATTCTTTCTAGGACCTCAGATTTCTTAAAGATAAGTGATAGTGCCCTTGTCCTTCCATATTATAGGATGGAGACAATAGTAGTATTCAGGATCTCTTTTCTTTGAACAAAGGGCTTCATTAACAAGTCTTAGATACTGAATGTTTTACATTAAATTCTGCCTGAGTGGTTGTCAGTGTTATTAACACTCTCTGAGAGTTTTGACCATTGATTTAAAGGGAATTTCTGTTTGAGCCATGAGTCCTCAGTGCTCTAGATGATAACAAGTAAATTTGTAATTTAACTAGCCCAAGAATTCCCAGTGAGGTAATAGCTATTACTACCTGACTTTTTCCACAACTTTTAGTTGTAGAGAGTTACCTGCAGTATCAATTAATTAACTTGCCCAGGGTCACCTAACTAGCATGTGTAAGAGGCAGAACTTGAATCCAGGAATTCTTGGTTTTGATGGCAATATTGAAAGTTCTCTATACCTTTCCACTGGCTACTTATTAGTATTTATCTCCTGATGTTGGTGCATAGATAGGAAAGACTGCAGGTGAAGCTTTAGATCAGAAGATGTAATGATAAGAACTAGAGTTCAAAGACACGGATTGATGGGTCAGTGGCTGAGTTAGGGCAAACATTTACCTTTTCTTTCCTTCAGTTTATTAATTACCTCATCAGGTGGTTGTGAGAATCAAATGAGACACATTGACTTATGAAATGGATGTGAAACAGCTTTAGAAAGTGCAAGATACTTAAAGGTAAAAGGGATTTGTCAAAGGATTTCATCATCATAATTATCTTAACAACAATCTTTTAATGAACATTGATTAATCATTTACTTTGAGTGATACACTGTGATAGGCATTAAATCAAGAATTCTTAACATGGGAAATGTAAATTTTTTGGATAACTATTTTTAGAAAAATTAGTTTCTTTTATAACGCTATATGTTTTGTGCATTGTAAAACCTCATTTTGAGAAAGGTCCAATAGCTTTTTCTAGACTGCTAAAAAGGTCTATGACACTTAACTGGTTAAGAAGTCCTGCACTGGAGGAAATACAGAGATAAAAAAGTCCATGGCAGGTGACCTAAAGCAGCTTATTATCCAGTGCACAAAATGACATGTATTGAGATAATTGTAATTTAAATGAGAATATAGTGAGAACTTAAGTGTATAGAGTGTATCAATCCATTCAATCAAATGCCTATGTTCTAGGCACTGGGTTAATAATACAATAAAAAATATATTAAACAGGCTTTCATAGCATAGGAAAAAGGCATTAGATTTAAAATCAAGAGACCAAGGATCCTGGGAAAATCTCTTTGTACTGGAGAGATCAAGAAAGATTCCATGGAAATGACCACACTTGAGCTGGGTCAGAAGTCAACAAGAAGAGATGGTAGTAGGCAACAAAACGCAGGCAAAGTAAAGAGCATAACAGCAATAGTAAAAAAAAAAATGCAGTTATTTTATATTTAGCTTCCTAATATAAGGCATTTTAATATTCACTATGAAAAATTCATACCAATATCTGATATTACGATCCTTTTTGCAGGGTTTTGCAGATTTTGACATGACTTGTTTTAAAACATATGGGAAAACCTGGGGTGAGTAAGTAATCTTTCTATTATACCTACACATTTTAATGGTCAGCAGCCCATAGCTCGCCACTGAACCCAAACATATTTGTGAAGGTAGAGGTATTGGAGATCTGTTTAATGCTACAGAATTCTAGGTCAGGTCCATCACATTATAACAGATGTACCCTCTGGTCATGGATTCTTTATATAATCCCTTATTTTAGTTCATTGGTTATGATAATCTAAATCTTGGAGAAGCAAGGAAACATTTTATAAAGTGCCTACCATGTAAAGGTCTGCTGAGCAATGTAGATACAAAGACAGAACTGAAAAATAGTTCCTGCCCTGAAGGAGCTTCCATTCTGTTGTACAATTCAACGTGTAAAAAGAATAGTAATGAAAAAAAAATAATCAGAGAAGTAATAACATATATAGCAATGAGAGTAACCAATATTTCTCTGAGAAATAAGTTTACCTCAAAAGACCATTCTTCCACTTTCTTTAATCTTCCATCTAAAAATCTTACTAATTCTGACCCATGAATTTGGACCCAATGAATTCATACTTAGTAACTATCATTCATAGTGAGCATGAGGAGTTAAACAATAGTGGCATTTTTAGAAACGTTAGAATTTTGAGTGATACATAGTTATATATGTAACAGCAAATTACAGAATATCACATGAACTAATCTCACTTTAATTTACATGAGTAACTGATGATCTACTGGTTAACATTATTGTAGCACCTGATACTTGGTAATTCTGGACCCTCCTATTAGCTATCCCAGATGCTTAAGATTTGGAAAGAGGCCCAGAATCTTTTGCAACTCCTAGCTCTTGGTCACTAACACAAATGTTTTACTTTTACTAATCAGCCATAGGACGTATGTCATAACAGGGGATACAACTAAACAGCAATGAAAATTAATCAGCAACAGAATGTGGTCTCTATAAACTTTGAGCTTACTCTCTCACGAACTCACTAAAATTCAACAACAAGAAGAAATCTTTGATGGAATTGTGCCTGGACAACTACACATTGGTACACACGTGGATAGAGCACATGTATGAAGGGATAAGAATATTGGGAGCACATGTGAATAAGACACAGACACATATATACACACATACATACATGTCTATTGATTGGTTCTGGATAAGCATTCCATATTGGCATACTTCTTTTATTGCCTTCATAATCGGGGTTGTCCATTTTCATCACTTTCAATGCAAGTACCCACCATGCTTCATCCTATATTCTTTTCCTTATTCTAATCAATTCAATTATTTCCACTCCAACACAATTTTTCATCACCTATTGCTTCTGTCCTTCAAAGAACTCTCATCCTATCATCTATCAACTTTCCTATACATCTCTTCAGCTTGATTTCCAATTACTTGATTTAATAGAAACCTGACCCTCTCCTGAAAATACCATATCCCTTAAAATGCTTTGTATTCTGTCTCCTTCTCCCTCCAGCCCCAACTCATGGGGTTGGAAGATGGAGAAGGCATAGTCCTTAATCATCACGGCTGTTTCCAGTAATCTTCCACTATCCTCTAAATACTTTTCCTAATATCTCCTCACCTCCAAGTAACTTTCTCAACTTTTTCAATGACCTTGGTGCTGGGTTCACCATCTTCTCCTCTACTCGCCCTCTGCTCTTGGATACAAAAGAAATTTTCAGTGGATAGCCTTATCATGCAACTTCTCAACCTCTACAGGTCCAAAGACTTCCTTTATTACCTCCAGGTAGCATGTTTACACCTTTGAATTAATAATCTCTCCAATACCAAAATCTAGAATTGAAATTACACAATTAAATCACCAACTTACTTCCTTTTACCTGTCCCATTCACTCCCACTAGATCTAGTAGTCCTCACTGTTATTGTACATGGTAGTCCTTGACCATTTTCCTTTTCTGCTTCCTCCCCATGGGTTTTATTTGCCTAAATGCTTGGCTTTGAGCCTGTTGTTTTCTACTTTAACGCTTTCTTGCCTCCTTTTCTAGTATCCCTCAAACTATTTAATTCTACCAATTCCAACTTCCAAACCCTCATTCTATGCTGAATCCTAATAACATACTTTTCTACTTCTATTATAGGAAAAAGACCATTCATAGAGAAATTGGGTCAGTCTCACTCAATTCAAAATCATGGTACATAACTTTATGGGAACCTAGGTGGCACAGTGGATAGAGTGTCAGGCCTGTATTCATGAAGACCTGAATTCAAATTCAGCCTCATACATTTAGTAGCTGTGTGACCCTGAAAAAGTCACCTAATCTTGTTTGCTTCTGTTTCATCATCTGTAAAATGAGCTGGAGAAAGAAATGGCAGACCACTCCTGTATATTTGCTAAGACAAACCCAAATAGGGTCATGAAGATTTTTACATGACTGAAATAACCGAACAACAACAGCAATGTTGTATTATATTTTCATTTATTTTGTTAAACATTTTCCAATGTTATTTTACTATGGTAACCAAGAGTTTCAAAGCTGTTTGTAGATCACCAATGAGTTTGAATCCTCTGATCTATATGATTATCTATTTTATCACTTTGCATGTTAAATTTAACTCCTTTCTCTCCCTCTTATCTCACATCCCTTCAGTTTCCTGGAATATTCAATTCCTCTGCAATATCTTTCAAGTCTCTTTTATTACCCTACTGCCAGCACCACCAATATTAGTACAAGTTGTTATTACCACTGATCTAGAGTATTTTTGAAGACTCCTGACAGGATTCTTCCTGCTGCCATTTTCCTTTCTACTTGGTCCATTTAAAAAATATTTATTTTTTAAAATTTTTTATTTATTTTTGACAATCATTTAAAAATTTTTGAGTTTGTAATAATTGCCCTCTCCTCAGTCCCTCCCTAACCCATTGAGAAGGCAAGTAATATGATATCAATTATATATGTGATGTCATGCAAAACTATTTCCATATCAGCATGTTCCAAAAAAGTACCCAAGAAAAATAAAGTGAAAAACGATATGCTTCATAGGTTTTCCTCTGGGGATGGAAGGCATTTTTCATCTTGAATGGGTCCTTTGGAATTTTCTTGGATCATCTGGTACATTCTTAATACAATTATATGTTTATAATCACATGTCTGCACAGAAGTCCTCCCTGGCTCCCTATTACCTCCTAAGTAAAATGCAAAACTACTGCCTCATGTTTGTGGCTCTTCCTAGAATATTACCATGTCATCTTCCCAGGCTTATTTCTTATTAGTCCCCTCTATGCACTTTGTTCTTTGTCCAAACTGGATGACTCTGATTCCCAAACATCCTTGCCACTCTCGTGCCACTGTGACTGCTCAGGCTGTTTGATGTCATTGAAATGTTCTCCTGCCTTCCTTTTCCTACCAATTGCCTGATCATTCTTTAAAGCTCAATTCAAATGTCACCTCCTCAGTTAAATTATTCTCCTTTATTATTATATCTCACAACAACAATAACAACAACAACAACAACAACAAAATCTACTCTTTAAGGTTTTCAGAGTACTTTATACAAGTTTTCTTCTTTAATCTTCACAACAACCCTCTAAGTTTGATGCTACTCTTTTTCTTATTTTGCAGAAGAGGAAACTGAGTCTGAAAGAGGTTACTGATTTGCAGTTGTTTCTTTCTGGCTACTTGCATTATTTTCTCCTTGACCTGGGAGCACTGGAATTTGGCCATAATATTCCTGGGATTTTTCATTTTGAAATCTTTTCCAGAAGTGATTGGTGAATTCTTTCAATTTCCACCTTGTTCTCTGGTTCTATGATATCTGGGGAATTTTCCTTTCTAATTCTTAAAATATAATGTCCAAGCTTTTTTTTTTTTTTTTTGATTATGGGTTTTAGGCAATTCTGGAATTCCTAAATTGTTTCTCCTGCTTTATTTTCCAGGTCAGTTGATTTTCTGATGAGATATTTGACATTTTCTTCAAGTTTTTCATTCTTTTGACTTCATTTGTTTTTCTTGATGTTTCATGGCTTCCTTAGTTTCTGTTTGACTAGTTCTAATTTTGAAGGATATATTTCTTTAGTGAGGCTTTAGATCTATTTTTCTTGCCTGGCCAATTTTTAATTTAAGGAATTATTGCCTTCAGTCATTTTTTTGTGTTTCTCTTTCCATAACTGTCTTAAATGTTCTCATTTTCCATGAACTTTTCATCTATTGTTCTTATTTAATTTATAAAATATTTTTTCCTTAAAAAAAAGTCTCTTTTTTAAGTTCTGGGAATTTTGGGGGGCTTTTGTCTAATATAGAGTTTTCTTTCAAGTTTTGATTGCAGATGTTTTCATGTCATTTTCTTCTTCTGAGTTTGGGCCTTGAACTTCATTGTAATTTTCATAGATTTTTTATGGTCTGGTTTTTTTTTTCTTGCTCATGTTTTTCAGTTATTTTCTTGACTTTAGACATTCCATTAAAGTTGGATTCTGCTTACTTCAGGTCAGAGGTGAGATTTCACTGTCCCAAGCTTCAGGCTTTTTTGCCTTGCTGTTTTAACAGTTAATTTTGGGGTCCTTTAAGTTTTTAGTACTTCCAAATTGGTGTGATTCAGGGAGAGGTGTGGTCATTGCAATCCTGGTTGGCACACTGGTGCTTGCCATTTTAAGGCTTTTACTCTCTCATGACCACTACTCCTCTCATCCTTTGAATTTGGACCTAGAACTGCATAATGGATAATGGAGCTGTTGAATGGTGCCTGATCCCATGGCTAGTCCTAGAACAGGGGTCCCCTGGAATCTCTTTTGACCATATATTCAATCCTCTTATTATCTATATGCAGTGAGAGCTCCTGATATTGCTGTTGCTATGAAGACCTCTAAGGCAAATCACTGATGTCACTGTTAAGCTTTGCTTTTGTCCACTGCCCATTGCTGTGACACAGACCTCTCCTATTGACCTCCTTAGTTATCTAGGGCTTGAAAAATGCCTCAGCCCATCCTTTTTTCGAATATGCTATTTTAGTATTTGATTTGACATGTTAAAGTTCTTTAGAGGATAATGTTGGGAGAGTTCAGCTGGAATACTCCGTTTGTTCTGCCATCCAGGCGTTTCCTCTGCCTCTCTCTCTCTCTCTCTCTCTCTCTCAAACTCTTACAATTCTGCTTCTGACCTCATCATTCCAGTGAAATTGCTCTCTCCAAAGTTTCTAATGATCTCTTGGTTTCCAAATACAATGGCCTTTTCTCAATCCCCATTCTCCCTGGCCTCTTTGCAGCCTTTAACAAAGTTGTCAATTCTCCTCCTTGATACTCGATTCTCTCTTGGTTTTTGGGACCCCACTCTTTCCTGGTTGGCCTACTACCTATCTGACCACTCCTTCTCTGTCTGTCTGTTTTACTAGATCTTCTTCTGGATCACACCCTCTGTAACATCTGGAATTATCCTGGCTGGAGAACCTGTACTTCCTCCATAAACAGAGGTATTCTTTCCATACAAAAGTATCTCCAGATTGATTATAGGTAGTAGTTTAAAGAATCATTATGAATGATGTATCATTTTTCAAACAGGGTCAATTTTCAGTCTGGGGCAGTGATCAGACAGTTTAGTTGATCCCCTGCTAAAAAACCCCAAAATTCCCAGTGGTAATTATAGAAAATAGACAAAGGGAGGAGGAGCTAGAGAGTACATCACTACTGATTGGTGGATATTTTTAGTTTTCTGCTTAGTAAGCTTGGGCATTAAGCCTATGTTATGCTCAAACACAAGTTTGTATATTGATCATGTACTGGTCACATATGGGTCACAATACTGTTGTTTTTGCTTTCATAGGTCATAGTGTCTTAAGCTACGACTCAGAGTTTAAGTTATGATTTAGCATCTAAGTCATGATTTCTAACAAGTCACCAAGCCTGGGCTTCCACCTTTCATAGAGTGTAAGTTTTTATGGCTTTTCACTTATTCCTGTATTTTATAGCTTTCCCCCAGTTGGTACCCAACACCCTCTTGTGTGGTTGTGGTTTCTCCTTCATCCTCAAAGATGATTATGACATCAGGAAGATGATGACATGACTTGCAAATGAATTGGATTTGAGTGAGGAAGGGTTGTGCAAAGTCACTAGCCTCACTTTGTGCTCCAGAAGCCATCTGGGCCTAATTGTCAAATATAGATCAAGATGACTGGAGATGGCCCAAAATGCAATGGGAGACTTTGGCATTTTTAAGCTAAGGCCTCTCCAAGTTCTCATTTTGAGTGAGGCAATGCCCATTCACTGAAGAGGCCAATTTAAGACTTGGTTCAAGGGATGTCCCTTTTAATAAAAAAAAAAATTCATACTGGGAGGGGAAGACCCTCAGGGTTGCTGGCCAAAAGAGAAACAATTGCTATTCACATTCATTCTAAGTCAAGAGGAAGCAAAAATAACCTTTGAGTGGTTCTTGGGCAGGGACCTATTGTTGTCCAATCAATGAGAGCCAGAATGAATTGAGATTAAGGCAGCGTCTTTAAGAAAGAAATCTGTCTGTTTAGATTCTTAAAATCTAGCCACTGCTTAGATTCTTATTCTTATAATCTAGCCATTGCTCAGAATCTAGCCAATAACTCACTAATGTTGAGACTCCTTAAGAGTCTGCCCAATGTGACAGTTGTTCTAATAAACCTTGTTTTTGGCTGAAAAAAAAAAAGGCTTGGGTCGAATTCTTTTGGGCAGGACACACGCGTTGTGATTTTGGGGTCCCAGCACCCCTAAACTCCTAAACTTCAACAGTATGTATTAAAGAAAGAAACCAGAAGAATAAGTGCAGGTAGGGCAAGAAATTCTTGATAAGTACCAATAGGTCAATATAACAATTTTGGTTTGAAAACTTCAATGGTATATTTTCATTTTTTCCCCCTTAATTTTCTTGATTAATGAGGGAGTTTGTCTCAAACATATTTCTACTTGTTCCTGGATATCATACAAAAATAATACAATATTTTTTGTTTGTTTTTAATTTTTTTTATTTTTTAATACAATTTTTAAAAACCAAAAAAAGAAAGGAAGAAAGAAAGAAAGAAAAAAAGAAAGAAAGACAGAAAGAAAGAAAGAAATCTGTCTAGTAAAACAAAGATAACTAGGTAGGTTTCATCCATCAAAATTTCCCCTCCTTTTGAATGAGATATAACCTCTGTGAAGACTTCTCAGGGTGGTGATGAAAAGACTGTCTCAAAACTACAGATAGGCTCTGAGAGAATGAACAGGCCATAAGTTTAATTCAGCCCTAAGCCTTCTCCTGATTGCCACTGCCACACCAGCATTAGGTATATTAAATAAGGACATGTATGTTTGGATTGGCTATACCCTGTTTCCTTGTTCTTTGGGAATGGGAAAGATTTTTGCGCCTAGAATGTAAGCCCCCCTCCCAGCCAATGGAAGTAAGGGATAGTGGCGGGGATGGGAGTTTCTTGTTTGCCTAAGATATATAACCTTGCTTTGTCCTTTGTGCCTCGCCTCTCTCCTGCTGGTAGTGTACTGGAGGAGTAGACGCCCCTTCTCACGAGATTGTAATAAAGAGTAACTTTTTGCTTCCACCTTGAGAAGTCTCTGGATTTAATTGTGTCAGAGTCGCTGTACCACACAGCTTTGGAGGCTCTAGCAAGATTTGCCCCCCTGTGAACGAGATCCCTAAGTCTGGACCATGAGGGTTGGGGCCCCACCGGAGATTTCTCCAATAGCCTTCAGACCAGATTTAGGGTGCTTTCGCTCTGCTTGGGTGAGAACTCGAAGAGAGAGCTCGGGGAAGCAAAAAGTGAAAGAAAGTTAAACTCAGGACAGAAACGATTAAGGTGCATTGGATCAGTCACGTAAGTTGTACGCATACAGCCTGGAGGTGAGCGGCTCTCGTGTCTCCTTATTAGTAGGTCTCTGACCTGGAGCGAAGGCGACTCCCCTCAATCAAAATTCACTAATTGCTGAGTCTTTGACTCGGGGTTTTGAGGTGACTCTGCCGGACCAAATTTTTGGCGACATTGAGGGAGCACTCAGGTGACTGTGGGGAGAGGGCGACCTCTTCTGGTGATTAATTGTAATTGTTGAGTCAGTCTCTGACTCAGGGATGAAAGAGATCTCTCCCGATCAAATTCCTTTGTGTGTTGCTCATTAGTAGGAGAATCAGGGGCAACGAACAGTCTAAAATAGCAGGTCAGAAGCTGCCATTTGATATTCCGGAAGATAGCCCCTTAAGGGCTAGGTTTAGCGATTGAGATGAATTACCAAAAATACAGGGAACAAATTGAGTAATTAAGTGCACTATCAAAACAAAACAAAAAAAAAGGACTGGGGACTTTTTCTTAGCTCCCTTAAGGAAGTAGGAAAGAAAATTAGAATGTAGAGCAGGAATTGTCACCACTTGTCTTTTTAAGGGAATATATAAATTTGTGGAAAATATTTTCTTTTAAAGGGCCGAGTATTGGATTTAAAACAAAAATGTTTTTAAGTGTTTATCATTAGTGATTGTAAATTCAGATCTGATTGGATTTAAGTTTACTGTTCTATAAAAAAAAATAATAATGGTTGTTATGAGATGTGGCATTATTAGTTAATGTTAAAAGTTAAAAGTGTAATAAGAGTAATAAGGGCGATCATTTCTATATGTGATAATATGGAAATGCAATTAATGTTATCTGAAGTTTATTGTTTAAGTTATTACTGTATTTCTAAATTGTATTGTATTTCTAAAACTCTTAAATTGTAAAATCTGAGGGACTATTATGAGGTAGAAATGGTGTTAAGGTAACTCTTGATCTGCAGGGGGTCTTCTAGTGATAAAGATGAGATTATTTGAAAACTGTTAAATACCTAGTGAGGTGTATTTGGTTATAAGACTATGACAGCAGATTTTGTTTAAAATCTTGACTATTATAAAAATATATGGTGGTTTAAAGTTATAGTCTCCACATATTAATGATGAGATGAATGATATTCTGTACAAAGTGACTTACAAGTACATCCATCTAAGTTGTTAATGGGTCATTTCAAAGTTTATTGCAATTGTGGAAATAATTTTATAATGTATGCCCTGTGGTACAAACATATTTTATTGTGAAAACCTTATTGATATGTATTTGGAATTAATGAGGTATTCTCTCATATCAGGGCCTCAATTAGAAATTAGAAAAATATATATTTTTCTATCCAGGCCTTCTTCAGGCTACCTGCTGGGTTTGTTGGGGGATGGGCCATATGGGACAGGCTCTAGGCCACCTTCAACCAAGTGCCTAGATTGGGAGTGGCATTGAGGTTGAATCGGGAATCTGGATGTAGCCTGAGGCTATCAGACCAGTAAAAGACTGATGGGCTAGCATAGATAATAATAATAATAATAATAATACAGCCAGTCTAAAGGGGTGGGAGTGGCCCCAGGAGAATGTTGGACCTGGTGAAGGGGTCCAGAAAGAAAGATTTTTTATTGGGTCTGTTTCAAGTTTTTAATATATTGCTTACATATTAGTTCTGAATTTTCTTATATGATGTAATCTGGTAAGCAATTGTATTAGTTATGTTGTTGGAAGGGCAATTTATTTTATGATCTGGAATGTTAGATTAAGAATTGTGCCTTCAGAGAAAAGAGAAAAAGGAATGAGTGTGGCTGTTGGGGCATTCTATATGATCCCATTTTGTAACATTTCCTTTTAAGTACTGTAATTTAAGAAATGAGAACTTTAAAGTTTTGTCTATGTTTAAAGGGAAAGTTTTAGCTGGTATTATTTGACTCTCACTTGTGAAGTTTAAAATTGTTAACTAAGCTATTTGGAGTTATTGTTTAAGTGAAGTACTGGTAGAAGTATTTTTGTGTGTGTAAAGAAACTATCTAATTATGCAAAGAGATTTTGTAAAATCTCAATTCTTATCAATCCTGTGCAGGAGTTTTGTGAGATGGAACTCTTACTGACTAAGTGGCCCATTGCAGATACCTCTGGACTAAAGAAATTAGGTAACTAGGAATTTTATGGTGATAATCATTTAAGATCAATTGAGTCACAATAAGGGCCAAAAACCTGATTTGATCTTTTCTTCCTGAGTGAGCTAAGAATGCCCCTTCCTGAGTCAACAGTTAAAGCTGATCAAGAGCATTCTTATGTTTATGAAATCTGCTTTTACTCAGGATGTTATTAGGAACCAGAATATGTGTAGGAAGTTATGCAAACTACTTAGAGCTCACTTTGGAGATGTTCCCTAATTAATGTGAAACTATAGTCACACTTGAAGCTCTAATGAGGGGAATTTGCTATCTAAGACCTTGGAAACTGTTAGTGAACTGTTGTTCTGAGTCTAACTCCAGGTATGATTAACAAGGAGCTGATTGAGCTACCAACCCATGACATCAGCAACCTGCAAAGAGGTTTGTGAGCTGCATCTATGAGCTGCAAGAGGGTGTTCTCATGGGAACGTTGGGAGAACGACTTTTCTGCATGGCTGAGGTAGGATTCTCCCGACTCAATTTCCCCACTATGACATCTGGCAGACTTTAAGCCTGGCTCAATGCAGTTGGTCATATGTATGTAACTTCTGCCTGGAGTTGATGTGAATCTAGGGAAGCATTGTTCCCTTACTTTAGTTATGTTCTTTCATGGCAAATTCCTACAATCATAAGTTTGTAAGCATAAACATCGAATCTATTAAACAATAGATTGATGCAGGAACATCTGAGGTTATTATAGTAAGAGGCAAGTATAAGATTGAGTTATTTGGCCTGGAATTTCAGAATAGTATTCAGTCTTGACATCTGTTACTAGTGTATTCCTGTATAAGTTGGGATCCTTTAATTTCTCATAATGGTTATGATAAGGTCCGGAGGTTTGGAGGTGCTGGGACTCCAGGGTCACAGAGCAAGGGTTCCTCCAGAAGGAGTTCAGCCCACGTCTTTCAGCCAGGGGAGGAGTTTGTTGGAGATAAACCATATAGGCCAGTTAAGTGAAATATAAGGGTTTTTTGGGGCCCAGAGACAAATGGGAGCCAGATTCTCTCTGGGGCCTGGGGCAAAGGTCTTGGCTTGGACCCATACCCCAACATTAGGGGATAATTAGACCAGGAGATTGTGGAAGTAGGATATTATTCTGTTACTTAGTTAATGTTAAAGTTGTCTCAGTTTGTTACAAATTAATGATAAAAAAAAAAAAAAGCTTGTGACTTATCTTGTCAATGTCTTGAAAGAAGCATCCATTTTAATTAAGTATTATTTATTTGTGCATGACCAGAAGTTGGGACTGTTTTAGTATTTGATATATACTGGTTTTAAATTAACTACTACGTATTGGAGGGTGTTATTAATTCCTTAGTGGAATCTCATCCTCCTGATGGGGAATATGAATAGGAATGAATAATGAACTAATGCAAGGTATAAAACTAGAAGTAATTCAGAGTGTAAGGCTAGGTTCTAGTTTTTCCAATTTGAGTTTCTTAAAATATGGCAATTGGCCAAGGTTCCAATTTTGACCTTGTAATAGTGGAGACATGGGGGTTGACTTAACTTTCATTATTTACCCTGGTTATTGGCAAGATAATTTAAAATTGTGTTAAGATCAATCTTGTAGGAGAGAGAGGACACAAGAAAGAGGATCTCTGCAGGAGGGGAGTCTGCTGGACACTTGGACCAGAGGACTTTACCAGATGATGTCCAGAGTTTCAGACAGCTGTATGAGAAGAGACTTCCAAAGCTTTAAATGGACAATTTATTGTTACCTTTAGGTCTCTGTATCTGTACTTAATAAGGGGACTGCCCCCTTTATAATTTGTCAATGCGTCATTCACTTTCTCCCATATTATTTCAAGTCCCCAAAATCCCCTGATGAAATGTTGCCCAGTAGCACAGTCCCAGATGGAACCATCACTAAGGCATTGCAAGGTTTAACCACTCTTAGCTGAGGAGTTGGCAGAGAACTCTGAGATAGATAATTAATTAAAGGGATGGTTAGAATATTAACTGCTGTAGGATGTTGTATAGTTCCATGCGATAAGGGACTAGTGCAATGATTGATAATCTCACTAAAGACTGTCCCAGTAGGACCCACAGTGGGAGTTCAGAGGGCAAACTCTGGCAATATAAAGATGATGATTGAAAGTACCAGTAAGACTTTACACAGTGATGTGGCTTATTCTAAATCTGTTAAATTAAGGGTTTCAAGGGAGCAGGTTTCAGCAGATCTGGGGAATAATGATAGGGAAACAAGGACTATGTAAATGGTGGTGTGGTAAGATAGTATAAAACAAGGTGACAAACGGGTTGATGAACTATATCGACAATGGTGTGAGAAGTCTTCAGACAGTATGAAATGAGAGTGGGTACTGAATGAGATATAACCTCTGTGAAGACTTCTCAGGGTGGTGATGAAAAGACTGTCCCAAAACAAGAGATAGGCTCTGAGGGAACGAACAGGCCATAAGTTTAATTCGGTCCTAAACCCTCTCCTGATTGCCACTGCCACGTAAGCATTAGGTATACTAAATAAGGACATGTATGTTTGGATTGGCTATACCCTGTTTCCTTGTTCTTTGGGAATGGGAAAGATTTTCGGCCTAGAATGTAAGCCCACCTCCCAGCCAATGGGAGTAAGGGATAGTGGCGGGGTGGGAGTTTCTTGTTTGGTTAAGATGTATAACCTTGCTTTGTCCTTTGTGCCTCGCCTCTCTCCTTCTGGTAGTGTACTGGAGGAGTAGATGCTCCTTCTCGCGAGATTGTAATAAAGAGTAACTTTTTGCTTCCACCTTGAGAAGTCTCTGAATTTAATTGTGTTAGAGTCGCTGTACCACACACTTTGAACAGAATACTCTCAGGTAAAGGCATGGTACCCCATGTGGGGAGAGGAGAGGAGAAAACAGGACAGGACAGGACAGGACAGGACAGGACAGGACGGCGCAGGAATTCCTAGGTGTCCCTGAGGGTTCTGACCTGGACCCTCTTCTATTCTCCTGCTAAGTTACTTCACTTGGTGAGCTCATCAATTCCCACGGACTCAATTATCATCTTTATGCCAATAATTTTCAAATCTATCTATCCTGCCCCAAACTCTCCGTTTATATCCAACTGCCTTTCAGACATTTTGAACTGGATTTCCCATAGACAACATAACTTCAATATGATCAAAACAATTCATTATTATTCCCCATAAATGTCCTCCCCACTTATGATATTTCTGGCAATATCATATTCCCAGTCTCTCAGATTCACAGCCTTGGAATTATTCTTGACTACTCACCTGCTCATCCAATTTTTAGCTAAGGCCTGCTAATTTCACCTTTACAATATTTTTCAAAAATGTTCTCTTTCTGATGCTGCTCCCACTCATCTTATACCTAGATTATTATAATAGTTGGCTAGTGAGTCTACCTGACTCAAGTCTTTCTCCACATCAATTCATTCTCCATTTAGCCGTAAAAATGAGGTCCATAAAGTGCAAGTGTGATCATGTAACCCCTTTCTTCAGTAAATTCTGGTGACTCCCTAGTGCCTCCAGGAGCAAATACAAAATACTCTATTTGGCATTCATATACCTTCATATCCCAGCCGGCTAATACCCTTCTAGTCTTTTTCCATCTTACTCCCTGTCACCTATAGTTTGATCCAGTTTCACTGGCCTCCTGGATGTTGCACAAACAAGACACTCCATCTCAACTCCAAGCATTTTCTCTGGCTATTCCCCATGCTTGGAATGTTCACCCTCCACTGCTGACTACTGACCTCTCTGTCTTCCATTAAGTCCCAATTCAAATCTGACCCTCTACAGCAAGTCTTCTTCAACCCCTCTTAATTCTAGTGCCTTCCTTTTGTTAATTATTTCCTATTTGTCCTGTATATACAAACACACACACACATATTTTGCATATTGACTTTCTGGTTATGTTTTAAGCTTCTTGAGGACAAAGAATGTCTTTTGTTCTTTATGCAACCCTAGTATTTAGTACTGTGTCTGGCACATAGTAGGCACTAAATAAATATTGATTAATTGATTGATTGATTGATGCATCTCTTCCAAAGTCAGATTCCTTGTTCTAACAAGTGTTGCATCTTCTTTTTTTCACCTACCTCTTTTCTCTTGCCATTTTGAAAAACCAGGTTTAGCAAGGAAAACAAGGAGAGCATCAATCCCAATGCATACCTGCCCTTTGGTGCTGCTCCCTGAAACTTCTTTGGGATGAAATTGGCACTTACTAGTATGCAAGTTGCAACTTGCCAACTCCTGCAGGAATTTTCCTTCAGAACTTCTAAAGAGACAAAGGTGAAGAGTCACATCCTTTGTTCAATACTTAGTATGGTTTTTTTTTATCAAGATGATTTATTATCAAAGAAGAGACATATCCTATACTACATGGTCAAATTTAATTCAACGTAGTTTGTCTATTTATTGTGAGCAGGCTATTAAATATAACTTACCATTATTAAGTTAGAAATATAGAGAAGGCCAAGAGAGAAACAATTAAAGTGTCATTGGGTACATAATTAATTTGTTTTAACTATAATAATAACATAAATTCTTGGTTGCAAACAATATTGTTTTTGAAGACCAAAGTATAGCAGACCCTTTAATTCCTTTGTTTTATGATAGTATTTACAAGAGTGTATGCAGTATTAAAGGTCATGGGAGTGAAAAAAATCTCTTAATTTCAGCAAGATTCTTGATTCTACTTTACAACAGACTAGTATTAATAAACCTGAGTATATAGTTAATACATATTGATAATACTTTGTGACAGTCTCTGACATCCAACCTACACTCGTTGTCTATTACAACCATATCAATGTAACATTCCTTTGCATGACATTCTAGCCAGTTTGTCTGCATTTGTATAATCTTCTTTTCTATAAGATACCATTAACATTTGTAAGTACTTCTCTTTCTCTCTATTGTTTGATACTGGTTACTTGTTGAATTCTAATTGTTTTTCTTAATTGCAGGTTCCTCTGAAGCTGAACAATCAGACAATCATTTCACCATCTGTACAAGGATCCAATTGATCATGTTCCAAAAGAAATGACCCCAATGGATTAGTACAACTCAATATTACTAGACTACAGTGATTCAATGGAAGAACATAAAGAAAATAATGAATTGAGTGTCTGTTTATTATTTTTTATCAACAATTGTCCTTGACAATTACAATTATAGTGAATGTAGTAATGTTCTGGGGAGTATATTACATATTTTTAATATTTTGCTTAAGTCTAAGCAAAATATATTTTACTTTCTGGGTTTTTTCATTTTTTTCCTTTGGGTCTGTGTCTTCTTTCACAACATGACAAACATGTATAACCTATTTCAAATTGCTTCCTGTCTTTGGGAGGGGGTGGTCAGGGAAAGAGAGAGAGAAAATTTGGAATTAAAAAAATTTTAAATGAATGTTAATAATGTTCTTTATGTGTAACTGGAGAAAAATAAAATAGAATTTCTTTAATACTCTCTATTGGACAACTATGCTGCTACAAACCACAAAAGATGTTTCTGGAAACCTCTTGTTTGATGTCTAGTATTCCTTAAAGTCATATTATCATTTAAATGGATGGGCAATGTGTTGTTTTGATTATCTTAATTTTTTTTATTGCCAGTTAATTGATCAGAATCTTCATAAAGAAATCTAGGTAAACATTGATAGCTCTGGCAAGGGGACAAATCATTCCATTAGTTCTTTTTCTTTTCCATTTCTTCCACAAACATTTGAATGTGAACACTAACAAAAATCTTGGTCTTACTTAAATCATGTTCAGTGTTAGGGATTTCTTGGTTTGTTTTTTTTTTTTTTTTGTTTTGTTTTTTGGTGAGGCAATTCAGGATAAGTGACTTGCCCAGGATCACACAGCTAGCAAGTTCCAAGTGTCTGAGGCCTGATTAGAACTCAGGTCATACTGACTCCAAGGTGGGAGCTCTATCTATTGCACCACCTAACTGCCCCAGGGATTTCTTACAAGTCACACTCTTTTGGTTGTGTTCACATTCAGGGTTTCCACCAAGAACATGAGAATTTGTCTCCCTTCTTATTCTCTATGCAAATGGTGAAAAGATCTTCAGTTTCCACCTAAATATTTACGCTAACAATTTATCAAATACAGAATAGATTTTCTTTCAGGTGATACAAAGTGATAAGCTTATAAACATATTGGGTTGGCCTCTATTTCACCCCAAAATACCATTTGGTTTAGGTACAATCAAAAGAGGAAAACATTTGGGGCCACTAGAAAACCAACTCTTATCAAAGTTTGTTCCTACCTACACAGTCCTTTTGTCCAAGGCATGTTCAGTGGAATTCTGTTATTTTAAATCTTCCACCCCCCTCCCCAATCAATTGAAGTCCTTTGCTTATTTATGAAAAACTCTTGAATGTTTGAAAGAAAAGTCAATGATGGACTATAAAATGGTGCTGGCAGAAAGACCAGATATTCTTCCAACTAGAACATTCTAAGATATTTGATTCTTTTTTTCATCATCTCCAATCAGTAATCAGTTTTTCTTTTGTAATGTTTCTTGTTTTTATTTAGTCATTGTCATTCTATTTGACCGATATAGTTTAAAACTACATTGTCTCATCTCAACATTGTTGCAGTACTGGAGTAGGTTTATAACTGGTGGCTGTCCCTTGAATCTCTATCTTCTGAATCCATACCAGAGTATTCTTACTAAAATAATACTTGCAAAATGCCATTCTCCTGGTCAAATTTTCCATTTTTTTTCATTGTTTACAGGGTTAAATACAAACTCCTGGCATCTCACGTACACAGCTATCGCTAAAAATAACCACAAACATATTTTTCTGAAGTAAATTTTAATGTATTGTAAAAGTGAAATCATATTGAGCAGCTAGGTGGTACAGGGGATAGAGCACATGGCTAGAAATCAGGAAGACTCAACTCCATGAGTTCAAATCTGGCCTCAGATACTTCTAGCTATGTGACCCTGAGTGAATCACTTAAGGCTGTTTGCCTTAGTTCTTTATCTGTAAAATGGGCTGAGGTAGAAATGGCAAACTGTTAGAGTACGCTCACCAAGAAAACCACAAATGAGGCCATGAAGAGTTGGGCACAACTGTAAGAGCTCAACAACAACAAAAAGGGGTGAAATAAACACTGATGTCAAATATATGGCCCCTTATGGTTTGTGACCATTGGCAAGTTATTTAACTATCTTGTCTCAATTTTATCTTCTATGCAATAGAGGTAATACTTATTTTATCCTAACTCTCAAGGTTATTATGAGAAAAGAACCTTTTAAGCTTTAAAGTGCTAAGTAAATATGAGCAGTGATAATGATCAGAATAAAATATTCTCCACCTTGGGGGGGCAGAACCAAGATGGCAGAGGGAAAGCAGTGACTTGCTTGAGCTCTCCCCCAAACCCATCCAAATACCTGTAAAAAATGACTCTAAACAAATTCTAAAGCACCAGAACCCACAAAAAGACAGAGGCAAACACCTTTCCAACCCAATACAACCTGGATGGTTGATCAGAAAGGTATATCGCGCTGGGAAGGAAGAGAAGCGCAATTCGGTGTGGGCACGCAGGCCGCAACGAACCTGGAGCATCAGAGGACTGAATAGAGGGCAGCTGTGGTGGTTTCCAGACTTCTCAACCCAAAAATGCTAAAGACAATTTAGAAGGTCAGTGGGAAAAGTCTGTGACTGCAGTGAGAGTTAGAAGCTAGGTCTCAGCCACAAGTCTCAAGTGCAGCCTGGGGCAACAGCTGCCTCCTGAGCTTCCAGCCCACAGACTGAGGGGGAATCAAGTGGCTGATAAGAGGGGGATTGCAGGGATCTCTTTGTCAGTGCAGAGGCAGGAATCTCTTCATTTGCCTGTGCTTGGATCTGGGTCATGGTTCTGAGGGGTGGTCCTGGGGAGAGGAGGAGTGCTGGTGTGGTGGACCTTGTTGTGGTAGAAGAGAGGAAATACCTCACTCCTTATCATACCACATTGGAAGAACTGAAAATTTACAGGTCCCTAGAAGTATCTCTGAAAACAGCTGTACAAACCCCCGAAGCTTGGGACAGTACATTCTCCATATTGGAAGCAGACTCTTACCTTAACAAAGAGTTTAAAACTCATGTAACTGGCCATTATCATGAGTAAGCAGCATGCAAAGAGTCAGACTATATTATCTTACTTTGGTGACAAAGAAGATCAAAACATACAACCAGAAGAAGACAACAAAGTCAAAGCTCCTATGGCCAAAGCCTCCAAGAAAAATATGAATCAATCCCAGGCTTTGGAAGAGCTCAAAAGGATTTTGAGAAGCAAGTAAGAGAAGTAGAGGAAAAACTGGGAAGAGAAATGAGAGTGATGCAAGAAAATCATGAAAAACAAATCAACAGCTTGCTAAAAGAGACTCAAAAAAATACTGAAGAAAATAACACCTTAAAAAATAGCCTAACCCAAATGGCAAAAGTGGTCCAAAAAGCCAATGAGGAGAAAAATGCCCTAAAAAGGAAAATTGGCCAAATGGAAAAGGAAGTCCAAAAGATTACTGAAGAAAATACTTCCTTCAAAATTAGAATAGAGCAATTGGAAGCTAGTGACTTTATGAGAAATCAAGACACTGTAAAACAAATCCAAAAGAATGAAAAATTAGAAAACAATGTGAAATATCTCATTGGAAAAACAACTGACCTGGAAAATAGATCCAGGAGACAGAATTTAAAAATTATTGAACTATCTGAAAGTCATGATCAAAATGAGAGCCTAGACATCATCTTTCAAGAAATTATCAAGGAAAACTGCCCTGATATTTTAGAACCAGAGGGCGAAATAGAAATTGAAAGAATCCACCAATCTCCTCCTGAAAGAGACCCCCAAAGGAAAACTCCTAGGAATATTGTAGCCAAATTCCAGAGTTCCCAGGTCAAGGAGAAAATATTACAAGTAGCCAGAAAGAAACAATTCAAGTATTGTGGAGACACAATCAGAATGACACAAGATTTAGCTGCTTCTACATTAAGGGACCAGAGGGCATGGAGTGTGATATTCCAGAAAGCAAAGGAGATAGGGTTACAACCAAGAATCACCTACACAGCAAAACTGAGTATAATCCTTCAGGGGAAAAAAATGGTCATTCAGTGAAATAGAGGACTTTCAAGTATTCTTGATGGAAAGACCAGAGGTGAATAAAAAATTTGACTTTCAAATACAAGACTCAAGTGGAACATGAAGAGGTAAACAGGAAAGAGAAATCCTAAGAGACTTATTAAGGTTGAACTGTTTACATTCCTGCATGGAAAGATGATATTTGCAACTCATTAGATCTTTGTCAGTATTAGGATAGTTGGAGGAAAAAATTACATGTATGTATAGATAGATAGATAGATAGATGGCACAGGATGAGTTGAAGATGAAGGAGTCATATCTGGAGAATAAAATTAAGGGGTGAGAGAGAATTATACTAGGAGAAGGAGAAAGGGAGAGGTAGAATGGGGCAAATTATCTCACACAAAAAAAAAAAACTGAAAAGAAAAGCCCCTTGCAGTGGAAGGGAAACTGGGGAAGGTGAGAGGGAATAAGTGAATCTTATTCTTATAGGATTTGACTTAAGGAAGGAATAACATACACACTCAACTGGGTATGGAAATCTGTCTAACCCTACAGGAAAATAGGGGGGGAAGGGGACAAGTGAGTAGGGGGATGATAGAGAGGAGGGCAGATTGGGAAAGGGGGTAATCAGAAGCAAATACTTCTGGGGAAGGACAGGGTCAAAAGAAAGAATAGAATAAATGGGGGGGGCAGGATAGGATTAAGGGAAATAGAGTTAGTTTTTCACAGCATGTCTACTATGGAAGTGTTTTTCATAATTGCACATGTGTAACCTATATTGACTTGCTTGCCTTTTCAGTGAGGGTGAGTGGGGAGGGAGGAAGGGAGAAAATTTGGAACCCAAAGTTTTAAAAACACATGTTTAAAAAAAAGTTTTCACATGCAACTGGGAAATAAGAAATACAGGAAATGGGGTACAGAAATCTATCCTGCCCTACAGGAAAATAGAAGAGGAAGGAGATAAGAGAAGGGGGGGAGAGATATAAGGGAAGGCAGACTAGGGGAAGGGGTATTCAGAATGCATGCCATCTTGGTGTTGGGAGAGGTGTGAGATGGGATGAAAATTTGAAACTCAAAATCTTGTGGAAGTAAATCTTGAAAACTAAAAATAAATAAAATTATTAATAAAAAAGAAAGAAAATAAAATCAAATCTATGCAAAAAATATAGAGAAACAAATAAACAAAGTAATCAGTTTTTGATTAAAAAAATCGCACATTTTGGAGAAAGAATCAATTATTCAGCAAAAATTGTTGGAAAAATAGTTTAGCAGAAACCAGGTATACACTAGTATCTCACATAATATACTAGGAAAAGCTCAAAATGAATACATGATTATGATACCAAGCAAATTAGAGGAATATGGAAAATTACTGGTCCAATCTGTGGATAGGAAAAGATTTCATGACCAAATTAGTGATAGAGAGATTCACAGATGGTAAAATGAACAAATTTGGTTACATAAAGTTAAAAAGATTTTGCATAAATAAAACTAATGCAGCTAAAATTTGAAGAAAGAAACTAGGAAAACATGTTTGCACAAAATTTCTTCGACAAAAGTCTCATCTCATTTCTTTTTTAAAAAAAATTAATTTATAAAAAAATTAAAAATTAATTTATTTTAAACTTAAATACTAAAACTTAAATACACAATGAGAAAAGAAAAAGAAACATTATAAACTTAAATACTAAAACAAATACAAAATGTGGAAAGAAAAAAGTGCTTTTCTCTTGAATCTTTATGTCAAATTTTCTATTAACTTCAGGATTTTTTTTTTTTGGCAACAAAATCTTGAAAGCCTGGCAATTAATGAACGTCCATTTTTTTTTCATTCTAGGATTATACTTAACTTTGATGGGTATATTTTCATCTGCAACCCCAGTTCTTTTGCTCTTTGATATATAATGTTCCAAGACCTACAGTCTTTTAGTGTTGCTGCTGCTGCTAGGTCTTGAAGATAATGTGAAGCATCTCATAAGAAAAACAACTGATTTGGACAATGGATCAAGAAGAGAAAATATAAGAATAATTAGACTCCCTGAAAGCTATCAAAAAAGAGTCTTCATATTACAATAATAATAAAAAACAATTGAACAAAATTGTCCTTAAGCGTTAAAACAAGAGGAGAAAGTAGAAATAAAAAAATCCATTGTTGTCCAAATCAGTTGTTTTTCTTATGAGATGCTTCACATGATCTTCTATTTTTTCATTTTTATATTTTGTTCTATTATTTCTTGGTCTCATTTGATTCTGCTGGCTTCCCCTTGCCCAATTCTAATTTTCTTCCTTAAGATTCTGGATCTCCTTTTCCAGTTGGTTAACTTTCTTTTCATAATCTTCATGTTTTTCTTGGATTGTTCTTAATTTTTTTAATTGCTCAATCTCCTTTAATTTTTAAAGTCTTTTTTTAGAAAAAGTTTTTCTAAGAATTCTTTTGGGGCAGGTGATTATTTGACATTATTCTTTTTGGTTAGTGGGGGTTTTTTTTTTTTTTTTTTTTTTTTTTTTTGCTTCAGCATACTCCTATGAAGGATTTTTCTTTGGATCTTCTCAGGTGTCCTAGGAAGACAACTATTCTGCCAGAACTCTTGTTTCATTTTGTTTTGTTTTGTTTACTGCTTTATGTTTGCCCTAGGCACTATTTTGTCTTTTTTTTTGTGAGGGAAATTTGGAGAGCTTGGAATTTTCTGACCTACACTGGGGATATCAATCAGTGGGGAATGGCTGAAAAATTCTGGTATATAGTGGAACAAATATTGTGCTGTAAGAAAAGATGAAGGGGATGTTTTCAGAAAAATCTGAAAAGTCTTGTTTGAACTGATACAGAGTAAAGTCACCAAAATCAGAGGAACAACTTATATATCCACAATACTATAAAAATCGTCAACTTGAAAGTCTGCAAAACTCTAATAAGCACTGTGACCAATCACATCAAAAGGACTCATGATGAAATATGCTAACCAGCTTTAGGGCCAAGATGTAATGGACTCAGAGTGCAGACTGAAGCGTAATTTTTAAATATTCCTTTTCCATTTTAGGAATATGAATATGACGAATGTGGAAATACATAATTGTAATAGTTTTGTTTTTCTTGCCTTCACAATGGGTAGGAGTGGGAGGAGAGGAGAGAGGGAGAGAATGTGGAACTGAAAAAAAAATTGAATTGAAAAAAGAAAAAGGGTATCGTGTTGCATGAGGAAGATGTCAGTTACACTGTCCTCCCCCACAGTCATATCCAATATGAAATACTGTGCCAGTCATGGTCTCAATATTTGAAATATAACCCCCAAAAAGAAAATATCTAAAGAAGGACAACCAAGATTGGCAAGGAGCTTTATTTTGTACCATCTGAAAATCAACTGAAGGAAGTGAGGATGCTTTGTTTGGGGCAAAGGCAGTTTAGGAAAGTATGCTAGTTATCTTGAAATGCTTTAACACTGAAGAGGGATTTGACTTGTTTTAAATGGCAGCAGAGAACAGAACTTAGGACCAACCATGGACTTTACAGGGAGATGATGTTGCCTTGATGGGAGCGAAGAATTCCTGAGGATTAGAAATACCCAGAATTGGAATTGAGTTGACTCAGGAAATAGAAGGTTTGCCTCTTTGGAGGTCTTTAGAGAAAGGCTAAGTGATGCAGTGGATAGAATGCCAGCCCTCAAGTTAGGAAGACCTCAAATCTAGCCTTAGCCAAGTGACCCTGAGCAAGTCACTTCACCCTGTTTACTTTAATTCCTCATCTGAACCTAGAGAAGGAAATAGAAAACTGTGCCAGTATCTTTGCCAAGAAAGCTCTAAATGCAGTCACTAGGGTTTGGACATGACTGAAATGACTCAACAACTAACAATAGAAGGGGCAGATAAGCGCTTGTTTGGTCTGCTGCAGACAGGATGTTTGTTCTTGTATTTTCTGCAGTCAGATGGCCTTTCAGGTCTCTTTCAACTCTGAAATCATATGATTATGCAATTTAGGGAAGAGGATGAACAGATTTTGTTTTTCTATCAGTCGTTTGATGCAAGCAGTTAATTAGTACCTAAGGCTCCTTATTTGTCTTGGGATGATATCTCTAACACTAGTGAACATCTGGGCTTTGGTCACATTGTGAAGCTTCTAATAGAGACTTCCCTTGGATATATTTCTCTGTGGATGATTAGAGAAGTGGGCATTTCTCCCTCCTCATGGTGCTTCCTCATTAGCAGGGGGCAATGTTAGTAATAGCTAATATTTATATACCATTCAAAATTCACAAAGCACTTTGCAGACATTACATCTTTTGAGTTTCACAAGAAACCTGCTATGAATGTACTATAATTTTTTTCAAATTTCTCAGATGATAAAGTTAAGGCACAAACATGACACATTCAGAGCCCGGAGAGACCTTTGTGCTCTCTCTCTCATGATTGATGAGAAATATTAGATCACGTAAAGCAAATTTTCTATGGTCAGAGAACCATAGGTGGCAGACCTTCATTCAAACTTATGCCTACTGAATCTGAGTTCACCTCTTTTTTCATGGTTCTATGATACATGACCTTCCTATGTTCATACAGCTATCAATTCTCACAGACAGAATTTTCATCTTTATATTCCAAGGACTACATGTAGTGCCTAGCACATGCAGGCATTTAATATATGCTTATTGACTGTTTCATTTGTACTTTAGACCTCCATAAAACTTTAACTTCACTCTGGTTTTGAAATCATTATTTCTGATAAGGATTAAAGGTTTAGTATAATTACCATTATGTAATTAAAATGGCTAAGGTTAATTATTGTTTTCTGAACTTAACTGACCATCAGAGGAGTCTATGAACTCTCTTTCCCTACAGTAGGTAAATAAAGATGAACTCTGCGACTTTAGAGATGAAGATTTGTATAGAATCCATAAAACTTCCCAACTGCATCATTGTTTCATTGGTTGTCTCTTTAACTCCATACCTTATTTTGCAGTCTATATATTCCTTTCAGAATTTGTGGGGGAATTATAACTGCACTCGAGGTTGAGATATTAAGAACAAAAAGGCAAATAGAGAGGAGGAATACAGACAGAAATAAAAAGCTGACTAGAGAGCATGACAGGGAACATCATCCCGACCTGAAGTGCTGGAACCTGTGTACTGCTTGTTCTCTTCCTGACTCTTCTGTTTCTGCAAATGAGAAACTTCTTTTCTTCTTCCTACAATTTATCCAGGGATTAGGCCCAGCTCCTTTGTGACTGTAACAGAACATTTCACAGATATTGGTTTCTAGTTGCTCCTGCCCTTTGTATAATGTACATAAGGATATAGCTGTTATTTAGGATTCCTGTAACTGAAAATGCTGACTTGGTTTATATAAGTGAATTGACTTAGTTTGCTAGGAAAAGTACCAAGGGAAAGGTGTAAACTCCTTGATTAAAGGGTCTATTGTCTTTTCCCAAAAGAATAGTTATTGATCAAGTGATTGAAGAGTAAACTCCTTAAAGAAACCTGATTACATATGAATTGTCTGTTTTTTCTTATACCTTTCCAATTTTTCTCCATAACATTTTACTTTTCACAGTTTAAAAGGTATTTCCTCATGTCCAGAAAATTATAGCACATTTGGTAATGTCCATTTTGAACAAAACACCGCAGTCTTTTCTATCAGCTGGGTTCTAGTGATTCTTTATGACATGTATCTGCATCCTCTTTTTAAAAAAAACTTTAGGGTAGGTATGTCACCAAAAGTTGACCATGTCTGTTCTGCCCTGTCCATTTCTTTTAACTAATCACTGTCCTGGAAAGGCAGGGAACTAGAAAACTGGTCAACATCATGGATACATGTCAGAGATGCAAACATTTCTGTACTAAAAATACAAGTTGATCAGTTATGTCTAACGTTGCTGTCCGCACAAGCTGATGAGACCCAAGGACCATGCTGGCAGGAGAACAGGTAGAGACCCAACCTTAAATACTGCAACCTCCTAAACCTCAGAATTTGTTGTCTTTATTTTTTTAAGGCTTCTGATGGCTTCAAGGTCTATCATTTAATTATACTCTATAGCATATAAATGTTGTGTGTTTAGGTCTTTGTTTATTCCCTGGTATGTTAGTTAAATTACTACAAAATGTGGCAGTGGTGATGGCTACATGTTAGAGGAGAAATCACAGAAGAACTTCATAAATTTTCCTTTTTATTTTTTCCTGCAGACTCTGAATGATACTAATTTAGTCAGATAGTAGAAGTTGATATTCATATACCCCTTGTATACTAGGATTTTCAAAATTCCCTGTAAGTGAATAGAGGGAACTTGGTAGTAATTCTCCACATGGATATAAAAAATGACCAGTTTGGAACAAATGAAGTTGTTATTGAACAGGGAGATAGTTTAATACCAAAATCCCAATATCCAGGTTTCTTTGTTAGGGCTATCAGGAAACACCAGAAGGTCACAGAACAAGGGAAATGTGAACATTAGATGTCATGGGATCCTTTTGCATTCATGCTAAAATCAGAGTAACTCTCATGGCTTAGGACTCTCCTAGAACACTAGGATGATAATGCACTCTGGAGTTAAAGGGCTTAAATTCAGATCCTTCTCTTGATGCTCACTTACCCATGTGACCTTGGCCAAGGATCTTCAATCACTGAGCTCAGTTTCCTCATTCATATAATAAGAGGAATCTGAAGATGGACTCTGAAGCCTCTTAAAACTCTAGATTTATAATTCTATTACCTTAAGTCCCATAATGAAAATCACAACAACCAATGTGTGTTGCTTTGTGCCATTGTTGGCTGAGGGTAATTACAAATTACAGTGTTTATAGGAGCATAGGATATGAGACATAGGAAGGAATTTGGAGATTGCCTTCTGCAACTCCCTTATTTTCTCCCTCATTTGACAGATAAGGAACTTGAGGTTAAGACAAGAGAAGGAGCCTGCCTAAGAATACAACACAAATATAATATAAGGTAACATAATATGGTATAGTACATATAATGGAACCTATTACTTTGAGGTTATAATCAGCAAACATATGTGCAAAGCACAAAAGATGGGAAACTAAACTCTAGATGAGGAAATAATATCAATATTAAATGTACAGATGATTAATGGGTTGTCAACCAAGTTCTTTAAAAAAATTTAAAACTCTGTTATAAAGTCAAAACTTAATGAGTAATGTGATAATCACATTCTTACCCTACACCACAGCCTATATTGAAGTCAAATCAGGTAAAGTAACATAAAAATAAAAAAAGAAAATAACATAATTCCCATCCAGGCTTACTAGAAATAATTTCCATATTTGAGCCCATATTTCTTCCTTTGTCTCTTTTTTCTTCTCTTTTACATAGGTGAAGTTTTGGTGTAAGAATGTAACCATTCTGATTGTGTTGATGTTGCTACACCTTATCTCATAATGGATCTTCCTTATTTCCTTGTGTATATTAACCATAATTATTGTGGGACATGCTATTATATTTGATTATGATAATGTGTCATAATTAATTTAGTCAATTTTCAACTTAATATTTGTGTCCAATTTTTGCTTTTCAAAATAAAGAACCAATGAATATATTTTATGTACATAAGTAATTTAAAATACTATGTTTATTTTTGTGATAATATCCTAGTAGAGGAATGGCTTGATTAAAAGTCATATTCAATTTTATGACTCTTATAAAGTATATGGACATTGCTTTCCAAATTATTTTCTTGATTCTGAAGTCCTACTAACAATATATTAGGGTATCTGATTCCTCATAATCCCACCAAAAGTGGATGTGACCATTGTGGGTCTAATTGTAAGGTTCTAAAACCGTATTCTAATTTAGGACAATGAATTCAAAGGCGTCTGCAAATGAAAACATGAGGCACCTCACCACCTACCCTCTTGATTTGGCCTCTGTTGCTGAACATCCTCCCTACCAATGTCAAGCACCTTCAGCAAGCCTGTCTCTCTATTCAGTACAAACGTCTTTGAGAAATTAAAGCTGTGGGCCTCCCGTAGCATATTGCATAGTAGTATGATGAGTCAGAGAAAGCTGCAACATATAATGAAGGAAGAAAGAAAGGAACTTAGGAAGGAAGGGATGTAGGAAGGAAGGAAAGTAGAAAGGAAATATAAAAGTAAGAAAGAAAGACTTCTCCAAGCATGTACTATATTCCAGGAACTGTGGCACACACCTTAACAATATATGCATTTGATCCTCACAACAATCCTGTAAGGTAGGTACCATTATTATCCCCATTTTGCAACTGAGAAAACTGAGGCAAACAGAGGTTAGGTAACTTGCCCAGGATCACACATCTACTTAGTGTTGAAAGCTATATTTGAACTAAGTGTTTCCTCTCTCTAGGTCCAGTGTTCCATTCATCAAGCCACCTAGCTCTGAAGAAGTAGTGGTACAAGGATATCATGAAAGATATGTCTCACATATTCCCCTGCTCTCTACCACAATTACTAATTTTTATGAGGGTGCATAAATCCTGTTTTAATTAGCTGTGACATGTTTGAGATATTAAAGAGATAGCATCCAATTGGAAGGGGTGGTCAGTAATAACAAATGCTATAGAGAGGTAAAGAACTTTGAAAATTGAGAAAAAGTCATTGAATTTAATTTCACAATTAAGAGATTGTTGTATCATTGGAGGAAGCAATTTCAGCTGAATTATGAAATGATAAGCCAAAATGCAAGTCAAGTTAGGCTAGCCTAGAATAGGTCATAGATTCAGCCCCCAGTACAGGGCAGAGCTTGGAGAGGGAGCCTGAAATCAGCACCCAAAACTCTGAAGAAAGTCTGTAGTACATGGACACCCAGAGATGATCAACCCCAGGCTAGCAACTTAGGGCTTGGGACAACCTCCTTACCTATGCACTCAGTGCCCAAAGCGCCCAGGTGATATACTGTGGACTTAATACCCTAGACAGGAAGCAGTATGGGAAATTCTAGAGGGGCTATCATGACAGACTCAACTATAAAAGTTCTCCAAGCTAGGTCTGTAATACCAGGTTGCCTAGATCAAATGAGTGAAGTAATGACCTAACAAACAAACAAACAAACAAAAATAAGAACTACTAAGAGACCAAGGTTACTTAAGTAGTAAACCTAGAGGAAGGAAATATCTATCTATCTATCAAGAAAGCCTTGAAGAAAACAGCAGCTTGCCCAAAAAGCCAATTAGAATCCCTAGAAGAAACAAGAGCTAAAAGAAATAAATAAAATTAAAATGGTATTATAAATTAATTGAGCCTGACAGAAAAAAAGAACTAGAAAAGAAATGAGAGGTGTCGAGGACACATTTGGAAAGAGAATTAACTGTTTGTCATAAAGGGTATAAAACCTTGCCCAAGTAATTGCCTCTTTGAAAATTAGAGTGGACCAGAGGATAATAATTCCATGACATAAGAAGAAATATTAAAACAAAGTCAAAAGATTGAACAATAGAAGATAATATAAGGTCTTATGAAAAAACTGACTTGCATAACATAACAAGGAGAAATCATTTAAGAATCAATGAACTACCTGAAAGCCATGACCACAAAAAAGAGGCCAGGAATCATGTTTTGGGGAATCACAAATTCCCAGATTTCATTTAACTACAGAGCAGAGTGAAAATTGAAAGAATTTGCCTCAGTTCTGCAAATAGATGTCTAAATGAAAACCCCTAGGAATGTCAGAACTGATATCCAACTGATATTTGCAGGCCATACCACAGTCCAAAGCAACTATTGCAAATACTGAGCAAGAAAGAATTTAAGTTATGAATTGTCACAGACAGGACCTTCTAAGATTTAACAGCTTACATTAAAGAGAGTGTGGAATATGGTGTTCCCCAAAGCAAAAGACATACACTTAGAACTAAGAATAACTTACCCAGTGAAAATGAGCTTAATTATGCTGGGGGAAAAAGGACTGAAGAAGAAATGGAGAACTTCTAAGCATTCTTGAATTACCAGCTTAAAGTAGAATCTTTACACTACAGACTTGAGAGTAAGGAGATATATTAAAAGGTGAGCAATTGGAAAAGACTGAAGTCTTTTATGGATGAAGTGTTTGCATTTCAATTGGGCAAGACATGGGAGACAATATCTCATAAGAACTATCGGGTCATATGAAGTCATAGAAGGGCCAAATAAGATTGAGGCCTTGGCAGTGATTTTTGTAATTTTTTAAAAATTTCTTTTCATTTTTGATTAATTTATTTGTTTTTAGTTTTCAACATTCACTTCCATAAGATTTTGAGTTCTAAATTTTCTCCCTCTCACTCCTCTCCCTCCTCCCCAAGATGGCATGTAATCTGATATAGGCTTTATATATATGTTCATATTAAGCGTATTTTCACATTAGTCATATTATAAAGAATTTGAACCAATGGTAAGAGCCAGGAGAAAGAGAGCAAAAAGTATGCTTCGATCTGCATTCACACTCCATAGTTCTTTTTCTGGATGTGAATAACATTTTTCATCATGAGACTTTAAGAATTGTCTTAGATCTTTGCATTGCTGAGAACTAAGTCTATCAAAATTAGTCATTGCACAATGTTGCTGTTACTGTGTACAATGTTCTCCTGGTTCAAGCACCAGTAATTTATGATCAGCATTAGATATTCAATTTTGACTTAGAAGTTTTCAAAATACACCCTTCAAATAAAACCCTAAAAGTATTTCTGGGCATCTTCCCCAAATTTTTTTATGTGTTGTCTATCCTATTGATACATTTCCTGATCCCATCACTTGTTAGTGCCTTCCCCACCAACATTATTACCCTATATATATTTTGTATGTACTTATATTTTTATATGCTCTTCTCTCAATAGAATGTCAGCCTCCTGAGGGCAGGGATTAGTTTACTTCACTTTTGTCTTTGTATCCCCTGCACCCTAGCACAGTTCTTGTAACATAGGTGTTTAATTAAATGTTTGTTGGTTGATTATTAATCTCTCTTAGAGTCCTTATATTCCCCCAAATGGGTCTTCCAGACTTTCTTCTCTCCCCTGTATCTTCACCCCCTTGTATTTAGCATGTGATCTCTTCCTCAACTTTACTGAGAAGATTGAGTACTCCAATTTTAGGTTGTTTAACCCTCTTTGGTAAGGCCATACAGTACAGCGGAAGAAGGTTGGATTTGGAATCAATGCACCTGGATTCAGATTGCCTTGCCACCTGTGGGAACTGAGGCAAGTCCTTTAAACTCTCTTGGCCTCAATTTCCTCATCTGTAAAATGAGGAGGTTTTATTAGATAACCTCTAAGCACTCTTCCAACTCTAAATCTATGATCTACAAATCTATGACCTTAAAATCTATATCTTCTTTCATAGTCTCCTCTTTCTCTCTGCTCTTTATAATAATGTTTTTTAGTTCTTGGTGTCCTTGGCCTTTAAACTGTTGACCACCTTCTCCATTTTAATATTCTCTCATGTTTTATATTCTTTATTCTGCTCCTACTTCACTGAGCATTGCTCTATTCTCTCTGCCTTCTCCTTTGGCAAATTTTCTTCTTATACTTTCAACTCTCTAGGAATAACTCCAAAATATGTATCTCTAACTCTGACCTCTCACTTACCTCCAGTCATACAACTACCTGGTTGCTCCATTGACATATCAAACTCAGTATGTATCAAATTGAACTCATTATTTCCCTTCTTAAACTGGTGAAGTAGAACTTGTGCTAAATTTAGAATCAGAGGAACTGAATTAAAATTTTGGCCCTGCTACTCTGTGCCTTTGGACAAGTCCTTCTTGCCACTCTGGACCTCAGTTTTCTCAACAGTAAAATGAAGGGTTTGGGCAAGGTAAGCTATAAAGTCCATGATCTTATAAGCTTTCTGCATAACTTCCCTATTTCTGTTGATAACTGCTCTAATTCAGTCCTCTTACTTAGACTATTACAGTAGCTTTCTACCTGGTCCTCCCATCTTTCTCCTCCTCATTCTTTATAAGCATTGCTAATCTAAACTTCTTTATGCATTGGTCTGACCATGCTACTCTCTTGCTAAAAAACTTTTAGTTTCACCTATTGTTTACTGAAGAGTCTGGTTTGCAGGTCATACCATAATAGGACTCCAATCTACCTTTCCAAATTAATTTTATTTACTTATTGTACACTCTAGCCAGTTTTTGGCTATTGCCCACCTTCATTTGGTTCTGTCTTTGAACATCTCTCACTCTTGAAATAACTTTATATTCCTTCAATGTGCAGTTCTGGAGATACCTCTTCATTGATATATTTACTGATTCTGCAAGATAGAAGTTATTCCTCCACACCTTATAATTTGTTCTCTCCATGGTTTTTTTTTAAATTCGTTTTTATTTTTTTAACATATGTTTTTAAAACTTTGGGTTACAAATTTTCTCCCTTCCTCCCTCCCCACCCACCATTTCCCTTAATCCTATCCTGCCCCGCTTTTATTTTATTCTCTCTTTCACCCTGTCCCTCCTCAGAAGTGTTTGCTTCTGATTATGCCCTCCCCGTAATCTTCCCTCCCCTCTATCAACCTCCTGCTCTCTTGTCCCCTTCCCCCCTTATTTTCCTGTAGGGTAAGATAGATTTCCATACCCCATTGTGTATGTTATTCCCTCCTTAAGCCAAATCCTATGAGAAAAAGATTCACTCCTTCTCTCTCACCTTCCCCCATTTCCCCTCCACTGTAAAAGCCTTTTCTTGTCTGTTTCATGTAAGATATTTTACCTCATTCTACTTCTCCCTTTCTCCTTCTCCCAGTATGATCTTCTCCCACCCCTTAATTTTATTTTCCAGATATCACCCCTTCATCTTCAACTCACCCTGTGCCCTCTATCTATCTATCTATCTATCTATCTATCTATCTATCTATCTACCTATACATACATATAATTTTTTCCCTGCCACTACCCTAATACTGACAAAGGACTTATGAGTTACAAATATCATCTTTCCATGCAGGAATGTAAACAGTTCAACCTTAATAAGTCTCTTATGATTTCTCTTTCCTGTTTACCTCTTCCATGTTTCACTTGAGTCTTGTGTTTGAAAGTCAAATTTTCTATTCAGCTCTGGTCTTTTCCTCAGAAATGCTTGAAAGTCCCCTATTTCACTGAATGACCATTTTTTCCCCCTGAAGTGTAGGTGATTCTTGGTTGTAATCCTATCTCCTTTGCTTTCTGGAATATCACACTCCATGCCCTCTGGTCCCTTAATGTAGAATCTGCTAAATCTTGTGTTATGCTGATTGTGTTTCCACAATACTTGAGTTGTTTCTTTTTGGCTGCCTGCAATATTTTCTCCTTGACCTGGGAATTCTGGAATTTGGCTACAATATTCCTAGGAGTTTTCCTTTGGGGATCTCTTTCAGGAGGTGATCAGTGGATTCTTTCAATTTCTATTTTGCCCTCTGGTTCTAAAATGTCAGGACAGTCTTCCTTGATAATTTCTTGAAAGATGATGTCCAGACTCTATTTTTGATCATGACTTTCATATAGTCCAATAATTTTTAAGTTCTCTCTCCTAGATCTATTTTCCAGATCAGTTGTTTTTCCAATGAGATATTTCACATTCTCTTCTATTTTTTCATTCTTTTGGATTAGTTTTACAGTGCCTTGATTTCTCATATAGTTGCTAGCTTCTCATTGTGCCATTCTAATTTTTAAGGAGGTATTTTCTTCAGTAATCTTTTGGACTTCCTTTTCCATTTGGCCAATTTTGCTTTTTAGGGCATTCTTCTCCTCATTGGCTTTTTGGACCACTTTTGCCATTTGGGTTAGGCTATTTTTAAAGGTGTTATTTTCTTCAGTATTTTTTGGGGTCTCCTTTAGTATCACTCTCAGTTTTTCCTCTACTTCTCTTACTTGTTTCTCAAAATCCTTTTTGAGCTCTTCCATGGCCTGGGAGCAATTCATATTTTTCTTGGAGGCTTCGGATATAGGAGCTTTGGCTTTGTTGTCTTCTTCTGGTTGTATGTTTTGATCTTCTTTGTCGCCAAAGTAAGATAATATAGTCTGACTCTTTTTGCGCTGCTTGCTCATTATCCCAGTCAATTACTCGAGTTATAAACTCTTTTTTAAGGTAGGGGTCTGTTTCCAGTGTGGGGAATGTCCCAAGCTTCAGGGGTTTTGTGCGGCTGTTTTCAGAGATACTTCTAGGGACCTGCAAATTTTCAGTTCTTCCAAGGTGGTATGATCAAGGGCAAGGTGTTTACTCCTTTCCTGTCCTGTGCTCTGCTCTATGAGTGACCACAAGAACTCTTATCTGTCTTGGAACTGTGAAGAGGATTTCCTCTCCACAACCACTACAAACTCCTCCACACCAGCACTCCTCCTTGTCCCAGGATCACCACTCAGAACTGTGACCCAGATCCAAGCATGGGCAAAGCAAGAGAATCCTGCACCAGCAGAGAGATCCCTGCAATCCCCCTCTGACCAGTAACTAGATTCCCCCTCAGGCTGTGGGCCAGAAGCTCAGGAGGCAGCTGCTGCCCTGGGGCTGCACTCAGGAACTGGGACTGGACCCTGCGTTTCTCTCTCACTACCCCAGAAGCAGACTTTTCCCACTTACCTTCTAAGTTGTCTTTGGCGTTCATGGGTTGAGAAGTCTGGAAACTGTCACAGCTGCCTATGATTCAGTCCTCTGAGGTCTGCTTCAGGTTCGCTATGGCCGGCGTGCCCATGCCAAACTGCATTCCTCTCCCAGCACAGTGCGATATACCTTTCCAATCAACCATCCAGGTTGTCTTCAGCTGGAAATTTGTTTCACTTTGTCTTTTTGTGGTAGAGCCATTTTTTATAGGTATTTGGAAGGGTTTGGGGGAGAGCTCAAGCCGGTCACTGCTTTTACTCCGCCATCTTGGCCAATTTTTGTAATGTTTTGATGATCTTTAAGGAGAAAGGAAAGGGAGGAGGAAAAGAATATACTGGGGAAGAAAAGAAGAGAAATGGAGGAGACATATCCCATAATTGGAGTATAGCTGAAAGTAGACATTCAAGTAGAATTGAATTAGAAAGTTAAACAAATGAGAAAGAATGAGGGAAGTGTATGACTTGAACCTCACTTTGAACTGAATGCAAAACCAAGTGAGCAGAACCAGAAGAATAATCAATATTCTAATATCTTTTAAAATGGTCCTTTTTCTAGGTGCTGCAGTGGATAGAGCACTGGCCCTCAATTCAGGAGGACCTGAGTTCAAATCGGGCCTCAGATATATGCATTTTTGCATATGGACAATGTGGGAATGTGTTTTGCATGACTGTTCATTTGTGATAGAGGTTTTGTTTTCCTTTTTCTTTCCACAGTGTGTATGTGTGTGTGTGTGTAAAGAGGATGGAGGGAGATTGAGCCAATGCTTGTTAATATAAAATTATTATTTTTACCACAGAAAAGTAAAGCCAGAGCTTAAGAGGATACTGAATGGTGGTGGTTCAGGGACTAGAGTTCAAGGTAAGGATGAATACTAAGATTAGGTAAATTAAGATGTGGAGAGAAAAGAAATTATAAAATGTGGTCATATAAAGCAATTTTAGAATCCTTGACCATAGAAATGGAATATTTGGGGTGATAATGAGATCAAAGGTTGTTATTATCCCTGTATGTGACTGATGGGAAATGAAGGAATAGGACATGGGAGTTGAGATTAAGGAATAGGAAGGCCAAGGTGTTTTGGGGACTAACTGAATATTGATCTCACCTGGCATAAGGGCAGGGTAGATTGCAGAGGAAGAGTGAGCCAGCATCCAAAGTCTTTGAGAAAAGAGAGCTATAATCTAGTATATAACTGCTTCCAGCATTGGATTGGGTAAGTTATATCTGGAAAGATTGAAACTCAAAGGAGAAAGGATTGCTAAGTGATGCCAGAGAAAGGGTCTGGGAGTGTTAAAAAAAAAAAAAAAGAGCAAGGAAGCAGTGTCCTGAGTCCTCCACCAGGACTAGTATATCTGAGGACATTAGAACCTAGGACATGAAGGGAAATGTGTTGATAATAGAAAGCAGATCCAGAGGACACAATGGAAGAGGTAGGCAGAGTTAGATTACTACCTGAGAAGGGTAGGACTGTGATGTGTAGAGATAAGACAGTATGGAATAGAGGTAGGGGAAGTGGGTGATTTTTCCTTGGTCATATGGGAACTCGATCAAATGGAAGAGTAAGTAATAGGAATCATAGCAAAGTCATAGTCATAGCAAACAGTCATTTATCTTTCTAGTCTCAAGGAGGGAGGGATATTAGGAATGATGTAAACAGCTCTTCCTGCATATAAGGTTCTAACTGTAAGAAGTGTGTGTGGCATCTAAGTCTTTGGTGTCAGAGTGGGTCATTAAGTTGAGTTAAAGATAGTGGAAACTGCGGTTGTAGTGCATAGTTTTCTGGTTCTAAAGATAAGTGGTCTGGTGTCTGAGGCACCACAGCTGGGTTAGGTTCTGGAGAGGAGGGCTTCATGTCTGAGGCTCATGTCCTGAGCTATCTTGGTTGTATGTATGGTGCATTGACTGTGAACTGGGTCCAGTCTAGCAACAGAGACTTGGTCTTACTCATTACATAATAGAGTTAAGCTGTAGTAATGATGGAATAAGTCCAAACAGAGGAGTATTCTATTCCAGCAGCAATCTTGAATGATGGTTTACTCAAGGCTTGCCTAACTACACCTAATGTGTTTTCTCCAGCCTTACTAACTTTTGGGTGGGACTTCAAGGAATCTCAGTTGTGTTGTGTAATGTCTAAGGATATTTGTGAGAGCCATGAAATATTTCTGGAAGTGTCCCCATGGCATCTGGATCTGAGTGAACCAAGCTTTACCTCAGAGTTACCTTTATAGCTCCTCCCCTTCTGATTACTGACAAGTGGACTACATCATTTATGTCTTTTGTCTCTGCCTTGACTCTAATGTCTTTGTATTTTTTCCTTCACTTTTTTAGATATGGGACCTGGACACACAAGTTCTTAAAGGACTTGGGAATTCCAGGACCAGTACCTCTTCTTTTCTTTGGAACTATTCTTTCTTAACACAGTGAGTTTCTGTAAATTTTCCTTTAGTTTCTTAGCACTGTGGAAAGAGCATTTGTGCTTGGCTCAGGAGACTTTGGTAGAAATGCCAGCTCTGATGCTTTTTACCTTTGTGACTTTGGGCAAATCAATTATGTTTTTCTTTTTTCTTTCAATTAATTATTTGTTTTTAATTTTCAACATTCATTTCCACAAGATTTTGAGTTACAAATTTTCTCCACATCTCTCCTCTCCCCCACCCCAAGACTGTATGCATTCTGAATACCCATTCCCCCAATCTGCCTCCCCTTCTATCACCCCCATCCTTCTTTTATCCCTTTCCTCTTCTATTTTCCTGTAGGGCAGTATAGGTTTCTATACCCCATTGCCTGTATATCTTATTTCCCAGTTGCATGTAAAAACATCAATTATTCTTTTTAGGCCTCAGTTTCCTCATCTGTAAAATGAGAGGTTTGGACTTTCAGCTCAAGGTGTAGGATCTTGTGATTCTTTGTAAGACCTCAGATTTCCCAAAGAGAAGTTATAGTGCACTTGTCCTTTAGTGTTATAGGATGGAGTGGGTAGTAGTATTCAGGCCCTCTTTTCTTTGGACAACGGGCTTCATTAACAAGTCTTAGGGATTGAATGTTTTACACTAAATTCTGCCTGAGTGGTTTTCAGTGTTATCAATACTCTCTGGCAGATTTAACCATTGATCAAAGGGCATTTCCTTTTGAGCTGTATGCCCTCAATGATCTCCAGGATAACAAGTAGACCTGTGATTTAACTGGCACGAGAATTCCCAGGTGAGGTAATGACTATTATCACCTGACTTTTTCCACTTGAATTTTTCCATAATTTTCACAAAAGCCAACACCAGGACCACTCCCTCCGCCTGCCCTCCCATGCCTCAGCATAGCCACTGAAAGCAGCAGACTCCAGCTGTGGGAACCACCATGTACTTCAGTGTGGCCCTGGGAAAACAGGCATCTTCCAGGAGTAAGACTCCATTTACTTCAGCATAGCTCTGGGCAAATAGGCAGATGCCAATCTTACAGATACATAAACAAACATCCAGCAGAGTACCCAGCCCCTACCACATGTATGGCAATAAGTCTGACAAACTAAGTAAAATGGATGAATATTTAGAAAAATATAAATTGTCCAGGTTAACAGAAAGTGAAATAAAATATTCATATAACACCATTTTAGAAAAAAAATTGAACAAGCCATCCAAAAACTCCCTAGATGGACTTACAGATGAATTCTACCGAACACTTAAAGAACAATTAACCTCACAACTATCAGATTGACTAATTTGAGAAAATGGGAAAATGATAAATGTTGGAGTTGTAGGAAAAATGGGACACTAATGCATTGTTGGTGGAGTTAGAAGCTGATCTAACCATTCTGGAGATCAATTTGCAACTATGCTCAAAAGGCAACTAAATTGTACATGCCATTTGATCCAGCAATACCACTAATACATCTGTATCCCAAAAGACCTACGTGTACAAAAATGTATTTATAGCAACTCTTTTCATAGTGGTAATTTTTTTTTGTAAATTGAAGAGATGCCAATTAATTGGGAAATATCTGAACAAAGAGTGGTATATAAAGGTAATGGAATACTATTGTGCATTAAGAAATGATGAACAAGCAGATTTCAAAAAAACCTGGAAAGAGTTGTATGAACTAATGCATAGTGAAATGAGCAGAACCAGGAAAACATTGTATACAGTGTCAGCAACATTGTGTGATGATCAACTATGAATGACTCAGCTTTTCTCAGCAATGCAATGTTCCAAGACAAAAACAAAAGTCTCACTAAGGAAAATGCTATCCATATACAGATAAAGAACTGATGTCCTCCGAATGCAGATTGAAGCATATTTTTTCACTTACTTTATTGTTTCTTATTGATTTTTTTCTCCTTTTTATCTGTTTCTTCTTTCACAACTGTGACTAATATGGGAATATTTTACATGATAACTCATGTATAAAGTATATCAAACTGCTTACCATTTTCAGAAGAGAGGAAGGAAGGGTGAAAATTTCGGAACTCAAAATTTTGTAAAAATGAATGTCAAAATTTTTCTTGACATGTAACAAGGGAAAACAATAACATACTATTAAACTTCAAAAATAAAACCAAAAGAACAATTCATTCCAATATTATATAAACCATTTGGAAAAATAGGAAAAGGAGTTCTACCAAATTCTTTTTATGACACAATTTTGTTGCTGATACCTAAACTAGGAAGAGCCAAAACAGAGAAAGAAAATTATAGACCAATTTTCCTAAGGAATATTGATGCAAGAATGTAAAATAAAATATTGGAGCAGCTACCTGGTGCAGTGGATAGAGCACCAGCCCTGAAGTCAGGAGGACCTGAGTTCAAATCTGGCCTCAGACCAAACACTTGACACTTACTAGCTGTGTGACCCTGGTAAGTCATTTAAGCCCAATTGCCATAAAAACAACAAAACAAAACAAAAAAAGAATGTAAAATAAAATATTAGCAAAGATATTATAGTAATTTAACATCAGGATAATATGATATGACTAGATGGAATTTATACCAGGAATGCAGGACTGGTTCAATATTAGGAAAACTATCAGCATAATTGACCGTATCAATAACAAACTAATAAAAATCATATGATCACCTCAATAGATGCATAAAAAGCTTTTGACAAAACACAACCCCATTTCTATTAAAAAAAAAAAAAAGAACAAAACCAGAGAGCCTAGGAAGAAATGGAGTGTTCCTTAAAATGATAAGTGGTTTGTATCTAAAACCATCAGCAAGTATAAGTAATAGAAATAAGTTAGAAGCTTTCCCAAGAAGATCAGGGATGAAACAAGGATGCCCTTTATCACCACTATTATTCAATATATTACTAGAAATGTTAGCCTTAGCAATAAGAGAAGAAAAGGAAATTAAAGGAATTAGAATAGCAATGAGGAAACAAAACTATCATTATTTGCAGATGATATGATGGTATACTTAGAGAATCCTCAAGAATCAAGTAAAAAACTACTTTAAAGAATAAACAAATTTAGCAAAGTTGCAGGACATAAAATAAACCCACACAAATCATCAGCATTTCTATATATTACCAACAAATCCCAGCAGTAAGAGATAGAAAGAGAAATTCCATTTCAAGTTACTGTAGACATTATAAAATATTTGAGATGCTACCTGCTAAAACAAACCCAGGAACTATATGAACACAATTATAAAATACTTTTCACATGAATAAAATCAGGTAGATTTCAGAAAAATCTGGAAATACTTACATGAATTGATGCTGAGTGAAATGAGTAGAACCAGGTGAACACTGGACACATTAGCAGCAACACTGTGTGATGATCAACTATGGTAGATTAGATCTTCTCAGCAATACAAAGACCCAAGACAATTCCAAAAGACTTATGATGGGAAATGCTATTCACTTCCAGAGAAAAACGTATGGAGTCTGAATGCAGATCGAAGCATACTATTTTCACTTGTTTTTTGTGTTTTTTTTTTCTTTCTTGTAGTTTTTCTCTTTTGTTCTGATTCTTCTTTCATAACATGACTAAAGTGGAAATATATTTAATATGATTGTTCTTGTGACAACCTAAATCAGATTGTCTTCTGTCTTTGGAAGGGGGGTGCAGAGAAAGTGAGGAAAAATTTGGAAATCAAAATCTCATAAAAGGAATGTTGAAAACTACCTTTACATGCAATTGGAAATAAAATATTAAGGTGGAAAAAACAATAATCTTTTAAATGAACATTTATTAATCATGTATTTTGAGTGATAGGCATTAAATCATGAATTCTTAACATCATTTTAAGAAATGATCCATAGACTTTTCAAAAAGGCCACTAAAATAGTCTATGACACTTAACTGGTTAAGAACTCCTGCACTAGAGAAAATACAAAGATAAAACGGTTCATGGCAGGTGACCTCAAGGAGTCTATTATCCAGTACAGAGAATGATAGATATTGAGATAATTGTAATTTAAATAAGAATATAGTAAGAGCATAAGGTTATAGATTGTATCAATCTATAATCAATCAATCGATCATAAAGTTTTTATTAAGTGCTTACAATGTTCTAGGCACTGGGTGACAAATACAGTAAAAAAGAATAAAGCCTACTTTAAACAAGCTTTTTAGAGTAGGAAAAAGGCATTAGACTTTAAATCAAGAGACCAAGGATCCTGGTGAAATCTTTCTGCTGGAGAGATCAGGAAAGACTTCATGGAAGTTTGGACATTGACATGGACATTTGAGCTGAGTCAGATGTCAACAAGTACAGATAGGGGTGGGCAAATACCTCCAGGCAATGTGAAGAGCATAACAATAATAGCAAAAAATATGATTTTGTTATATTTAACTTCCTAACATAAGGCATTTTTTACATTATTCATTATTAAGAACTCATGCAACTATCTGATTTTAAAATTCTTATTGCAGGGTTTTCAGATTTTGGCATGACTTGTTCTAAAAAACATGGAAAAACCTGGGGACGAGTAGTCTAAGTAATCTTTCCATTATACTTATGTATCTTAATGGTCAGTCATCCAAAGCTCCCTACTTGAACAATTACATTTGTGCAGACAGAGGTATTGAAGTACTGTTTAATGCCACATAATTTTCATTCAGGCCCATAGCATCAAAACAGATGGACCTTGTATGATATTCCCCTTGGTCATGGATTCTGTAAATGTCCTCTTGTTTTAGTTCAGTGCTATGATAAGGTGAATATTGAAGAAATAAAGAAACATTATATACGTATATAAAAATTACATAAAGTGCCTGTAAAGGCCTGCAGATACAAAGACAGAACTGAAAAAGAGTTCCTGCCCTAAAGGAGCTTCCCTTCTATTGTATAATTCAATATGTAAAAAGAATAGTAATGAATAAAAGATGATCAGAGAAGTAATAACACCTAAGGAGATGAAGGTAAATGATACTACTTTGAGAATTAATTATTCTTCAAAAGATTATTCTTTCACTTTCTTTAATTTTCTGTCTAAAATCTTACTAATTCTGACCCACGAATTTGGATCCAATGAATTTGTGATAATTCATACTTAGTATCATTCTTGTAGGAGTTGAGGAGTTAAACAATAGTAAAATTTTTTAATATGTTAGTAATCTTGCATGATACATGATTATATATAAAACTGCAAGTTACATGATATCACATGAACTAATTAATCTCCTTTTAATTTCCATGAGTAAGCAATGACATACTGGTTAACATTAGTGTAGCACCTGATACCCTGTCAATTTGGATCCTCTTATTAGCTACCCCAGATTCTAGAGATTTGGGAAGATGGCGAGAATCCTCTCCAAATCTTAGCTCTTGAGCATCAACACAAATGGTTACTTTTACTAGTCAGTCACAGAACACATGGTCCATAAGAAGGAATATAACTAAACAGCAATGAAAATTAATCAGCAATAGAACATGCCTTTTTAAACTTTGAGTTCATTCTCCCACAAACACACTAAAATTCAGCAATGAGAAGAGATCTTCATTGGAATTATGCCTGGACAACTACACATTGGTACACATCTAGGTAGAGCACATGTGTGAAGGGATAAGTACGTAGGGAGCACATGTGAGTAAGACATATACGTATAGGGACTCCTCATGTAAGCAAAGCTGCATAGCTGCCAATGTCCTTTGCTGATGTGATTGTGCTAATCTATTAGACTTATTCTCTGCCAATCGTTTTCAATCAGGTGTTTCCTTATTATGTTACATCTTAGTTGCTTTGAAAAATCAAGATTCTAAATTCTACCTTAAACTCTCAGGAGGGTAATTTATTGATTGGTTCTGGGTAAGCATTCCATGCTAGCATACTTCTTATATTGTCTTCACACTCATGGTCATCCATTCTCATCACTTTAGATACAAGTACCCACAATGCTTCATGCTGAATACTTTTCCTTAATTCTAATCATTCCAATTATTTCCCAAGCCCACTCCACCACAATTTTCGTCACCTATTGCTTCTATCCTTCAAAGAACCCTCATCCTATCATCTACCAACATATCTCTAAACTTTCAAACCAGGTTGATTTCTAATTCTTTGCTTTAACAGAAACCTGACACTCTCCTGAAAATAGCATATCCATTAAAGTGTTTTCTCTTGTTTCCTACTCCCTCCACTCCATACTCACAGGGTTAGAAGATGGAGAAGGCGTATTCCTTAATCATCACTCTTGTTTCCAAATCATTCTTCTTTCACCATCCCCTAAATACTTTCCCCTTTATCTGCTCACCTCCAAGTAACTTTCCCAACTTTTTTAACAACCTTGGTGCCAATTTCACCATCTTCTGCTTCACACTCCCTCTGCTCTTGGCTACTAAAGGTTATTTCAGTTGCTAGCCTGACCATCAAACTCCTCAACTTCTACAGTTCCAAGGAGTTCCTTTTCCCACCTCCAGTCAATATGTTCACACCTTTGAACTAATAATCTCATCAATACCAAAATCTAGAATTGAAATTCCACAATTCAAGCATCAACTTATTTCCTTTTACCTGTCTCACTCACTCCCACTAAACCTTTGAGTCCTCACTCTTATTGTACATGGGGATCCTTGACCATTTTTCTGTTCTGCTTGCTCCCTTGGGTTTTACTTGCCTCAATGCTTGACTTTGATCCCATTGTTTGCTACTTTAATGTTCTCCTACCTCCTCTTCTAGTGTTCCTCAAACTCTTTTCTTCCACTAATCTCCAACTTCCAAATCCTCATTCTAGGCTGAATCCCAATAACAGATTTCTCTGCATCTATTTTAGGACAAAAGACCATTCATAGAAAAACTGGGTCAGTTTCACCCAATTCAAATCCACGTATATAACTTTAGCTGGGAAGCTAGGTGGCACAGAGAATAGTGTCAGACTTGGAATCATTAAGAACTGAGTTCAAATTCTGCCTCAGATATTTACTAGCTGTGTGACCCTGAGCAAATCACTTACCCTTGTTTGCCTCAGTTAAATCTTTTGTAAAATGAGCTGGAGAAGGAAACAGCAAGCCAAACTGAATGACTTTAGCTCCCAAAGACACTTACTACTTTCACGTTACTGTGACTGCTCAGGGTATGTGCTGTCATTGAAATCCCCTCCTGCCTTCCTTTTCCTACTGAGTGCCTGACCATTCTTTAAAGTTCAATTCAAATGTCACCTCCTCAATAAAACTATTCCCTTTTCCCATCATATCTCACAACAATTACCACAACTATAATGATAAAATCTACTCTTTAAGGATTTCAAAGTACTTTATACATCTTATCTTACTAATCCTCATAACAACCCTCTAAGATTGATGGTATTCTTTTCCTCATTTTGCCAGTGAGGAAACTAAGTCTAAAAGAGAGTATTGACTTCCATGGTATCACAGAATAGGAAGTGTCTGAGGTAGGATTCTAAATTAAGCATACACCAAGTATTTCACAAATATTCTCTGATAGTTTTATTGTATTTTAGATTCTCAGTTCACTTGAACATCTCAAATGAGAGCAAACACAAGGCAGCAGTGACCTAATGGTCATCAATTTGTAGTTTCCACTTGCAACCTCTGTTAACAACAGTGTAACTTGGTGAGAGATGCAATTTGTTCCATTTGGTGGTATAGGTTTTTTGATGGCAGACAACTGGTACTGGCCATTACAGACCCAGAGACTATCAAATCAGTGTTGGTTAAAGAGTACTATTCTGTCTTCACCAATCATCAGGTAAGTAACAGTGGAAGAGTAATGCTGGCAGCAATGGGGAAAGCATGCTAACCATGTTAACGATCACACAGCCTTTAGACTATCTATAAACATTAACTTCACTATTGGCATTCTTGCAGAAGATGGGGCTGGGAACGTAGTCTAGCTGAGGGCAATACAGCTTGAGGTAGAGACAGAAGGCAGCTTTTGCTGAGTGATTTGAACCCCCATCAACATCTCTTAAGCTCCCAAAACTTGGAAGTGGTGATGTCTCCCCAACAAATAGACTTGCTTATAATGCAGCCCCTATGGCCATTATTAAAGGTAAAGGTCAGTGTGGAAAATGGGCATACTTTCCTCACTATCACAGGCAATAAGTTTTGACCAGCTGCCTCCAGCAGACAGATGGGTACCGGAGACATAGTCTGGGAAGTATCCTTCTGCCTCCTTTTCTACTTTTACCTGGCATTCACAGTCATGATAACGGGGTGAAAATTCTATGGATGAGGTACTGGCCATATCCACCTATTGTCAAAGAATTATCTCACGTGACAGGCCAGCCAGAATAATTGAACCAAGTGATGCCATGAGGAGGAGATTGGAGGTGATATGTGCCAGGCAGGTCAAATTGCCACCACTACTACCACCACCACCACCACCATTTCACGTGAGAGACTGTGAGGGACAGTCTAGGACATGGCACCCAGACACCTGGGAATAGCATTGCATTTAACCCCACCATCATTCTGAGAAGCAATCTCTGTAGTGATGCAGCCTGGAAACTGCTCCTGAAGGTGTAACTGTCACAGCTTTCAAGGACTCAGAAAAGAAAATTCTTTCCACCAAAGTCCATGGGCTATAAAGGGTCAGATAACAAACTGTAGATAGTTAGAAAGAATTCATTTTTATACTGGAAAATGTAATAGACCTCTAGTTCTGGTTCTACCAATTAACATCTGAATGGTGTGTCTTTTACCATTTTCTCCTAGAATATTGATCCAGCAGGGATTATGGAGAATGCTATTTCAATGGCTGAAGATGACCATTGCAAGAAGATCAAGCAGTGTTGCCTCCAACATTTACAAGTGAAAAACTCAGGGAGGTAAAGCAATGAACATCGGTAAGATTCTAGAAAACAATCTAGGGGAGAGTAAAAAAAAATAAGTTCCAATGATTTTCTCCAAATAAAGCTTATTTAACAGTCCCACAAGTTTGAGCTTCCTATAAGGGAATATTTTGTTTCCTAATTTTTGTGATACAATGGAGAGAGCACTGTCTCTGAAATTAGAGAACCTGATATCCAATCTCACTTCTAATGCCTATTGCCTGAGTGACCATTGGCAAGTCACTTAACCATTCTGGCTGCAGTTTCCTCATCTTTAAAATGAAGTAGTTTGACTACATGACCTTTTATAGATGTATGATTCTTTACATTCTGAAAGAGAGAAATGAATTTATGAAATATCTTTGTGCTTCTGACTTGGGAAACCTGGTTTCTTCTGGAACTGAGTTTTCCACATGTAACTATTGTCACTGGGTATTTAGATGTTTCCCATCATTAACCAATATGGAGACGTGTTAGTGAAGAACATGCAGAAGGAAGCAGAGAAAAGCAAGCCTGTAACCCTGAAAGAGTAAGTATGAGGTAACAGCTCTAGGAATCTGAGAAGCTGCAGGAGACCCTGTTTGCTTAAGCTTCATTTCTGCCATCTTTCCTCGGAAACTGAAGCACCCACTTTTAGAGTTGTTCTCTTGACTTTTTAATTAACAATGTAAGTGTAAAGGACAACATGGTGAGATCTTGCCCTCTGAGACTGAACACGTTGATTAAGCTATTGACAACTGATGACTCAACTTTTGCTCCTTTTTACTTTGTCTTTTCATAGTCTGAACTCTCTATAGTCTAACTTCCAAATTTATCATTCATGTAAGCCTCTTTTAAAAAATAATCCCCCAAATTGCTAATTATCTTTTTACATTTATGAAAACAACTAAAACTCTTAACCTCTTGTTTTATCACTTCTCAAAATTGTATTTGAATTTGTGCCCAAGTTGTATTTTTCTTTGAGGCTTTGCTTGTACATTTTTTTCCTAGCTACTTTCTTCTGTATTTGTCTTTTGAGTGTCTCTGTCCTCATAATAGCTTTTTATTATGGGATTCTTTACATTTGTTTGTTCATTTTTTCAACTTCCTGACTTCGGACTTTATGTTAGGTCTAGTTTCTACACACTTCTGGAGGAAATACCTGGGTTGGTTCTATTGCAGCTTCTTTGGGTTTTTGGTTGTTTTGTTATTGCAGGCTCTAAAGATGATCTCATGCTGGACTTTTAAGCTTTTGATGCTCTTATTAGTCTTATCCAGAGCAAGGTTTGATCAGTTCTTTCCCCTTCTACATTGACCAAGTGAGGTCTGAGCTTTGCAAGTTCCTGACCTATATTTGGGTCTAAGTATCAATAGACTGCTATTGCACTGAGACACTATCATTCAGTGGGAAAACTCTCCTGGTTCAGAGCGATGGAACTGTAGTCTTCCTTCCTGGTCGGAGATTCCTTTCACTATTATTCCTCAGTTGCCTCTGGTTTGATCCAAAAGCTAGAGCTGAAGACAAACTCTTTTCCTGGATCTGAAGCACATTGTTGTGCTTACTTCTGAACTTCTCCCTTGCTTGATAGGGTCTGTGATTCATACTGACATCTGAGTCCTGGTCCTTTCCATAGTTGCCACTGCATCTGTGACCAAGGAAGGCATAGAAAGTGATAAACTGCCAGTTGGCACTTGTTCCTATACCCTATATGTATTCCCAGTATTTGTTTAGAACCTTTTATTTTCCTTGCACAAAGTCTTTTGCTGCTGAAATGCTGCATAGGGCTAATTTCTGGCTAGTATCTAAAGACTTTTACACGTCTCCTATGCCAGCCTTGTCAGGTTGTTTTTTTTTTTTTTTCCTTCTTGGATTCCCTAATAATTAACCAGTGTGGTCCATTTTCTAGACTAGTTTTGAGATGGGGAGGAACTCTCTGTGCTTCTTGTTTCTTTTCCATATGAACTCCATCTCTATTCCTGCTCTCTTAATTTTCAAATCAATGACTTCTTGTGGATTTTAATCCTTGTTGACCCCATTGCATCATCTGACACTGTTGACCACTTTCTCTTTCTGGATACTCTCTATTCTCTGTGTTTTCTGATTCTGCTCTGTTTTGGTCCTCCTCCTCTCTGTCTGACCATGCTTTCTTAACTGCTTTTGTTGAATGGCCATTTATGGAACACCTACTAATTGTGGCTTGGTCTGTCAAGAATAATTTATTGTTATTTAATTTATTAGAAAAAAAATGAAAAAGATACTGCCTTCAAAATAACTCTAGACAGTATAAAATACTTGGGAGTACACCTGCGAAAATAAACCCAGGAACTATATAAACAAAATTACAAAAAAAATATACAAATAAGATCAGATTTAAGTAATTGGAAAAATATTCATTGTTCATGGGTAACAGAGCCAATGCAACAAAAGTGACAATTTTACCTAAATTAATTTATATATTCATTGCCATCCCAATTAAATTACTAAAAATATTTTACTGAATTAGAAAAAAATAACAAAATTCATTTGGAAGAACATAAACTGAAGAATATCAAAGGAACTAATGAAAAAATGTAAAGGAAACAAGTTTAGCAGATCTTAAACTATATTAGAAGGTAGTACTTGCCAAAACTATCTCTCACTCATTCTTAAATAGAAAGTAGATCGATGGAACAGAGTAGACCTAAATTTTACAGCTACAAATAAATTGAATAACCTTGTATTTGACAAATGTAAAAATTCAAGGTTTTGGGATAAGAATTCATTATTTGGTAAAACTTGTAGGGAAAACTGGAAAGTGGTATGACAGAAACTGGGCTCAGATCAATATTTTAAACTGTTTATCAAGATAAGGTCAGAATGAATACACAACTTAAATATAAAGAGATATATCACAAGAACATTTCAAAAACTTGGAACATATCTCTTATCAGATTTATGGATAGGTAAACAATTTATGAATAAACAAGAGATAGAGAGCAAAATGAGGTGTAAAAGGATAATTTTAATTACATTAAATTAAAAAGGGTTTGTACAGATAAAGCAAATATAGCCAAGATCAGAAGAAAAGCAGAAAATTGGGAAAACATTTTTATAAACAGTTTCTCAGATGAAGGTCTTGGACCTCAAGTATATAAAGAACTTTGTCAAGTCTAGAAGAATATGAGTCATTCTCCAATTAACAACTGGTCAAAGGATATGAACAGGCAATTTTCTGATGAAGAAATCAAAATAATTTGTAGTCATATAAAAATGCTCAAAACATTATTTTTAGTATCTTTCTTAAATTGTCTTTTATTTAAGCTATCAATATTCTCAGTTTCTTCAACAGACATTTTGTTTTGAATTACCTCACCACACTAGTTATTGTACACCATTTGCCTCCAGCTTATCAATGTGCTTCTCCAAATATGATGCCAAGAACTTTGGATGCAATACTATAAATATGATCTTATCAGGGGAGGGTACATCAAGACCACCACTGCTTTCATTCTGAATAATATGCCTTTATTCTTGCATTCTAAGGGTCCATTAAGTTTCTAAATTATTATTTATTAGAAAAATGCAAATTTAAACAACTTTGAGATATCATTTCATACCTATCAGATGGGCAAAAATTATTAAAGTGTAAAGTGACAGATGTTGGAGGATATATATAAAAATTGGGACACTAATTCATTGTTAGTAGAATTGTGAACTGATCCAACCATTTTGGAATTTTGCCCAAAGAGTCATTAAACAAACAAAGGACATATGAAGGAAGGCACTGTCAGCATCCAGAGAAAAAACTGATAAATAGAAGTATGTATAGAATGATTTTACACACACACACACACACACACACACACACACACACACACACACAAACATGTGTCTAATGGTAGCCAGCTCTAGCTTGAGGGAGGGGAAGAAAAACAAAGGAAAAATAAATTTACATGATAACTTTATTATATATTTAAAAGGTATAGCAAGTTGTACATAACAGATTTGCACTTTCATGTGCAAGCATTTTTTTCTTATAGCATGTCATGGAAATGCTTGTTTTATTTCATAAATTAAAAAGAAAATAAATAAAAAGAAAAAAGAAAAAAACATGTCAATAAAGGTGGGAATAATAGTGTAGCTAATGTGAAAAAGACAGAAGAATATGAGGTCAAAGGTATGGCTGTTAGTACCTTCTCCTATGTGGCCACTTCCCACTTCTTCTGTATTTATCTTCTAGGCATTGATTTATATATGTATGTATTTAGGTATGTATACAATACCTATTTAAATATAAGTTTCTTGAGGCCAGAGTACATTTTTGCATTTTTCTCATATCTCCAGTTCCTAGAATAGTGCCTGGCACATGGTAAGCACTTGGTAAATGATATCTTATTAATTGAAAGTAGAGAGTATTCACACTATGGGAAGGAAAAATGCACCCTTGGTTAAATGAGGGAAACCTTCTCTAACAGCTTAGGAAAAGGAAGTGATAATCCCAATCAGCAGTAGTTTGCATTTTGTCCCATGAATATCCAAGCTATCATTCATCCATCCATTCATTCATTCCTTCATTCATCCACTCATTCATTTATAAAACGCTTTTTGAACTTCTAGGCAATTGATCAAAAGAATCAACATTTTTTTCTGAAAACTCTCACTTAGTAGATGCTACTGACCATTTTCACCTTTGGCCTATATGCCCTGCTGAACATTAAGCCCAGTTGGCAAACCTGGCCAGACCATATTCAAATGTAATTGCGAAATAGGTAATTAAATAAAAATAACAAAACAACATAGGTAATATTAATATTAATATATGACTTTCTAAGTTCAATATATGGCCCACAGGTATCCTTTGGAATGGTTTAGTGACCCCAGTTTCTACTGAGTATCAGACTACCAGTTCAGAGGTCCACTTCATTTCTTTATTTGGTGATGAAAGATGTGGTACCTGTTTTAAGTCATTTTTCACTTTCTCTACTCAGCATTTTTGGGGCCTACAGCATGGATGTGATCACCAGCACTTCATCTGGTGTCAATGTTGACTCCTTGAATAACAAGAATGATCATTTTATCAGAGAAATAAAAAAATTAATTTGATCTAGTTTTCTGGACCCACTCAGGCTTACAATAAGTTTTTTTTTTCTTTGCAGAAAGGAATAAATTAAAAATTCAGTGGTCTTGATATTCCTAAAGATAACTCAATAAATTGGATCATAGATTTAGAGATGGACATAAACTTAGAAGTCATGAAGTCTAATCCCTTAATTTAACAGAGGATTAAACTAATGCATATAGAGATTATAACACAATCTCAGGAATTCTGGAGACTCAATTATGTAATTGTTATATGTTAGGGAGGGAGGGCTTTTAGAGAGCAACTGACTTAAACCCTCAAGGAAATTATTTGCTGATTAGGCAGTCATAGGTACCTTTGCAATTAATCTAGAAAATCAGGGATGGGCACAGGACACCTGATTTTGGAGAGAGATTCCCTTCCCCTGTTGAACTTTTCATTGACCCCCACCAATTCAGAGATAATTGGTGATATCCAAAAGAAAATGAGTAAGCCATATTATAATTTGTAAATCTGGTATCATCTCCCCATCTACTCCAAATAATGGTGATGACATCTCTCATAAAATTCTACAGTTTCATAAGGATATCTTTCTTTTTTTTCTTTTCCTCAGCACTTTCTGTTCCTTGTTCTTTTGTTGAAAAAATTGTAGCTCTATGTCCAAAAGGAGCAATAGATTTCTTAGCAAAATCAGTAAAAAAAAAAAAAAAGGAAGAATAAAAGAATACTTCACAGAAGGTCTCTCCAATATTTAGAATAAAATTATATGTGCTTTATAAATTGTTGTATTCTTTCTCAGAGTATAGCAAACATAACTTGTGTTCCATTTTCCTTGATGTTCATCTTTGTTCACTATATTTTTATTCAATTCCACTTGTCAGATTTTTTTGAGGACTTACTGTAACCTGAACAAGTAGCTCTTCATGGCCTCTAAGCTCATTTCCAGCTCTAGCTGTATGCTACTACTATTTAATATGTGCCAGACTTAGTGATCTGTGTTTGTGGGAGTACAAAGAGAAAATAGACACAGTCCCAATTCTCAAATGTTTTACAACCACATATGTGGGATAAAACACATATTCAATACTATATTGCAAATTAACATATGATGTATAGCAGGAACCCAAGGAAGAAGAAAGTGGAAATGTACTGTGTGCTGGAAAAAGGATGGAAACCACTAATGCTGAGAAGACATTTGAGAACACAGAAATTAGCTAAGAACTTAGCACATTGATATCCCTACTTGCAGGATAGACAAATGAAGATCTGAATGATTAGGCACACTGTGGCTTCAGCTAAGTGGCAGAGTTGGAATTGTACCCAAGGCACTTCCACCAAAGACTCTGGAGGGTCAAAGAGCCTGAGCCTCGTATTGAAATTGTCCATGTGTGCTCTTGGTCCAAATTCACAACATTTTTCATTTTCCCACAAAGTTCCCACTCTGAGCCCTTTTTATGGAACAGTTATGACCCTTAATTCTTGAAGGCCAGGCCAGAAAAGTACAACTTGACACTTGCAAGTTACAAAGTCTTCAAGCACTGGCATGTTGGTTCATTGCATGGTTGCTGACCTAGCACCAATCTAGCTGAATTTGAAGATGTATGTCCATTGCTTGACAGTGAGATCAATTTCTTTGCCTATAGTGATCCTGGAAAACCAACCATGAAGTTATTGTCAGATTTTAATGAGTGGTGTCCACATTAATGATATTATAAACCACTGAAGCATTATCTTTCTGTCAGACTTAAGAGAATTCATTTCCTGAAATGCTTAATATTTTCTTTTTGGTTTTTCAGACTGTGCTTCCTTTCCGTAACACTCGACTTGTGATCGGGACTGAATCTTTTAAAGTTCAGGAATCTGATTTAAAACTCTTATTTCTTTCACTTGAGGCTCAGGCTCATTAACCCTCCAGGGTCCTTGGTAGTAGGATATAGACTCTCCTATGCTGTATCTAAGCATTCTTACCAGAACTCAGCATGAGAGAGGCAGCGTATTTCAAGGGAAGGGGAAATTGGAGTTGGGAGTCAAAAGGTCAGATTCCATTCTCAGCTTCAGCCACTTACTAGCTCAGTGACTTTGGAACAGTCATGTTACTGCTCTGAATCTCAATTGCCTTATCTGGAGAATGGAGAGAAGCATTCTTGCACTAGCAATTTCACAGGCTTGTTATGGTGGTCAAATGAAACAATGTAGATAAAATATAAACACTAGGCACTATGTCAAGGAAATCAATGTTTATAGTTACCTTCTGGACATAGGCCTTCATGGAGCTCATCAGAGATAAGTTGTAGTGGGGTACAGTCGGAAGACCACGGTCTCTGAAGTCTGAAGACTAAGGTTAGAATCCTAATTCTCTCATCTATGAGACTTTGGGAAGGTCACTTAACCTCTTCAGGCCTCAGTTTACTGAACTGAAAAGTCAGGATGCTGGACTACACAGCTCTTGAGGTCCCTTCTAGTCCCTTCTAGGTTTGTGATCTCCCTTCAAACATCTCTCCTCCATATTTGTTTGCCTTCATAAACAACGACCCTACCACAGGCATTTAACCCCTCCCCTCTGAACTATTGCTAGAACCTTGTAATGGGTCTGTCCTATTACACACTGTGCTGGGAAGAAAAGAGAATTCCCTGAAATAAAATGTCAATTTTGTCAAATCCAGAAACAGCAACTGAGGATGAGGTAGGTGTGAGGAAACAACATAAAAAATAAAGGGAAAAAAATGTTGAGCAACCCCAGTGAGTGTAAAGTAAATTTGACTGAGATTAATTTTGTCTTCTATTCCAACCTCTGTTTCATGGTTGACCTGGTTTGTTCCAAAAGACAACCCAGAAGAAGAGAAGAAAAATATCCATCTTAGCACAACTTCCTTCTACTGAGGTACAAGAGTTTTGTCACAGGCTCAAAAGGGCTCATTTTATGAGAACATTTTATAGATGCAGATCTCATGTGGACAGTTAACCTCTTTCCTGGTGATAGGTTTCAGTGGAAAATTCTTGTCATCGCATTGAATTCATTTCAGATATTTTCTAGGTATTCTGGACGGTCAGGTAGATGCATTTCCTAAATTTCTGTGATGTGACTGAATGAAATAACAATGGTATATTGACTTTGGATATTTTCCTGTCTTTATTTCAGATCTGAGTGATGAGGAAATTCTGTCCCAATCCATTATCTTTATTTCTGGTGGCTATGAAACCACCAGCTCAGTGCTTTCTTTCCTTTTTTACAACCTGGCCACTCACCCTGAGATCTAGCAGAAATTTCAGGAGATACATGCAGTTTTGCCCAACAAGGTGAGAGCAGAAGAGGAGTAGAACTCTTCACACCACCTTCCAACTTAATTCCTTTTCACCCATTTGCCTCATCTCCTAGTCAAGCTTTGTCAAAATCAACTGTGCTGACTGAGTGTTTGCCCATTATTGAGGCATGGCCAAGTTTTGAAAATGCAAAGATATGTTGAAACACTACAGATTTTCATGGAGTTCTACTTGCAGAGAAGGAAATATCTCAGGAACTAGTGCCAACCCTTGGAAAAATATTGAAAGAAGCCCACTTGCCCACTGTTCATACAGACACTTCATAGTCCTTCCTCCATTTACTGGCATTCATTTCTCATCTATTCTGATACTAAATAACTTTTCGACTTTGGGTCTCCTCTCTACTCCTCACTTACTCTCTTTCCTCTTTCTTACTTTCATGTTCTGTTTTCTTGTCCTTTGCTTGTCCTCCCCTTCCCTACTCTCCTCTCATCTCCTCTTCTCAGATTCTTATTCAACCTCTGATGTGAGTGATAACAGGGGTTATACACTCTTCCTGGTGTCAGAAGTCAAAAAGTCTTAGGAATGGATATTGGAGTTTGTCTTTACCAAGGAACCTCTTTTTGATACACCAGTATTACCTAGTATTTGAAACACCTGTCTTCATCCCTCTTGGGTCAAGTAAGATAACCACCAATATGGGAAGCACTTAAATAGTCATTTCCCTATGAAGTTAAAGGATACCCTTGAGAATGTATTGGAACAATCCACTTAAATAGTAATGAGTTACTAAGCTAGAGTGGAGGCAGTAGGAAGGAACAGGAGATAAATTCATAAAAGTGTCTCATTAGATCTCATTGACCACCTAGCAAACCAAACATGAGACCCTATAATGATGCTGAGTGATTCCCACAAATACCCTCCAAGGCTTATAATATTATCTTAGCTATATAGAAATGTCAGAAAAGGATGATGTAATCAGAGTTGTTCTTCTAAATAGATAACTGTCTATGTTATTTGTTGTGAAGGATGCTGGGAAAGCCTCTCTGCCCCCACCCCAAGTATCTCTTCTAAATTCTGTCAATAGGGATACATCTCTTTCATTCTTTTCTGTTGTGAAGTCCCTTGGAGGTATAAAATACTAAACTATTATGAAATAAGACCAGGGCATACCAACACTGATGTTGAGCTGAGAGTCAGGACTTCAGAATCTGGATAGAAGTTAGTCAGTTTTGAAACAGTAAGCAGAGATAAGAAGAAGTGGAAGCTGGGGATCAATGAAGACACAGAAGACCCCTTCTCAGATTTCAAGTGTATCTAAAGTAAATTTGACTGAGATTAATTTTGTCTTCTATTCCAACCTCTGTTTCATGGTTGACCTGGTTTGTTCCAAAAGACAACCCAGAAGAAGAGAAGAAAAATATCCATCTTAGCACAACTTCCTTCTACTGAGGTACAAGAGTTTTGTCACAGGCTCAAAAGGGCTCATTTTATGAAAACATTTTATAGATGCAGATCTCATGTGGACAGATCTCAGAATTTTTGAGCCACTTCATTATCATGGTGACGACTACAGTGATCCCCAACTTTCTATAAGTTCAATATTAAAGAATCAGTTGTAGCATTCCTCTAGAAGGTAAAACTGTAACATGTGGTGACCAGATGTACAATGGAGTTACTATAGACTCATTCTAAGACCAAGTGAGTAAAGGTAGATGTAATATGTCATCTTAGCACTTAGACCTTAGTACTTAAAACTGTTTGTTGTTTTCCCAGGAAGCGGTCACATATGATGCTTTTGTACAGATGGAGTACCTAGACATGGTGATACATGAAAATCTCAGACTGTTTCCCATAGCACTCAGGGTTGAAAGGGTTGCTAAGAAAACTGTTGAGATCAATGGACTGAGGATTTCTAAAGGCACAGTGGTGATGGCCCCATCCTTTGTCCTTCATCATGACCCAGAATATTGGCCAGAGCCAGAGGAGTTCCGCCCTGAAAGGTAAACACATTTTTTTTAAATAAGGGAAAAAGCTACTCAATGTGGTCAGTTGAGACAGTTTGGAGAGAACATTGAGCTGGGATACAGGACCAGGGTTTGAATCCTGCTTTGTATTTATCTCTTTGTTTGTTTGTTTCTATATTTATTTATTTTTAGTTTTCAACGTTTATTTCTGTAAGATTTTGAGTTGTAAATTTTCTCTCATTCCTTGCCTTTCCCTTCCCCTGGACAGCATGCTATCTGATATAGGTTCTACATATACATTCATACATTTTTTAGTGGAAAACTTTTTATTGTAGGTGGAATAGGATAGCAGGACACAGTTTAGATGATTCCAATTTTGTTGACAACATCTAAAGTATCATAGCCTCGAGCAAGTTGGACATAGGCCTTCTTCTCTCCATCAGGCTGCATCAGTGTGTTGATCTTGGTGACATAAATGTCATACAGCTTCTTTACTGCCTGCTTGATCTGATGCTTTTTGGCCTTGACATCCATAATGAAGACAAGGTGTTGTTGTCCTCAGTCTTCTTCATAGCAGACTTAGTGGTCAAGGGAAATTTAATGATGGCATAGTGATCAAGATTGTTTCTCTGAGGTACACTTTTCTGAGGGTATTTGAGCTGCCATCAAAGTCTTTGGCTGCTGGAAGGTGGGGGACATTCAGATCTTCTTCTTTTTGTGGCTATGAACACTCTTCAATGTTGTTTTCTTGGCCTTCAAAGCCTTGGACTTGACTTCTGTCTTGGGGGGCACAACTGCTTCCTTCTTTGCCTTTGGTGCCATCTTGGGGAAAAGGCCCTTTTCCCATCTTTATGATCTCTTTGAGATACACACCTAGAAGTGGTATTGCTGGGTATGCACAGTTTTATAGACCTTTGAGCATAGTTTCAAATTGCTCTCCAGAATGGTCGGATCATTTCACAACTCTGCCAACAATTCATTAGCATTCCAATTTTCCCATATCTTCTCCAACATTTATCATTTTCCTGTTTTGTCATTTTGGCCAATCTGATAAGTGTGATGTAGTACCTCAGAGTTGTTTACATTTGCATTTCTCTAATCAATAATGATTTAGAGCATTTTTTTCATATGACTATAGATAATTTTAATTTCTTCATTTGAAAACTGCCTGTGCATATCCTTTGACAATTTATCAATTGGGGAATGACTTGTACTCTTATAAAGTTGACTCAGTTCTCTCTATATTTTAGAAATGAGACCTTTATCAGAGATACTGGCTGTAAAATTATTTCCCAATTTTCTACTTCCCTCCTAATCTTGGTTGCATTGACTTTGTTTATGCAAAAACTTTTCAATTTAATGTAATCAAAAGTATCCATTTTGCATTTCATAACGTTCTCTATTTCTTCTTTTGTCATAAATTCTTTGGTTTTCTATAAATCTGACAGGTAAGCTATTCCTTGTTCTCCTAGTTTGCTTTAGTATCAGCCTTCATATCTAAATTGTGTATCCATTTTGACTTTATTTTGGTATATTGTGTAAGATTTTGTCTATGCCTAGCTTCTGCCATACTCTTCCAGTTTTCCCAGCAGTTTTTGTCAAAAAGTGAGTTCTTATCCCAGAAACTGGAGTCTTTGGGTTTATCAAACAGTAGATTAACTATAGTCATTGATTACAGTGTTTCCTGTACCTAACTTATTCCACTCATCCAACACTCTATTTCTTAGCCAGTACCAAGTAGTTTTGATGATTGCTGCTTTATAATATAATTTAAGATCGGTATGGCTAGGCCATCTTCTGTTGCATTTCTTTTCATTAATTCCCTTTATATTCCAGACCTTTTGTTCTTCCTGATGAATTTTGTTATTATTTTTTCTAGCTTTATGAAATAATTTTTGATTATTAATCAAAATTTTTTGATTAATACTTGATTAATATGGCACCAAATAAGTAAATTAATTTGGGTAGAATTGTCATTTTTATTATATTAGCTCAGCCCACCCATGAGCAATTGATATTTTTCCAATTATTTAAATCTGACTTTACTTGTGTGAAAAGTGTTTTGTAATTGTATTCATATAGTTCATGGGTTTGTCTTGGGGGGTACATTCCCAAATATTTTATAATGTCTACAGAAAATTTAAATGGAATGTATCTCTTGCTATTGTGCTTTGTTAGTAATATATAGAAATGCCAATGATTTATGTGGGTTTATTTTATATCCTGCAACTTTGCTAAAGTTGTTTTTATTTCAAGTAGTTTTTTTACTTGATTCTCTAGGATTCTCTAAGTATACCATCGTATCATCTGCAAAGAATGATAGCTTTGTTTCTTCTTTGCCTATTCTAATTCCTTTGATTTCTTTTACTTCTCTTATTGCTAAAGGTAATATTTCTAGTACAATATTGAATAACAGTGGTGATAATGGACATCCTTCTTTCACACCCAATCTTCTTGGAAATGCTTCTAGCTTGTTTCCATTACATATAATGCTTTCTGATCATTTTAGATAGATGCTACTTATCATTTTAAGAAAGACTCCATTTATTCCTATGCTCTCTAGTGTTTTTAATAGGAATGGGTGCTGTATTTTGTCAAAAGCTTTCTTATACATCTGTTGAGATAATCTTATGATTTCTGTTAGTTTTGTTGTTGATATGGTCAATTATGCTGATAGTTTTCCTAATATTGAATTAGCTCTGCATTCCTGGTATAAATCCTACCTAGTCATAGTGTATTATCCTGCTGATAATAGCCTATTGTAATCTCTTTGCTAATATTTTATTTAAATTTTTGCATCTATATTCACTAGGGAAATTGGTCCATAATTTTCTTTCTCTGTTCTGGCTCTTCCCGATTTAGGTATCAGCACCATATTGTTATCATAAAAATAATTTGACAAGACTCCTTCTTCACCTGTTTACCCAAATAGTTTATCTAATATTGGAATTAGTTATATTATTAGTTATGTTCTACGAGTATAAAAATACAGAGGGCATGTTGCTACATTCAGAGTCAGGAAGACTTGAATTCAGAGCCCACTCCTGACACCACTTAGCTATATGGCTAAGGACACTAATGATTTCATTCTACAGAGTAACTCTTCCAAACATTTTATTCCCTCCTCAAACCTTCCATTGCTCCTCCTCTTTCCACTCTCTTAGCTGAGAACCTTCCCTCATATTTTACTGAAAAAAAAAATGAGGCTATTCACAGCGCACTCATTCATTTCCCCTCTTCCTCATCTCCCATCACTCAGATGCCTTCTGCTATCAGCTCCTCTATTACACTTGTATGACATGATGAAGTAACTTTATTCCTCTACTTGTTTAAGTGATTCCATCTCTTCTAATAGATAGCCCCATCTATCTTTCCCACTCATATACTTGATTTCAATCTGTCCTTGTCTACTGACTCATTTCCTACTTCCTATAAACATGCCCTTATGTCTTCTATCCTGAATAAACCCCTACTTGACCCTTCCCTTCCTTCTATTGTCTTATATCTCCTCTATACTTTGTAGCTAACCTCAAACAGTTTGCAATACAATGGAAAGGTACAAGGTTACCTACAGTAGGTGTCTCCACCTTCTCTACTTTTACCTTCTTCTCTTAGGATTTAAAATGAATATTTAGTCTTTTGTTGTTGTTTTCTTGTTGTGTCATGTGTGACTCTTCATCACCTAATTTAAGATTTTCTTGGCTGAGATACTTGAGCAGTTTTCCATTTACTTCCCCAGCTCATTTTACAGATGAGAAAGCAGGCAAACATTGTTAAATGACTTGCCCAGAGTCACACAGCTAGTAAGTTTATGAGGTCAGATTTTAATTCAGGTCTTTCTGACTCCTGACTACCTCCCTAACCATTTTGCCACCCAGCAGGCAAAAAAAAAATCCTTAGTCTAAGTGAAATGCTATTGCAAATAAGAGATCAACAGACTCGTTCCTTATATTTCTTAGATTATTATCTCTAAAACCGAAATAATATTGATATTAAGATAGTTTGCCGAGAGTCTGTTGAAATGTCTTCCTTTCAAGCCTAGTTTGGGACTTTTAAAAATGACAAATAACAAATAGGGCTTCATGACAAGAAGGAATTGTTCTGAAGAGAGACAAGAGCTTTTTACATATTGTCAATGTCTTCTTAAGGCAGATCTCATGATGTCTACTTTTTTGTCTTCTTTTTATTTTTTACATTGATTTTTAAAATTTTGATTTCCAAATTTTCTCCCTCCTCCTGGCCCCTTCCCCACCCGTTGAGAAGTAAATCACTATGAATCATTTTTACCTGTGAAGTCCTAAAATATATATATTTCCATTTTAGCTTTATGACAAATAGCAAGAAAAATAAAGTGGAAACAATGTGCTTCAGTTTGCATTCAGAGTTCATTATCTCTCTCTATGGAGGTAGATAGCATTTTTCATCATAGTAATTTTGAATTAATCTTGGATCATTGTATCAAGCACAGAAGCTGTCTTTCACAGTTGATCATTATTACAATTTTCCTGTTGCTGTGCAAATTGTTCTTTATTTTGCATCAGTTTATACGTCTTCCCAAGTTTTTCTGAAATCATCCACTTTATCATTTCTCACACTGCAACAATATTCTATCACAATCATACCACAATTTGTCCAGTCATTCTCCATTTGATAAGTATCTTTTCCATCTGAAATTTTTTGCCACCACAAAAGAGCTGCTGTAAATATTTTTGTACATATAGGTTTTTCCCTGTCTTTCATCTCTTTGGGATACAGATAAATACTGGTGTTGCTGGGTCAAAGTTTTACAGTTTTATTGCCCTTTGGACATAGTTCAAAGCTGTTCTCCAGAATGGTTGGACCAGTTCACAACTTCACTAACAGTGTTCTAATGTACTACTAATGTTTTAATTTTTTCACATTGCCTCTAACATTTGCAATTTTTTTCTTGTCAAATTAGCCTGTCTGATAGGATTGAGGTGGTAACTCAGAAATGTAGTTTTAATTTCTCTATTCTATAGTGATCTAGAGTATGTTTTCAAGTGACTACTGAGAGTTTTTATTTCTTCTTCTGAAAATTTTCTGTTTATATCCTTTGACCCTTTGTCAATAGGGTATTGCTCTTATTTTTACAAATTTGACTCAGTTCCTTATACATTTGAGACATGAGGCCTTTATCAGAAGAACTTACTATAGATTTCCTCCCTCTCCCCAGTTTTCTGCTTTCCTTCACATTTTGACTGAATTGGTTTAGTTGGTGCAAAAAAATTTAAATTTCATATAACTTAAATCATCCATTTTACTTCCTGGGATCCTCTCTGTCTCTGGTTTAATCATAAAACTTCCCTTATTCATATGTCTAAAAGGTAATTTTTTTCTCCCTAATTTGTATGCTATCACCTTTCGTGCCTAAATTATGCATCCATCTTTTCTTTTTCTGGCTATATAGTGTGAGATGGTTATGTATGCCTAGTATCTGCCAGATTGTTTTGCAGTTTTTCTAGAAAATTTTTTTTTAATAGTGAGTTCTTGCCCCCAAAGCTTGGATCTTTGAGTTAAACACTGAATTACTGTGGTCATTTACATATATATATGTATATATGTATGTATATATGTATATACACACATACATACATACATATATACATACATACATACATATATATAGTGCCTAATCTATTTCACCGATCAACTATCAAGTACACAGTACCAGAATGTTTTGATTACTGTTTTGTAGTATAGTTTGAAAGTTGGTATCATTATGCTTTCTTTCTTCGCTTTTTTCCAATGATTCCCTTGATATTCCTGAACTTTTATTCTTCCAAATGAATTTTTTTCTTTTTTCCCTTTAGTGCAATAAAATAATTCTTTAGTAGTTTGATTGATATGTCACTGACTAATTAAATTAGTTTTGGTAAAATTATCATTTTTGTTACATTGGTTTGACCTGTTCATGAGCAATTAATATTTCTCCAATTGGTTAGAACTACCATTTTTTTTGTGTGAAAAGGCTTTTGTAATTATGTTTGTATAGTTCCTGTGTGTTTCTTGGCAGGTAGACTCTAAGTATTTAATATTTTCTGCCATTATTTTAAATGAAAGTTCTATTTCTGTCTCTTCCTGTTGATGATTTATGTGGATTTTTTCATATTCTGCCAATTTGCTGAAGCTGTTAATTGCTTTGACTAGATTTTGTTAGTTGATTCTCTAGGGTTCTCCAAGTATATGACCTAATCATCAAAGAGGGATAGCTTTTTTTCCCATCTCATTGCCTATGCCTATTGCTTCAATGTCTTTTTCTTGTCTATTGCTATAGCTAATGTTTTTGTACTGTAATGAGTAATAATGGTGATAACAGAAATCCTTGTTTCACCCCTGATCTCATTGGGAAGGCTTCTAGTCTATTTCCGTACAGATAATGCTTGCTTTTGGTTTTAGATAGATATTATTTATCATTTTAAGAAAAGCTCCATTTATTCCAATGTTTTCTAGTATGTTTTTTTAATAGGAATAGGTGGTTTATTTTGTCACAAACCTTTTCTGGATCTGTTGATATGACCATATGAATATTTTTTTTGTAACTGATATAGTCAATCATAGTTTTCCTAATATTTAACCATTCCTACATTCCTGTTATAAGTCCTATCTGGTCATAATAACCTTTGTGATATATTACAGTAGTCTTCTTTCTAGTATTTAAAATTTTTGCATCAGTGTTCATTGGAGAAATTTGTCAATAGTTTTCTTTCTGTGCTTTTGATCTTCCTGGTTTAGATATCAAGACTGTATTTGTGTCACAGAAAGAGTTTGGTAGAACCTATTCTTCAGCTATTTTTTCTAGTTTATATAGTATTGGAATTAATTGTTCTTTAAATGTTTGCATTCTTATAAATCTTTGCAATCACATGGATTTTATCTTAGAGAGCTCATTCATGGCTTGTTAAATTTCTTTTTCTATGTTAGGATCATTTAAGTATTTTATGTCCTCTTCCATTAATCTGTGCAATTTATGTTTTTGTAAATGTTCATCCAGCTCATGTAGATTGTCAGTTTTATTGGCATGTAAGTGGAAAAAAACAGCTCCTAATAATTGCTTTCATTTCATCTTCATTCATAGTGCATTCATGATTTTTAATTTTAATACTGGAAATTTGGCTTTCTTTCTTTTTTTAAAAAATCAAATTGAGCAATGATGAATCTATTTTATTGTTTTCCCCCCATAAACCACATATCCATTTCATTTTTTAATGTGAAGGATTTTTATTAATTTATTTATTTTTAGTTTTCAACATTCACCTCCACAAGATTTTGAGTTCCAAATTTTCTCTCCATCTCATCCCTCCCCCCACCCCAAAATGGCATGCATTCTGAATACCCCTTCCCCTAATTTGCCCTCCCTTCTATCTCCCCCCCTACTTTTCTTATTCCCTTCCCCTTCAATTTTCCTATAGGGCAGGATAGATTTCTATACTCCATTTCCTGTATATCTTATTTCCCAGTTGCCTGTGAAAACAATTTTTTTAACATTTGTATTTAAAACTTTGGGTTACAAATTTTCTCCCTTCTTCCTTCCCCACCCACCCTCATTGAAAAGGCAAGCAACTTGATACAGGTTATATATGTATACTCGTGCAAAACACTTCCATAGTAGTCATGTTGTGGAAAACCAAGTATATTTCCCTTAATCCTATCCTGCCCCATGTTTATTTTATTCTCTCTTTTCACCTTGTCCCTCCTCAGAAGTGTTTGCTTCTGATTACCCTCTCCCCCACTCTGACCTCCCCTCTATCATCCCCCTGCTCTCTTGTCCCCTTCTCCCCCCCAATTTTCCTGTAGGGTAAGATAGATTTCCACACCTAATTGAGTGTGTATGTTATTCCCTCCTTAAGCCAAATCCAATGAGAGTAAGATTCACTTATTCCCTCTCACCTTTTCCCATTTCCCCTCCACTGTAAAAGCCTTTTCTTGTCTGTTTTATGTGAGATAATTTACCCCCATTCCAGCTCTTCCTTTCCCTATCTCCCAGTATAATTCTCCTTCACCCCTTAATTATTTTTTCAGCCAAAAACAAGGTTTATTAGAACATCCATTATATTGGGCAGACTCTTAAGAAATCTGAACATAGATAAGCAGTGGCTAGATTATAAGAATCTCAGCAGTGGCTAGATTATAAGAATCTCAGCAGAGACTAGATTTTAAGAAATCCAGCATCTTAATTGTGACAAGATGGACCTTATATACAGAAAGACTGTGGGAGGGATCTAGGAGTGGATCTAAATGGAAGTGGCCAGTAAACTAAGGTGAACAGAACTCCTAGGACCCGGACAAAGGAGCTTACCTAGGATTAAGTGTGGGAAATGGGGGAGGGCCCATAGGGAGGTAAGATAATGAAGAGGAGATTGGGTGTAGCCACAATGGAAGGCCTTAGGATTATAGCCTCAGGCAAAAGCCAGAGATTTGGCCAAGGGAGAAAGTCCAATGTTTTTCCTTTCTGGGGCCCAGATCCCAACCCCATCATTCCCCCATCAAACAAATAGGACCCACATTCTTTTGGAGTAAGGGGCGAAGATCTTGGCTTCTGAAACTGTTTCCTGCTGGCAAGGGGTGTAGAGCTGTATTTGCCTCGAGGGGGTCCCAAAAAGAAGGTTGACTGGAACCAAGCACAGGCTGCATCCAGGGAATGATGGAGGGGGTCTATGAACTGTAGGTGAATGGCCCATAGTCTGAAAAACAGAAATCTTTTTTTTTTATTAATTTATTTTGATTTATCAGTAATCGCTTCCATATGCTTTTGAGTTTAAAATTTTTCTCCCCTTTCCTCCCCACCCCCCTCCCAAAGAGGGCATACAAACTGATATAGGCTCTACATTTACATTCTTATTAAACATATTTTCACATTAGTGATGTTATAAGTAAAAATTAAAACCAACAGGAGGAACCATCAGAAAGAGGAAACAAAACTCAACAGAATAGAAAAAAAATCACAATTCAAACTTCCATAGTTCTTTCTTGGGATGTGGATAGAATTTTCCATCATGAGGTCTCTGGAGATGTCTTAGATCCTTTTATTGCTGGGAAGATTTAAGTTTATCACTAGTAGTCATCACACAACGTGGCTGTTATTGTGTACAATGTTCTCTTGGTTCTGCTCACTTCACTCAGCATCAGACCATACAAGTCTTTCCAAGTTTTTCTGAAGTCAGCCTGTTCATCATTTCTTATAGCACAATAGTATTCCATTACATTCATATACCACAACTTGCTCAGCCATTCCCCAATTGATGGGTATCCTCTCAATTTCCAATTCTTTGCCACCACAAAAAGAACTGCTATGAATATTTTTTGTACATGTGGGTCCTTTTCCCTTTTGCACGATCTCTTTGGGATATAGCCCTAGAAGTAGTATTGCTGGGTCAAAGGATATGCACATTTTTATAGCCCTTTGGGTATAGTTCCAAATTGCTCTCCAAAATGGTTGGATCATTTCACAGCTCTACCAACAATGCATTAGTGTTCCAATTTTCCCACATCTTCTCCAACATTTATCATTTTCCTGTTTTGTCATGTTGGCCAATCTGATAGGTGTGATGTGGTGCCTCAGAGTGGTTTTGATTTGCCTTTCTCTAATCAATAGTGATTTAGAGAATTTTTTTCCTATGGCTATAGATGGCTTTAATTTCTTCATCTGAGAACTGTCTGTTCATATCCTTTGACCATTTATCAATTGGGGAATGGCTTGTATTCTTATAAATTTGATTTAATTCTCTGTATATTTTAGAAATGAGGCCCTTATTAGAGAGACTGGTTGTAAAAATTCTTTCCCAATTTTCTACCTTCCTTCTAATCTTAGTTGCATTGGCTTTGTTTGTGCAAAAACTTTTCAATTTAATGTAATGAAAATTATCCATTTTGCTTTTCGTAATGTTCTCTGTCTCCTGTTTGGTCATGAATTCTTCTGTTCTCCGTAGATCTGATAGGTAAACTATTCCTTGCTCTCCCAGTTTGCTTATAGTATCAGCCTTTGTATATAAATCATGAACCCATTTTGAATTTATTTTGATATGTGATGTGAGATTTTGGTCTATGCCATACTCTTTTCTGGTTTTCCCAGCAGTTTTTTTTTTCAAAGAGTGGGTTCTTATCCCAGAAGCTGGGGTCTTTGGGTTTATCAAATAATAAATTACTATAGGCATTGACTACTGTGTCTTGCATACTTACCCTATTGCACTGATCCACCAGTCTATTTCTTAGCCAGTACCAAGCAGTTTTGATAATTGCTGCTTTATAATACAATTTAAGATCTGGAATTGCTAGGCCACCTTCCCCTGCATTTCTTTTCATTAGTTCCCTTGATATTCTGGACCTTTTGTTCTTCAAAATGAATCTTGTTATTATTTTTTCTAACTCTATAAAATAATTTTTGGTAGTTTGATTGGTATGGCACTAAATAAGTAAATTAGCTTTGGTAGAATTTTCATTTTTATTATATTAGCTCGGCCTACACATGAGCAACTGATATTTTTCCAATTATTTAGATCTGACTTTATTTGAGTGAAAAGTATTTTGTAATTGTGTTCATAGAGTTCCTGGGTTTGTTTTGGGAGGTAGACTCCTAAATATTTTATAATATCTACAGTAAGTTTAAATGAAACTTCTCTTTCTATCTCTTGCTGTTGGGCTTTGTTGGTAAAATGCCAATGATTTTTGTGGGTTTATTTTATAGCCTGTAACTTTGCTAAAATTGTTTATTATTTCAAATAGTTTTTTACCTGATTCTCTAGGATTCTCTAAGTATATCATCATGTCATCTGCAAAGAGTGATAGCTTTGCTTCTTCTTTGCCTATTCCATTATCTTCAATTTCTTTATCTTCTCTTATTGCTACAGCTAAGGTTTCCAGTACAATATTGAATAACAGTGGTGATAATGGACATCCTTGTTTCATTCCCTATCTTATTGGAAATGCTTCTAGCTTGTGGAAGACACAAATCTTGAGCAGGATGTGTTGAACCTGGGTGATGCTTCCAGGTAAAGGTTGCCCTATAGCCCAAGGCCATTGCCAGGGGGACCAACACCGTAGCTGCTGCCTCTCCCCCCTCCTTCCTTTCCCAGGTGGGGGAGGGTGAAATCAAAGGTGAGGGGTAAAGGGTGAAACTCTCTTCTCCTATGAGAGGAGTTAGAAGATACCCTTTTGACTCAAGGGAAGGGAGTGACCAGGTCGTGCAGGTGTTTCAAAACTCCAAAATGATCAATCACAAAACCTCCAGAATATGCCAAGATATTTTTAGCTGTTCTAACTTTCCCTGTAACCTCCATGAAGGAGGATTCAGAGGTGCAGAGGGAAGAGAGTAAGTAAGCCTCAGGGAGCCAAAAAGCAACTGCAGTTCTCCCCAGTTCCCTAGTACTGAGGGAATTAACAGAACTGAGCATACACTTCCAGATAGGGCATCTGTCCTTGTCCTCTATGCTGCAGAAAGTGTACCCAGGTCCATGGCCTTGAACCAACCCATTGGACTGAGAGCCTGAGAGCATCAGGCCAAGTGCAAGACAGCCTCATAACTGTCTGCAAGAAAAGCACCTCCAAGCCTTGGTGCTTGGAAAGCGACCCCAACTGCAGAGCAAGAAAGGAGGGGATGAGGGAGGCTTACATACCTTCCAGTCTCGGCTGGAGAAGAACTTAGGGTTAGGCAGTTTCACCATACAGGCCACCAAAATGATGTGGTTTAGAGGTGCAGGGGTCCTTGGACCCCAAAATCACACAGGTCCTGACCAAAAGAATTCAACCCAAGCCTTCTTTCAGCCAAAGACAAGGTTTATTAGAACATCCATTATATTGGGCAGACTCTTAAGAAGTCTGAACATGGGTAAGCAGTGGCTAGATTTTAAGAATCCCAGCCCAGCCCTTACTTTTATTCTCCAGATATCACCCCTTCATCTTCAACACATCCTGTGCTGTCTCTCCCTCTCTGTCTCTCTCTCTCTCTCTGTCTATCTATCTACATACATATACTTTTTCCCTCCAACTACCCTAATACTGACAAAGGTCTCATGAGTTACAAATATCATCTTTCCATGCAGGAAAGTAAACAGTTCAACCTTAATAAGTCCCTCATGATTTCTCTTTCCTGTTTACCTCTTCATGTTTCACTTGAATATTGTATTTGAAAGTCCAATTTTCTGTTCAGCTCTGGTCTTCTCATCAAGAATGCTTGAAAGTCCTCTATTTCACTGAATGTACATTTTTCCCCTGAAGGATTATAGTCAGTTTTTCTGGGTAGGTGATTCTTGGCTACAATCCCATCTCCTTTGTCTTTCAGAATATTATAGTCCAAGTCCTCTGGTCCCTTAATCAAATTGAGCAATTATGTATCCATTTTATTGTTTTCCCTCCATAAACCACATATCCATTTCATTTTTTAATTTAAAGGGTTTTTTAATTTATAATTTTTAAAATCCCTTTTTTGGTTTTTAGGATTTTATTTTGATGTTTAAATGGAGATATTTGATTTGTTCTTTTCTCATTTTTTAAAACATTCATGCCCAATTCATTGATCTGCAATTTCCCTTTTATTGTTCTAAGGCTCTAGAGATATAAAATTTCTTCTCCATACTGCTTTGGCTGCATCCCATCAGTTTTGAATGTTGTCTCATTGTTGTCATTATCTTTAATGGAATTTTTGATTGTTTCCATGATTTGTTCTTTGACCCATGCATTCTTGAGGATTAGATTATTTAGTTTTCAATTAATTTTAATCAATACTTCAAAAGCTCTTTATTTAATATAATTTTTATTTTATTTTGGTCCAAAAAGGCATGCTTTCAATATGTCTCCTTTTCTGGATATGTTTGTGAGGATATTATGTTCTAATACATGGTTAATTTTGGTGAAGGTGCCATGTAGAACTTATGAAAAAAGTATTTTCCTTTCTATTCCCATTCAGATTTCTCCAAAAGTCAGTCATATCTAACTTTTGAAAAATTCTATTAATCTTTTTTACTCATTTATTACAAATTAAACTCTATCTCATTTATCTTATGAACGAAATTTATCTAGTCCTGAGAGGGGTAAATTGGACATTTCCAATAATTTAATTTAACTGTCTATTTCCTCCTTATTTAACTTTTCCTTTAAGAATTTGAGTGTGTTTCCATTTAGTGTATCTATGTTTAATATTAACATTATTTTATAGTCTATGGTCACTTTTAGCAAAAAGTAGTTTCCCTGATTATCTCTTTTAAATAGATCTTTTAAAAGCTCTCCTTTGTCTGATATCAGGTTTGCAACCCTCTTTATTTTACTTCAGTTGAAGTACAACAGATTTGGTTATATCACCTTATTTTAAATCCATGTGTTCATCTTTCTGTTTCAAGCATTTTTCTTGTAAACGGCATGTTTTTGGATTCTGATTTCTAATCTATTCTATACTTCTGTTTACTCCGTAAGTTTCTTGTTTGCATTCACAGTTATGATCACTAACTATATTTCCATTACACCCTTCTTGTTCTTCTTCTCTTGTTCATGTTCTTCTTCTTGTTCTTATTCTCCTTCTTTTCTTCATCCTTCTCCTCTTTCTCTTCCTTTTCTTCCATTTTCATTTTTTCCTTTTCCTCCTTTTTCTCCTCCTCTCTCTTTTTGTCTTTTTTTTTCCTTGACCATCATCAAAAGTCTTTTTTGCTGCTGCTACTCCCTCTTTTAATCTACCATTCCTCTTATCACTGCCCCTGTTTTCTCTTAGTCATTTCTCCTCCTACCTCCCTGTTGGTAAAGGATTTCTGTATCCAACTGAGTCTGTATATGCTCTATTCCTTCTGTGAACCAGTTCAAATGAGTGAGATTTAAGTATTGCCCTTCCCCCCTCTTATTTTCTCTTCTATTGAAAAAACTTCCTTATGCATCTATTTTAGTGAGACAGTTTTCCTCATTTTTCTTCTCCTTTTCTCTTATCTCAGTATATATCTTGTTCTCAGCCTCTAGATCATCTCAACATACTCAGCTTGTACCCATACCTTCTCATGGATTTAATTACTATCTTTATTCCAATGATTTTCAAATCTATCTATCCTACCCCAAATTCCCTACTGACTTCTAACCTCTCTTCTCCAAATGCAGTTCAGACTTTTTGAACAGGATGTCCAGTAGACATCTTAACTTTGATATGATGAAATTCATTACAATTTCCCATAATCCCCCTGTCTACCTTCCCTATTTCTGGCAGTATCATACTACCAGTCCCTCTGATTCACAATTTGACTGCTCACTATCTCTCCTCCATCCCACCACCTCTGTAACTAAGGTCTGTTGATTTCACCTAGGCAACATTTTTCAAATAAAGTTCTCTTCTCTCCTCTGATGCTGCTCCCACTCTTGTGTAGGGTCTCATCATCTCCCATTTGGATTTTTATAATAGCCCTCTGGTGGATATATCTGCCTCAATTCTCTCTCAACATCAACTAAATCTCCATTTGGTTTTGAAAATGGTACCTAAAGTGCTGGCAGGATCATGTAACCCCCTTCTCTATATACTCCAGTGGCCCCCTAGTGCCTCCAGGAACAAATACAAAATGCTCTATTTGGCATTCAAAACCCTTCATACCCTAGCCCTCTAATGTTTTTTCAGTCTTTTTCCTCCTTACTCCTTGTCACTTACACTTTGATCCAGTTTCACTGGCCACTTGGCTGTTCCACAAAGAAGACACTCCATCTCAGCTCAAGCATCTTCTCTGAATTGTTTTCCTTGCCTGGAAAGCATACCCTTCTCTATTCTGACTTCTGACCTCTCTCCCTGGCTTCCTTTTAGTCCCAACACAAATCCCACCTTCTACAGGAAGCTTTCCTCAACTCCTCTTAATTCCAGTGCCTTCCCTCTGTTAATTATTTTCTATTTATCCTGTATAAAACTTGCATTATATATATGTCTTTGTATATTTATAGTCCCATTAGATTGTAAGCTCCTTGAAGATAAGGAATATCTTTTGACTCTTTATATATCTTTGGCACTATGCACAGAGCATGGCACATAGCAGACACTAAGTAAATGTTTGCTTATTGATTGACTGATTGATTGATGCACGTCTTAAAGAGTAAGATTCCTTGTTCTGACAAGTCTTGGATCTTCTTTTTTTTCACTCATTTCTTTTCTCTTGCCATTTTGAAAAACCAGGTTCAGCAAGGAAAACAAAGAGAGCATGAACCCATATGTGTACCTGCCCTTTCGTGCTGGTCCTCGAAACCGTATTAGGATGAGATTTGCACTTATGAATATGAAAGTTGCTACTAGTCAACTCCTGCAGGAATTTTCTTTTAGAACTTGTAAAGAGACACAGGTGAGGAGTCACATATTTTGTTTCAATACTGAGGATTGTTTTTATGGAGATGATTTTATTCAAAGTAGAAAAAGATCCTATGCCACGTGGACAAATTTAATTCAACACAAACTGCCTATTTGTTAACAGGATATTAAAGAGTTAAAAGTTACCATTATTAAGATGGAACGATACAGAAGGCCAACAGAGAAACAATTAAAATGTTGTTGGCTACATAATTAATTTGATTTAACTATAATAAAATAACATTAATACAAAATTCCTGGTTGCAAAGCAACCCCTTTTTAATTTCTTTGTTTTATGAGAAAATATGCAGTGTTAAAGGTTATGGGAGTGAATAAAATTTCCTAATTTCAGCAAGATTCTTAATCCTTATAAGAGACTAGTATTAATAAACCCTGAGAATATAGTTAAATACATATTTTATATTTTGTGACAGTCTCTGAGGTCAAACCTACTATAGAGTATCTATTACAGTCACATCAATCTAATACTCCTTTTCATGACCTCCTAGCTAGTTTGTCTACATTTGTATAATCTTCTATCCCAGAAGATATCATAAACATTAGTAACTACTTTTTTTCCTCTCTATTGTTTGGTATTGATTGCTAATTGAACTCTAATTGTTTTTCTTAATTGTTGCAGATTTCCTCTGAAGCTAAGCAATGGACCACTCCTTTCACCAACTGTATCGATTGTCCTGTAGGCTATACCAAAGACTAAGAAGGCAAACCAACATTAAAAATTTTCCTTTTCATTCTACTCACCCCTATCTATGATCATGCCAAAGATTTCTCTTCTATAACCCATAGACAATGAATCCTCAGATTTCAAAAGAAACTTAATTTACCTTATGAACAAAAGAAAAAGAAATGAGTTTTTTTTTAAACCACAGGAGAGGAGGACTAATATTTTTCAAATGGTCTTTTGGAGATCTTCATGTTTGAGATATAATGTTCAATGGTGTCAAATGTCACATACAGTGATCCAGTGGATCATGTTCCAAAAGAAATTACCCCCAAAAGATCAGTACCATTTGATATTACAATGCTATAATGGTTCAATGGATGAACATAGAGAAAGCCACGAATTGAGTGTTTGTTCATTATTTTTATGAACAATAGTTCTTGACAATTGTAATTAGAGTGAATGTAGTAATATTGTGGGGATCATATTACTTATTTTTTAATACTGTTCATTTGATTGAAGCATATTATATTTTACTTTCTGGTTTTTTTTTTCATTTTTTCCTTGGGTCTTTATCTTCTTTCACATCATGAATACTATGGAAATACATCTTGCATGATTGAACATGCATAACCTATATCAAATTACTTCATTTCTTTGGGGAGGGGAAGGGAGGAAAAGAGTGAAAGAAATATGGAACTCAAAATTTTAAAAAAATTAATGCTAAAAATTGCCTTTACATGTAATAGAAGAAAAAAAATGTATCATTTCTTTCATATTCTGCATTGGACAACTATGCTGCTACAAACCACAAAATACATTTCTGGAAACCTTTGATGTTTAGTATCCCTTAAAGCCATGTCATTATCATATAGTTGAATAAGCAGTGTGTTGGTTTTGATTATCTTATTTATTTTGCCAATTAACTTATCAGAATGTTCATACGGAAGTCCAGTCTAACTATTCACAGCTTGGTAATTGGATAAATAGTTCAGTTAATTCTTTTTTCCTTTTCTGTTCCCTCCACAAACATTTGAATGTAAACACTGACAAAAACCTTGGGCTTACTTGAATTAAGTTCAGTCTTAGGAATTCCTTACAATTCCTTACCCTCTTTTGGTTGTGTCCCCATTGAGGGTTTCACCCAAGATGTCAGGATTTGTTTCCTTTCTTATTGTCTATGCAAATAGTAAGAAGATCTCTACTTTCCACTTCAATATTTATACTGACAATTTATCAAATACAGAACTGGATTTCTTTCAAGTGACAAAAACTGTAAAAGAAAGCATTTATACATAAGCTTGTAAACAGTCAAAATAACTCCCCTTAGAGATCTGATTGGCCTCTATTTCACCAAAGGATACCATGTGATTGAGGTACAATCAAAACAGGAAAACATTTGGGGCCACTATACAGCCAACCCCTATCAAAGTTTGTTCCTCCTTACATAGTCTTTCTGTCCAAGGCATGTTCAATGGAGTTCTGTTATTTTAAATCCCCACCCCCATCAATAAATGTTAATTCCTTAGCCTATTTAATATGGGCTCTTGAATTTTTGAAAGACAAGTCAATGATGGATTATAAAAGGGTGCTGGTGGAAAGGCTAGATGTTCTTTCCATTGGAACATTATATGATGTTTGATTCTTTTCTCACCATTTTCAATCAGTAATCATTTTTCTCTTGTAATGTTTTTTGTATTTGTTTAGTCAGGACCACTCTAGTGTAGACCTACATTAAATCATCACTGCATTGCTCCAGGACTGGACAGGTTTGTAACTGAAAGTTTTGGAGGTTTCAAAAGCCTGGAGAAACTGACTACACCCTGTCAGCATTAAATGAAATTCCTTAGGTCTTTTTGCCTGGGCCAAAAGCAGCAGTACAATTTAGAGTCTTAGAATATTTTAGCCAAGAATATTTTCAGCTAACCTGATAACAACAGATGTGATTTCAAATTGTTTGTAAAACTTTATATACATTTCCTAGTATATGCAGCTTGAAATTTCTGGAAGGAGGGAATGGAGAGCTGGAATTCTTAGGGCACCTCTTTATCTGTCAAGTTTCAAAAGTCAATGAGACAAGGGACTTTAGCTCTTTAAGGAAGTAGAGGAAAAGATTATTGGGCACTGGGAATTGTCACCACATGTCTTTAAAAAAGGGATGTATGTGAATTTATAGATAATTTAATCTTTTCTTTTAAAGTACTAAGAGTATTAAGCTTCAAAAACTAAAATGTTATCATTAGAGATTATAAATCCAGAATTGATTTGATTTAAGTCATCCTGAAGGAAATAAGAACAGAGTTTGAGAATGTTCTCCTGATCAGGGATATTATGATCAATCACAACCTAAGAGGAAAAAAAATGTTACTTGGCATTAAGAAATTTTCAAATCTGCTTCATCTAAGGATATATATATGTGTGCATATGTATATATATATATATATATGTATATGTATATATGTGTTAATTTGGAGGTTTGTGAACTGCCATATTCACAATCTGTGAAATTCTAGAATGTAATTATTTTTTAAATTTCTATTGGTACATTTAAACTTTATTATTGTGGTAAGGCTAATTTAATTGGTATGTTCTTGGCTTATAAAAACTGATTCACTTCCCCATTACAAACACCTTTTGACTAGAGAATTCAGATGACTAGAAATTTTGTGGTAATTTGGAATTTAGTTTGTTATAGTACTTTGGGGATTCATGTTACCTAAAAGACATTTTATACCAACTTAGTTTTAATAAATTCCAATTTTAGAGGTTTCCAACTAATTTACCTCATGAGAGTTTAGTGATTATTCTCTTTAACATTAGGATGCATTTTAAGTTGTTTTTAAGAAAGGGAAGCACTTTTACAAAGAAACATTTTGCAGAAATTTTAATGTGATTTTTAGAAGTCCTATTAATTTTTATTTGCAAGCTAATTTATTGTAATAATAATTTTATATTGATAATAATTTATGTCTAAACCTACTGTGAATTTCTGAGTCTCATTCCTAGGTTTGTTGTGTCCTTGGACTGGCCTTAAATGGGTGTTTTCAGAGAAACAGAGTCAGCAACTCAGTGGAAGAAACATCAGAAATCTAAGGCTAGTGGGAAAGATCTTGCTGTTTTGATATGAATTTATAGTCATTGCATGACCTAAGCGAGAATTAAAATTAGTGTTTGAATTTATCCTATGTAGAAGATTAAATTCCTGAAGTATCTTGTTCTTTCAGATTGAATATGATTGTAGAGAAGGATAAACAAGCTTAAGAAACAAAGATGTGAATCTGTTAAGTTGTGAGGTTAAAGTCAGGAACCTCTTTTGTCTTGTTTTAAGGAATAGGATTTCAATACCAATAGTTATGTTAATGAAGAATAGTAATTTGTGAGCTATCTTGAGTTACTATAATGGGAAATTTGATTTTACTTATGTTTGTTATTTAATCTGGAAATAGAATATGTATAGAAATGTTTCCAAACTACTTATGATTAACCTTAAAGATGTTCCCATTGTTTAAAGGAATTCTGAAAGCCTTACTATTTTTCTGGGATGAATCTTTTACTGTTATCACTTTGGGATAATAGTCAGATATGTGATCCTTGAGAGTTGAAATCCACCTGAAACTATAATTGTTGGGACTTGCTATTCAAGACCTGATGGGACTGCTAATGGATGTTATTATGAGTCTGACACCGGGTTTGATCATCAAGATCAAATTGGCTGTTGAGCCAATCATCCATGATGCCAGCAGCCCTATGCGGTTCTACATCTATGTACTGCAGAGGGTGTTCTCATGGGAAAGGCTGGGAGAATAACTATTGGCAGGAGCTGAGGTAGGATTATCCTGACTCAATTTCCTTAATATGACACCTGGCAGACTAAACTTCACTCAATGCAATTGGCCATCTACATAACTTTTGCTTGGAATTGACATGAAGTTAAGGAAGCATTATTCCCTTACTGTACTAGTTATGTCTCTATTCTTTTATTGCAAATTTCTATAATCAAGAAGTTTTGCAAACACAATTTTAAATCTATTAAATAATAGATTGATGCTAAAACATCTCTGAGTTACTATAATAAGACAAGTTATGTATTTCTGTATAAGTTAGGGTCCTTTACTTCCTCATAATGATATGGAGCTAATTAGGTCAAAGACTTGTGAAATCAGGATAGGATTCTCTTATTTAGTTATTGTTATAACTATCTCAGTTTTGTTACAATTAGTTAGCTTATAAGAAGATTGGCTTGTGATCTAGCTTATAACTGCCTTAAAAACATCCACTTTAATGAGGTGTTATTTATTTGAACATGACTAGGAGTTGAAATTGCTTTACAATTAATTACTCAATGTACTTATGTATACTATCCCTGAACCTCTTGTTTTAATTGTAGTTAATCTGGTAACTTTTAAATGAATTTATTAATATATTGGAGTCCATCTTCTTAAAAAATGATGTTCTCTTAGTAATTCCTTAGTGGAATCTTATCCTCCTAATGGGGGAATGAATAATGCAAAGTGTAAAAACTGGGTTCAAATTTTTCTGTTTTTATTTGAGCTTCTTAGATATATCAACATGACAATTAACTAACTCAAAAAAATTTCCTAGTCTAAAAAGTCCCAAATTTTATTATAATAACAATAATAGAAACATAAGGGTTGAGTTAAAACTTTTGTTATTTGACTTGGTTATTGGCAAAGTAATTTAAAATTGTATTAAGATCAATTTTCTAGGAGATTTTTTTAACATAGAATGAAAATGTCTACAAGGAGTCTAAGAAAACAGACAACTGAAAACTGCTAATGAACACACCTAGACTAGAGAACTTTGTCAGATAGTGTCCCAAGAAAACCAAATAGCTGTATGAAATGAGACTGAAATGGACAATTTTATTCATTGTTTACATTTTCCCTTTATGTCTAATTATCCATATGGTCTACTTACTAAAGGGGACTTCCTCCTTTGATTTTATCAATGTGCTGTGATAGGGAGACAATCTAAAACTAAAAATAAAATAAAGTTATATGGAAACAAAAATATAAAATAGATAACTTAAAAATAAAATAATTACATAGAAGACAAAATACTTATGAGCCTATCTGCCAATACACAGAGGAACTATATGGACACAATTACCAAAAAAAAACCTCTTTATAGAAATAAAAAAGGGTCTAAATAATTGGCAAAAGTTAATTAGTCATTGGTAAAATAAGCCAATATAGTAAAATGATAAGATTACAACATTTAGTTTAATTATTCAGTGCAATCCCAATCAAACTACCAAATGATTACTTTATGGAGCTAAAACAAAAATATTAAAATTCATTTGAAGTTTAGTTGAATTTAATTTAATAAACATTAATTTAAAACCTACTATTTGTTAAGAATTAAGCTAAGTGCTGTAGATGTAAATTAAAAAAAAGTCTCTTCCTTCAAATTAAAAATTAAAAAAAAGAAAGTCTCTTCCTTCAAAGAGCTCACAATCGAATTGAGGAAGACAATACACAAAAAGAAGGTGAAAACTGAGGTGGTTGAAAGTGGGAGAGAAGGTATTCAGAATAGTAGCATGAGAATGCTGGAGTAAAATTGGTGGAATAAGGAACAAGAAGTCAAGAATATCTTGGGAACCCATGAAAAAAATGGAAAGGAAAAGGACTCAGCCTAATTTTAAACTTTATTACTACAAAACCATATTTGTTAAAAAAAAATTGGTATTGGTAACAAAAAGAGAAGTTGAGTAGTAGAGAAAATTCGGGATGCAACATAGAGAAACAAATAAGCATAGTAACCAGTTTTTGATAAAAATGAAGATCCTAGATTTGGGGGCAAGAACTCAGTATTCAATAAAAGCTGTTGGAAAAATAGTCTAGCAGAAACCAGGTATATAACAATATCTCAAGTAATATACTAGGATAAGCTCAAAATGAATACATGAATACAAGATATAAAGCAAATTAGATGATCATGGAAAGTTTCTTGTCAGATCTATGTCTAGAGTTCATGACCAAGCTAAAGAAAGAGAGAATCACAGAAGGTAAAATGAACAATTTAGGTTACATAGAGTTAAAAAGATTTTGTGTAAATAAAATTAATGCAGCTAAAATTTGAAGAAAGAAACTTGAAAAACATGTTTGCAGGAAACTTCTGTGACAAAGGTCTCTTTCCTTTTTTTATTAATTTATTTTAAAATTAAATATACAATGAGAAAAAAAGAAACATTATAAGCTTAAATATAAAACAAATACAAAATAAGAAAACAAAAAAAGCATTCCTCTTGAATATTTATGTGAATTTTCCTATTAAGTTCAGGAATTTTTGGCAACAAAATCCTGAAAGTCTCACAATTCATTGAAAATCCATTTTTTTTTCATTCAGAATTACGCTTAACTTTGCTGGGTATGATATTTTCATCCACAATACCAATTCTTTTGCTCTTTGATATATAGTGTTTCAAGACCTGCAGTCTTTTAAAGTCACCACTGCTAAATCTTGTGTGATTCTAATTGTGTCTCTGACATATTTCAATCTTTTTTCTTGCTTCTCATAATATTTTCTTCTTGAGCTGAAAGTTTCAGAATTTGACTATGATATTCCTGTATGTTTTCCTCATAAGAGCTCTTTCAGGTGATGATCAACAGATTTTTTTTTCTATTTCTACTTTCCTCTCTTATTCTAATGCTTTAGCACAATTTTATTTAATTATTTCTTGTATTATTGTATCAAGATTATTTTTCTTAATCATAGCTTTCAAGTAGTCTGATTATTCTTATGTTTTCTCTTCTTGATATGTTCTCCAGATCACTTGTTTTCTTGTGAGATGTTTCACATTCTTTTCTATTTTTTTCAGTCTTTATATTTTGTTTTATTATTTCTTGGTCTCTTGTGACTTTACTTGTTTCTCTTTACCCAATTCTGATTTTCAAGGAGTCATTTTCTTCCTTAAAGTTCTGGATCTCCTTTTCTAATTGGTTGACTTTCTTTTCATAATTTTCTTGTTTTTCTTCTGTTGTGCTTTTTTTTTTCAGTTTTTCCTCAATCTCTCTAATTTGATTTTTAAAGTCTTTTTAAAGTTCTTCTGTGAGTTCTCCTTGGGCAGATGAACATTTGATATTACTCTTTGGGGTCGAAGAGTGTTTCTTTGCTTCAGTATCCACTTCTGAAGGTGAACCCCAGTCTTCTCTATTCCCACAGTAACTTTCTATGGTTGGGTACTTTCTCTTTTGCCTGCTCATTTTTTTTAATTTGTAGCAGCTTTTTTTTTTTTAAATCACCTCTAGTCCTGGGATATGGGTTATGGTGCCTCTGCCTCAGATTCTTCTTCAGTTCTGCACTCTAACCTGGAACAAAAACCAAGACTTCCATCCTGCTGCAAGGGCCCACAGCTATCAACATCCCTGCCTCACTGCTTCAGCATTCACTATGCATGTGCATGTTCCTTCTCATCCAGGGCCATGTCACAGCAGCACAGCTGGGCCTGGCATTCCTTATCAGCAGAGGTTCTCTCAATCTTCCCCCATTTAGACATCAAGTTCCCTATACAGTCCAGGAGTGAAGATTTCTGTGACTGGGCTGAGGGTACCTCTCAACCAAGCTAGCTCTAGGGCTCACCACTTGCTGTTACAGTGGAACTAGCCTTTAGGTGTTTAGACTTCACAGGGACCAAACCTCAGTCCTTGAATTTTTCTTCATATCTTTTCTGGTTGACCCAGGTGGACCATTGTTCTACCCCAGCTCTCATTTTTTTAACCAGTCTAAGTCCACCCTGAGGTGCTATTTTGCCTTGTTTTTTGGGGAAATCTAGAGAGCTCGGCATTTTCTGACATACTCTGCCATCTTCCCAGAATCCTATCCAAAGGTGTAGGGAATTTAGGTAAACTTATATGAACTGAGTCATTTGCAAATTGAAAAATGGTCATAGAATGTGAATAAGCAGTTTTTTTCATTTGCAATATCAGAATTTATTGAAGTATTTTTGTTTTTATTAATTTATTTTGATTTATCAACAATCCCTTCCATATGCTTCTGAGTTTAAAATTTTTCTCCTCCTTCCTCCCCACCAGCCTCCCCAAGACAGCATACAATCTGATATAGGCTATACATATACATTCCTATTAAACATATTTTCACATTAGTCATGTTGTAAGTAAGAATTAGAACCAATAGGAGGAAACACCAGAAAAAGGAAACAAAACTCAACAGCAGAAAAAAGAATAGCAAATAGTATACTTAAATCTGCATTAAAACTCCATAGTTCTTTCTTTGGATGTGGATAGAATTTTCCATCATGAAGCCTTTGGAGATGTCTTAGATCCTTGTATTGCTGGGAAGGGTTAAGTTTATCAATATTAGTCATCACACAAGGTGGCTGTTATTGTGTACTGTGTTCTCTTGGTTCTGCTCATTTCACTCAACATCAGACTGTACAAGTCTTTCCAGGTTTTTCTGAAGTCAGCCTGTTCATCATTTCTTATAGCACAATAGTATTCCATTACATTCATATACTACAACTTGGTCAGCCATTCCCCAATTGATGGGTATCCTCTCAATTTCCAATTCTTTGCCACCACAAAAAGAGTTGCTATAAATATTTTTGTACATGTGGGTCCTTTTCCCTTTTGCACAATCTCTTTGGGATATAGCCCTAAAAGTGCTATTGCTGGGTCAAAGGATATGCACATTTTTATAACCCTTTGGGCATAGTTCCAAATTGCTCTCCAAAATGGTTGGATCATTTCACAACTCCACCAACAATGCATTAGAGTTCCAATTTTCCCACATCTTCTCCAACATTTATCATTTTCCTGTTCTGTCATGTTGGCCAATCTGATAGGTGTGATGTGGTACCTCAGAGTTGTTTTGATTTGCCTTTCTCTAATCAATAGTGATTTAGAGAATTTTTTCATATGACTATAGATGGCTTTAATTTCTTCATCTGAGCACTGTCATATCCTTTGACCATTTATCAATTGGGGAATGGCTTGTATTCTTATAAATTTGATTTAATTCTCTGTATATTTTAGAAATGAGGCCCTTATTAGAGAGACTGGTTGTAAAAATTCTTTCCCAATTTTCTACCTTCCTTCTAATCTTAGTTGCATTGGCTTTGTTTGTGCAAAAACTTTTCAATTTAATGTAATCAAAGTTATCCATTTTGCTTTTCATAATGTTCTCTATCTCCTGTTTGGTCATGAATTCTTCTGTTTTCCATAAATCTGATCGGTAAACTATTCCTTGCTCTCCCAGTTTGCTTGCAGTATCAGACTTTGTATCTAAATCACGAACCCATTTTGAATTTATTTTGGTATATGATGTGAGATTTTGGTCTATGCCATACTCTTTTCCAGTTTTCCCAGCAGTTTTTTTTCAAAGAGTGGGTTCTTATCCCAGAAGCTGGGATCTTTGGGTTTATCAAACAGTAGATTACTATAGTCATTGAGTACTGTGTCTTGCATACTTAACCTATTCCACTGATCCACCAGTCTATTTCTTAACCAGTACCAAGCAGTTTTGATGATTGCTGCTTTATAATACAATTTAAGATCTGGAATGGGTAGGCTACCTTCCCCCGCATTTCTTTTCATTAATTCCCTTGATGTGAATAAGCAGTTTTTAGAGGAATTAATCCATGCTACAAGTAGTCATATGGAAAATGCTCTAATAATTATATAATTATTATATGTTATATATAATAGTAATGTTATATTAATAATATATTATATACTATATAATATTATATATAATAAGTAATAAGTCACCAATAATTAGGGAAATACAAATTAAAACAAATCTCAGGGTTTTTTAAAATTCATTAGATAAGCTATGTTGACAAAAGGGGGAATGAGAAATACTGGAGGAACTGTGGGAAAACAGCTACTTTAATGCACTATTGATAGAGCAGTGATCTGCTCTAACCATTCTATAAAGGGATTTGGAAGTATGAACAAGAAGCTATTAATCTCACCACTCACTTATAATTCATCAATACTGGTTCTAGGTTTATAATTCAAAGAAATTAAAGAGTGAGCAAAATGATTCTTATGTATAAAAATATTTACAGCATCTCTATTTGTTATAGCAAATAATTGGAAACTGAGAGGATATCTATCAATTGGGAAGTGGCTGAACAAGTTTTAGTATATCAATATGGTAGACCAAATACTGTGTTGTAAGAGAAGATGCAGGACATGTTTGCAGAAATACCTGTAAACTCTTGTTTGAACTGATTCAGAGTGGAATAAGCAGAATCAGGAAAATAATTTATACAATCATAATATTGTAAAAATAGTCAACTTTAAATTTTATGGTACGCTGTTAAGCACTGTGGGCAATTACATCCAAAGGACTCATGATGAAATATGCTTTCCAGCTTTAGGGCAGAGAGTTGATATGCTCAGGGTGCAGATTGAATCATACTTTTTTTTACTTTCTTTTCCATTTTTGGAATATGGATATGACTAATGTGGAAATTCATTTTGCATCAATACATACATAAGTACATACATATATATGTACATATATATGTGTGTATATATATATATATATATATATATATGTATATGTCAGTTACACTGTCCTCCACCATAGTCATATCCAATATGAAATACTGTGCCAGCCATGGCCAGCATATTTGAGAAATGATGCTTTAACAAAAGGAAAATATCTAAAGAAGGGCAGCCAAAGTTGGCAGGGAGCTTTATTCTACACCATCTGAAGATCAACTGAAGGAAGTGAGTATGCTTTGCTTGGGGCAGAGACAGTTTATAAAGTTGTGCTAGTTGTCTTCTAATGCTTTGACATTGAAGGGGGTTTAGATTTGATTTACATGGCAGCAGGGAACAGAAATAGGACCAACTATGGAAATTACAGAGAGGTAGATGCTGGCTCGATGGGAGTGGAAAATTCCTGAGGATTAGAAATACCCAGAATTGGAATTGGGTTGCGTTAGGAAGTAGAAGGCTTGCCTTCTTTAGAGGTCTTCAGAGAAAGGCTAGGTGATTCAATAGATAGAATGCCAGCCTTGGACACTTACTAGCTGTGTGACCCTGGGTAAGTCACTTCACCCTGTTTACCTTAATTCCTCATCTGTAAAATTAGTAGGAGAAGGAAATTGCAAGCCACACTAGTATCTTTCCCAAGAAAGTCTTATATGGAGTCTCAAAGGGTCAGACACAACTGAAATGACTCAACAACTAACAAGAAAAAGAATAGATGAGCATTGCTTGGCCTGTTGCAGACAAGATATTTGTTCGTAGTAAGGTGGCCTTTCAGGTCCCTTTCAACTTTGAAATCATATAATTATGTGATTTAGGAAAGAGGATGAACAGATTTTGTTTTCCTATCAGTAGTTGGAACCTAGCAGTTAATTAGTGCCTGAGGCTTCTTAATTGCTTTGGGATGATGTCTCTAATCCTAGTCAGCATCTGGGGTTTGGTCACATTGTGAAGCTTCTATAGAGACTTTCATACAGGTGTGTTTCTCTGTGGAAGACTAGAGGACATACGGTGGGCCTTTCTTCCTCCTCCCAACACTTCAGGGTTTGCATGACTATACAGCCTCATTAGCAGAGGGCAATCTTGGTAATTTATATAGCATTTAAAGTTTGCAAAGCACTTTGTAGATGTTAATTCTTTTGAGTTTCATAAGAAATCTGTCAGGAACATATAATAAATGTTATTTTTCTCATTTCTCAGATGATAAAGTTAAGTCTCAAAGATGATACATGCAGAAGTTGAAGAGATATTTGTTTTCTCTCTCTCTCATTATTGATTTGAAATATTAGAGCCTCTGATGTAAAGCAAAATTTCCATGATCATAGAGACCTTAGGTGTCAGACCTTGCATTCAAACTTATGCTAATGAATCTGAGTTCACTTCTTTCATGGTTTTATGATGCATGACCTTCCTATGCTCATACAGTTATTAATTGTCACAGGCAGAATTTTCATCTTTGCATCCCAAAGACTAAGTGTAGTGCCTGGCACATACAGGCACTTAATAGCAGACTTGTTGACTGCTTTTTGTACTTTAGACCTCCACAAAACTTTAACTCCACTCTGTTTTTGTCAGCACTATTTCTGATAAGAATCAAAGATGTTTGTATCATTACTATTAGGTATTTAAAATGGCTTAGGTTAATTATTGTTTTCTGAACTTAATTGAACTTTTTTTCCAGCAATACGTCAGTAAAGGTAAATTCTGAGAATTTTCAGATGAAAATAAGAACATAAAACTTCCCAGCTGGATTGTAGTCTCATTGGCTGTCTCTTTAACTCCACCCCTTGTTTTCTGGCTATTATATAGCTTTCAGAATTTTTCAGGGAATTACAACAGCACTTGAAGTTGAGGTATTAAGAACTAAGGTGCAAGCAGAGACGAGGAAAAGACACAGAAATAAAAGGCTGATTGGAGAGCACAACAATGAACATCATCCCAAGCTTAAGTGCTGGAACCTGGGCACTACTTGTTCTCTTCCTGACTCTCTTGTTTCTGTAAGTGAGAATCTCCTTTTTTCCCACTACAATTTATCAAGGGATTAGGCAGCTCCTTTGTGAGTATCACCGGACATTTCACAATGATTGGTTTCTAATTGCTTCTACTCTTTGTATAAGGTAGATAAGGATATAGTTGTTATTTAGTATTTCTGTAACTGAAAATACTGACTTTCTTTGTTATATAAATGAGTTGACATAGTTTGCTAGAAAAAGTACCAAAGGAAAGCAGACTCCTTGATCAAAGCCTGCATTGTCTTTTTACCAAAAGAATAGACTTTTAGGATATTCGTTTGGTATTAGTCAAGTAATTTAAAAGCCAAGAAAATTCCTTTAAAAAACCCAAGTTCATATCAATTGTCTGTTTTTATTCTTTTCCAATTTTACTCCCTGTTATTTTACTTTTCACGGTTTAAAAGGTATTTCCTTATGTCCAATTTTTTTTTGCAGTTTAATTGCTGATGTTCATCTTGACAAAAACACTAGTCTTTTCTACCATCCAGTTTCTAGGGATTACATATGACACATTCTGCATTCTCATTTTCAAAGGCTTTGGAATGGGGCATCGCCAAAAGTTGAGTGCTGTTGTTCTGCTCCCTCTTTCTCTTTTGACTAATCACTGTGCTAGAAAGACAAGAAACTAGAAAACTGGTCAATGTCACGGATACATGTTAGAGATGGAAGCTTTTCTGTACAAACAATATGAGTTGCTCAATTATGCCTAGTGCTGTAGTACCCACAAACTGATGAGGTAGCAGTAGAACTGGTAGAGACCCAACCTTATCAGGTTGATGAGCTTGAGTAAGCTGCAGCATATAATGAAGGAAGAAAGAAAGGAACTCAGGAGGGAAGGGATTTAGAAAGGAAATATGAAAGTAAGAAAGATTTTTCTAACCATGTACTATATTCCAGGAACTGTCATACACACCTTAACAATATACGCATTTGATCCTCACAACAATCCTGTAAGATAGGTACCATTATTGTTCCCATTTTGCAATTGAGAAAACTAAGGCAAACAGAGGTTAGGTAACTTGCCCAGGATCACATATCTACTTAGTGTTGAAAGCTGCATTTGAACTAAGGGTTTCCTCTCTCTAGTTCCAGTGTTCCATCCATCAGGCCACTTAGCTCTGAAGAAATAGTGGTACAAGGATATCATGAAAGATGTCTCTACCCCTGCTTCCTACCACAATTACTAATTTCTATATGACGCTGAATAAATCCTGTTTTAATTAGCTGTGAACATGTTAGAGATATTAAAGAGATAGTATCCAATTGGAAGGGATGGTCAATAATGACAAATGGTATAGCGAGGTAAAGAACTTTGAAAATTGAGAAAAGGTCATTGAATTTAATTTCACAATCAAGAGATTGTTGTTGCCATTGAAAGAAGCAATTTCAGCTGAAAAATGACATCATAAGCGAAAATGCAAGTCAAGTTAGGCAAGCCTAGAATAGATCACAGATTCAGCCTCCAGCCCAGGGCAGAGCTTGGAGAGGGAGCCTGAAATCAGCACCCAAAACTCTGACGGAGGTCTGCAATACACGGACACCCAGAGATGATCAAACCCAGGCTAGCAACTTAGGGCTTGGGACAACCTCCTTACCAGGAATTCAGTGCCCAAAGCCCCCAGGTGAATATACTGTGGATTTAATACCCCACCCAAGAAAGCAGTATGAGAAACTCCAGAGGGGCTATAATGACATACTCAACTCCAAAAGTTTTCCAAGCTAGATCTGCAATACCAGGTTGCCCAGAACAAATGATTGAAGGAATGAGTAAACAAATAAAAAACATAAGAATTACTAAAAGACAAAGGTTATACAATCAGTAAACCAAGAGAATATCTATCTATCTATCTATCCATCCATCCATCAACAATTCCTTGAAGAAAACTACAGCTTGCCAACAAAACCAATTAGAATCCCTAAAAGAAACGATGCAAAAGCTAAACAACTTAAATTAAAATGATATTATAAATTAATTGAGCCTGATAGAGAAAAAAACTGGAGAAGAAATGAGAGGTGTGGAGGACACTCTTGGAAATGGTATTAATTGTTTGTCATAAAGGGAACAAAATCTTACCCAAATTATGCCTCCTTGAAAATTAGAATGGACCAAACAGAAGATAATGATTCTATGAAACAAGAAGAAATATCAAAACAAAGCCAAAATTGAAAAACCAATGATGATATAAGGTCTCTCATATAAAAACTGACCTGGATAACAGATCAAGAAAAGATTGTTTAAGAATTAATGAACTACCTGAAAGTCAAGACCACAAAATAAAAATCAGAAAATCAGTGGAGAAAACTTCTCACATTTCATTCAACTTGAGGGCAAATTGAAAACATTTGCCACAGTTCTGAAAAGAGATGTCTAAATGAAAACCCCTAGGTATATCAGAACCAGTATCCAAAGGTTCCAAAGCAAACTATTGCAAATATTAAAGAAGAAAGAATTTAAGTTATGAATAGCCATATATAGGACCTTGTAAGATTTAGCAGCTTACATTAAATAGTACAGAATGTGGTGTTCCTCAAAACAAATGATATACACTAGGTACTAAAAATAACTTACTCAGTCAAACAGTTTAATTATACTGGAGTAGAAGGGCTTGATGGTGAAATAGAGAACTTCCAAGCATTCTTGAAGAAAAGACCAGATTAAAGTAGGAACTTTAAACTACAAACTTTAGTGTAAAGAGATATATAAAAAAGTGAACAATTGGAAAAGACTAAAGTCTTTCAGGGATAAAGTCTTTGCATTCCAATTGGGTGAGAGATAGAATGCAATATCTCATAAGAACCATAGTGTGAGATGAAGCCATAGAAGGGCCAAATAAGATTGAGGCCTTATAAGTGATTTTTGTAATATTTGATTATCTTTAAGGAGAAAGGAAAGGGAGGAGGGATACAGGAAAAAAGAAGAGGAATGGAGTGGACATATCTCGTAATTGTAGTAGAATTGAAAGTAGAAATTCAAGTAGAATTGAAGTAAAAATTCAAACAAATGAGGAAGAACAGGGGAAGAGTATGACTTGAATCTCACTTTCAACTGACTACAAAGCAAAGTGAGCAGAACCAGAAGAACAATTAATATATTTTTAAAATTATCAATTTTGAAAATCCTAAGAACTCTGACCCTCATAATGATTGCCTATGAGTGCAAAGGATTGATAATTTAGAATGCTGTTCATCTCCTGACAGAGGTGATGGACTAGCTATTCAGAGGAAGAAATTCATTTTTGGATATGGACAATGTGGGTATTTGTTTTGTATGACTGTTCATTTGTTATAGAAGTTTTGTTTTCCTTTTTCTTTTCACAGTGTGTGTGTGGGAGAATGAGGATGGAGGGAGGGTAAGCCAACGCTTGTTAATATAAAGTTATTATTTTTACCAAAAAAAAGTGAAGGTAGAGCCTAGAAGGATATTGAATGGTGTTAGTTTGGGAACTAGAGTTCAAGGTAAAGATGAAAAATAAGATGTAGAGAAAAAAGAAATTATATGATGTGGTCAGACAAAGCAACTTTAGAATCACTGATCATAAAAGTGGAATATCTGGGGTGACAATGAGATCAAGATTGTTATTATTCCAGTATGTGACTTATGGAAAATAAAGCAATGGGACATAGGGGTTGAGATTAAGGAATAGGGAGGCCAGGGTGTTTTAGGGACTAACTGAATATTGATCTCACCTGGCATAAGGGTAGGCTATATTGCAGAGGAAGAATGAGCCAACATGTGAAGCCGTTGAGAAAAGAGAGCTATAATCCAGTGTGTAACTACTTCCAGAATTGAATTGGGTGAGATATATCTGGAAAGAATGAAACTAGAAGGAGGAAAGGTTGCCAAGTGATGCAGAGAAAGGATCTAGGAGTGGTAATAAGGAGCAAGGAAGGAGTATACTGAGTCCTCCACCAGGACTAGTTTATCTGAGGACATAACCCAGGAGATAAAGGGAAATGTGTTGATAATAGAATGCAGATCCAGAGGACACAATGGAAGAGGTGGGCAGAGCTGTATTGCCACCTGACAGGGGTAGGACTATAATGTGTAGGGATAAGACAATGGGAAATAGAGGCAGGGGAAGTGGGTGAGTTTTGCTTAGTCATGTGGGAACTCGATCAAATGGAAGAGTAAGCAATAGGAGTATGCTAGTCATAAGATAACAGTATGCTCTCTTTCTAGTATCAAGGAAGGATATTAAGAATGATGTAAATAGGTCTTCTTGCACATAAGATCCTGACAGTAAGATGTGTGGTGTCTAAGTCTTTGGTACTGGGGTGTGTTGTTAAGTTGAGTGAAGATATTGAGAACTGTGATTCCAGTTTTTGGTGTTTTTCTTCTAAAGTAAAGTGGTCTGGTGTCTGAGGCACCAAAGCTGGCTTGGCTCATGAAGAAAACGCATCATGTCTGAGGCCCAAGTCCTGAGCTTTTTTGGTTGCATGTAGGGTGCATTTACCCTGAATGTCTAGCAACAGAGAATTGGTACTAGTCACAACACAATAGAGGGGGGGTTACATTCCAGCAGCAATGCTGACTATGGTTTACTCGAGGCTTGCCATACTTTACTACATCTTGTCTCAGGCCTTACTGAATCTCAGGTGGGACTTCAGGTAATCTCACTTGGGTTGTATAATACCTCAGGACATTTGTGGGAGCCATAAAGTATCTCTGGAAATGTGCCCTTGGCACTTGGATCTGAGTGAACTCTGCCTTACCTCAGAGCTACCTTTATAGCTCCTCCCCTTCTGATTACTGACAAGTGAACTGCATCATTTATGTCTTTGGTCATTGCTTGGCTCTAATGTCTTCTTATTTTTCCTTTACTTTGCAGATATGGGACCTGGACACACAAGCTCTTTAAGGACCTGGGAATTCCAGGACCAACACCTCTTCCTTTCTTTGGCACTGTTCTTTCTTATCGCAAAGTGAGTTCCTATGAGTTTTCTTTACTCTGTTTGCACCATGGAAGGAGCATTTGCTCTAGGCTCAGGAGACTTTGGTACAAATGCCAGCTTTGATACTTATTATGTATGTGACTTTGGGCAAATCAATTTTTCTCCTTAGGCCTCAGTTTCCTCATCTGTAAAATGAGAGGTCTAGGATTCCGATTCTTAAGTTATAATGCACTTGTTCATCAGTATTATAGGATGGAATGTGTAGTAATGTTCAGGCCCACTTTTCATTGGACAAAGGGCTTCGTTAACAAGTCTTAGACACTGAATGTTTTATGCTAAATTCTGCCTGAGTGGTTGTCAGTGTTATCAATTCTCTCTGGCAAATTTACCATTGATTCAAGCAGAATTTCCTTTTGAACCCGGTACTTTAGGCGATCTTGACTAGACCTGTAATTTAATTGGCACAAGAATTCCCAGGTGATGTAATAGCTATTACCACCTGACTTTTCCCACAACTTTTAGTCTTAGAGAGTTACCTACAGTATGAATTAATTGCCTTACCCAGGGCCACCCAACCAGCATGTGTGAAAGGCAGAACTTGAACCAGGAAATTCTTGGTTTTAAGAACAATTTTGAGAGATCTCTATGCCTTTCCACTGACTACCCATGAGCGTTTATCTCCAGATGTTGATGCATAGATAGGAGAGATTACATGTGAAGCTTTAGATCAGAAGATGTGTCATGTAATGGAAAGAACTAGAGTTCAAAGACCGGGGTCGATGGGTCACTGGCTCAGGTAGGGCAACCATTTACCTTTTGTGTCCTTCAATTTGAAGCACAGTATTTTCACTTTTTTTGTTTTTTTTATTTCACATAGCTTTTCCCTTTTGTTCTGATTCTTCTTTCAAAACATGATTAATGTGGAAATATGTTCATTATAATTGTATATGTATAACCTGTATCACATTGTTTGCTGTCTTAGGAAGGGGGTGGAAAGGATGGGGGGAGGGAGAAAAAATTGAAAATCAAAATCCTATAAAAGTGAATGTTGAAAACTATCTTTACATGTAATTGGAAAATAATATACTATTAAGAGGGAAAAATAATCTTTTGATGAACATTTATTAATCATTTACTTTGAGTGATACACTGTGCTAGACATTAAATTAAGGATTCTTAACATGGGAAATATGATTTTTTGAATAACTATTTTTAGAAAAATTGGTTTCTTTAATAATGCTATATGTTTTACGCACTTTATAACATCTTTTTGAGAAGTGGTCCATGGGCTTTTCTAGACCACTAAAAAGGTCTATGATGCTTGAACAGTTAAAAACCCCTGAACTAGGGGAAATAGAAAGATAAAAAATTGATGGCAGGTGACCTCAATGAATCTATTATCCAGGAGAGAATGACATATATTGGGATACTTGTAATTTAAATGAGAACATAGTGAGAGCATAAGTTTATAGAGTGTATCAATCATAGTTTTTATTAAGTTCCTACAATGTTCTAGGTACTGAGTGACAAATACAGTAAATAGAACAACCCCTACTTTAAACAGGCTTTCATAGTATAGGGAAAAGATATTAAAGTTACAATCATGAGACCAAGAATCCTAAAAAAATCTCTTTCTACTGGAGAGATCAGGAAAAGCTTCATGGCAATGACCACATATGAGCTGGGTCAGATGTCAACAAGTAGAGATGGGGGTGGTCAACCATATCCAGGCAAAGTAAAAAACATAACAACAATAGAAAAAAATATAATTATTTTATATTTACCATCCTAATATAAGGCATTTTAAAACATTTTTCATCATTAAGAATTCATGCCCAAATCTGATTTTAAAATGTTTTTTGCAGGGTATGGCAAATTTTGACATGACTTGTTTTAAAAAATATGGGAGAACCTGGGGGTGAGTATTCTAAGTAATCTTTCCATTATACCTACACATTTCAATGGTCAGTCACCCATAGCTACCCACTCAAACAATTACATTTGTGAAGATAGAGGTATTGAAGATCTGTTTAATGCCATGCAATTTTATTTTAGGCCCATAACATCATAACAGATGTACCTAGTATGATATTATTCTGAGTCATGGATTCTGTACATATCCCCTTATTTTATTTCAGTGCTATGATAATGTGAATGTTGAAGAAATAAAGAAACACTGTATAAAGTGCCTACCATGTAAAGGCCTGCTGACCAATGTAGATACAAAGACAGAACTAAAAAAGAGTTCCTGCCTTGAAGAACCTTCCGTTCTGTTGTACAATTCAATGTGTAAAAAGAATAATAATGAAAAAAGATGATCAGAGAAGTAGTAACAAATAGAGCTATGAGGGTAACCAATGTTTCTTTTAAAATAATTTTACTTCAAAAGACTATTCTCCCACTTTCTTTAAATCATTTCAATGTCTTTGACAAGAATACCCCAAATTGTGTTATGAAGATTTGCACATGATCAGAACGACTGAACAACATTTGATTATATTTTTATTTATTTTATTAAATATTTTCCAATTTCATTTTAGTCTGGTAGCAAAGAGTTTTAAAGATGCTTGTAGATCACCTATGATTTTGAAACCTCTGATCTACATGGTTATCTATTTTCATAACTTTATTGGTTATATTTAACTCCTTTTTCTCCCTCTTATCTCAGTTTCCTTCAGTTTCCTGGAATTTTCAATTTCATCTCTGTAACATCTCTCAAGTCAATTTAATATTCCTATTGCCACCACTACCAACACTAGTACAAATTGTTATTATCACTCATATAAAGTATTGTTGTGACCTCTTGACAGGATTCTTCCTGCCTCCACTCTCCCTTCTCCTTGGTCCATTTGAAAAATAATACTTACTGGCTGATGGAGTGAAATCAGTGACTCACCTGAGCTCTCCCCAGATCTCTCCAAATACCTCTAAAAAGTGACTTTGAACAAATTCTAGAGTAATAGAACCCACAAAGATACAGAGTGAGGCAGATTTCCAGCCCAAGACAACCTAGAAGGTTGACAGGAAAGGTCTATTGCACCTGCCTGAGAGAGGAGCGAGCATCTAGTGTACAGACCCAGCCTAAGCAAAGTAAAAAGACTTTGGGAGATGGAATCACCAGCAGCAGTGATGGTTTCCAGTCTCCTCAGCCCACAGACACCAGAGAAAACTTAGAAGGTCAAAGGGAGAAGTCTGTTGAGACTGGGTGAAAGAGAAGTGCAGTACAACACAGGGCTGCAGGGCATTCCAATACAGCCCCTACACCAGCAAACCAGGAATAGGCCTTGGGAGTGACTGAATCAGCAGCGGTAGTGGTGGCAGCAACAGAAGCAGCTGCTCCTGGAGCTATTAGCCCACAGACTGAATATTTGAAAGTCACCTATTTTGACTTTGGGGATCCAAGATGGCGGAGTAAGTAGTAGGTAGCTCTCACCCTCCTTTATTGACCTTGAAAAAAACAGAGAATATTGCCCCAGGAAAAATCCTAAAATAGTAGAGTCAGCATAAAGACTAGGTACAGCAGTCTTTTAGCTCATGAGGCTAGGGGGATTAACGGGAAAGGTGCCTCTTACTGTGACTAAAGGGAACCAACACAGGAAGGGAGGTGTCCCAGCAAGCCAGTGGCAAGCCCCACCACAGAAGACTAGTATCCAGGCCCTAGCCCCCAGCACAAGAAGCCTGGGACAGTACCCTCTGTGTCCCATAAGATATCAACTTTAAAAGCCAAAAAAAAAAGGCAAACAAAATGAACAAGAAGGAACATAGAAAAACAATGACCATAGAAAAGTATCTACGTGGTAGGGAAGATCAAAACACAAATTCAGGAGAGGATAACATTGTCAATATGCCCACATATGAAACCTCAGAGGGGAATAAGAACTGGTCTCAAACCCAAAAAACCTTCTTGGAAGAATTCAAGAAGGATTTTAAAAGTCAAATAAGGGAGCTAGTAGAAAAATTGAAGAGTTCTTTTAGCAAAATGGAATTTTGACAAAATGGAAGAAAAGTACACTGAAGAAAACTCCCTAAAAAGTAAAATGGGCCAAATGGAAAAGAAGGTACAAAAGTTAACTGAAGAAAACAATTCATTAAAAATTAGAATTGAACAACTGGAAACTAATGACTCTGTGAGATATCAAGAATCAGTAAAACAAAATAAAAAAAATGAAAAAATAGAAGAAAATGTAAAGTTTCTCATTGGAAAAACAACTGACCTGAAAAATGGATCCGGGAGAGATAACTTAAGAATTATTGGTCTACCTGAAAGCCATGATGAAAAAAAAAGAGCCTGGACATCATCTTTCAGGAAATCATCAAGGAAAACTGCCCTGAAGCCCTAGAACCATAGGGTAAAATAGTCATTGAAAGAATCCACAATCACCTCCTAAAAGAGATCCCAAATTGAAAACGCCAAGGAATATTGTAACCAAATTCCAGAATTATCAGGCCAAGGAGGAAAAAATTACTTATTTTTAAAAAGTACCTATTTATTTTTAATGTTCTTTTAAAATTTTTGGTTTCATAATAATCACCCTCTCTAGTCTCTACCTAACCCCTTCAGAAGGCAAATAATATATCAATTATACATGTGAAGCCATGAAAACATATTTCCCTATTAACCTATTTAAAAAAATTAAAATAATGAAAATGGAAAACAATAGCTTCATCAGTTCTCCCTCTGGTGAGGGTGGTATTTTTCATCATGAATTGGTTCTTTTTAATTTTCTTTGATCATCTGGTCCATTCTTAATATGATTATTAAAATAATCTTTCTTGTGCCTAAATGTGTTTATGTTCACAATTGTACATAAAAGTCCTCCCTGGCTCCATATTGCCTCCTAAGTAAAATGCAAAAACTACTGCCTTGTGTTTGAGGCTCTTCTAGCATGTTACCACCTTATCTTCTCAGGCTTATTTCCTCTTAGTCCCTTCTATGCACTTTGTTCTTCAGCCAAATTGAATGACTCTTTGGCTCCCAAACACATTTGCCAATCTTGTGCCACTATGACTGCTCAGGCTATTTGCTGTCATTGAAATGCCCTCCTCCCTTCCTTTTCCTACTGAGTGCCTGACCATTCTTTAAAGCTTCATTCAAATGTCACCTCTTCAATGAAGTTATTCCCTTTTCCCGTCACAACTCACAACAATAATAACAACAATAAAATCTACTCTTTAATATTTTCAAAGTACTTTATATATGTTATCTTATTAACCTCATAACAACCATCTAATGTTGATACCATACTTTTCCTCCTTTTTCTAGTGAGGAAATTGAGCCTGAGAGAGGTTACTGACTTGCATGAGGTCACAGAGCTAGGAAATGGCTGAGGCAGGATTCTAACTTAAGCATGCACCAAGTATTTCATAACATTGTCTGATGAATTTTATTTTAGATTCTTGGTTCACAACCACATCTCAAATTAGAGGTAGCATATAAGGCAGCAGTGAACTCATGGCCATCAATTTATAGTTTTTACTTGCTACCTCTGTTAACAACAGTGCAACCTGGTGACTGCTACAATTTGTTCCATTTGGTGGTATAGGTTTTTTGATGGCAGACAACCTGTGTTGGCCATCACGGACCCAGAGACTATCAAATCAGTGCTGGTAAAAGAGTGCTATTCTGTCTTCACCAATCGTCGGGTAAGTGACAGTGGAAGACTAATATGGACAACAATGGGAAAAGCATGCTAGCCATGTTGAGGATCACACAGTTTTTAGACTACCTATAAGCACTTACTTCACCATTGACATTCTTGCAGAAGACAGGGCAGGCAAGACAGCCTAGCTTAGGGCAATGCAGCTTGAGGTAGAGACAGAAGGCAGCTTTTGTTGGATGATTTGAAGCCCCAACAATATCATTTGGGCCCCAAAAACTTGGCGGTGTTGATGCCTCCCCAACAACTAGATTTGCCTATCATGCAGCCCTCAGGTCCATTTTTAAAGGGAAAGGTCACTGTGGAAAATGGGCCTGCTCTCTTCATCTCCACAGGCAATAAGTGTTTACCAGCTGCCTCCAAGGGATAGAAGGACAAGGACATAGTCTGGGAAGGTCCCCCCAAGCCTCCTTTTCTACTTTTGGCCAGGCATTCACAGTCATGATCTTGGGGTAAAAAATCCTGTGGAGGAGGTGCTGGCAATCTCCACCTGTTGTCAAACAATTATCTCACTTGTTATATGTCAGCCAGAATAACTGAAGCAATTGATGCCATGAAGAAGAGAAAAGGGGTGATGTGTAAGGCAGGTCAAATTACCACCATCACCACCACCACCACCACTTCCATCACTATTTCACGTCAGACACTATGGGAAATTTCCTAGGATATGGGACCAAGGGGCTCTGGGAATAGCAATATTTTTAGCCTAGTACAACCAGCCATCATCCTGGAAAGCAACTTATGTAGTGATGCAGCCTGGAAAGTGCTCCTGCAGGTACAACAATCACAGCTTTTAAGTATCCAGAAAAGAAAATTTTTGCCACCAAAGTCCATGGACTATAAAAAGTCATATAACAAACTATAGTTAGAATAAATTAGTTTTGTATACTGGAAAATGTAACAGATCTCTACTTCTGGTTCCACCATTTAATACAAGAATGCCCTTTCCTTTTACCTTTTTCTTCTAGAGATTTGGTCCAGCAGGGATTTTGGAGAGTGCTATCTCAATTGCTGAAGATGATCAGTGGAAGAGGATTCGAACAGTGTTATCTCCAACATTTACAAGTGGAAAACTCAAGGAGGTAAAGCAATGGATATTGGTCATATTCTAGAAAACTAAGTCTTGGGGAGAGTAAAATAAAAGTGCTAATGATTTTCTCCAGTTAATGCCTAATTAATAGGCCTACATGTTTGAACTTCCTATAAGGGAATATTTTCTATCCTAGTTTTTTGATGTAAAATGGAGAGAGCACTGTCTCTGAAGTCAGACAACTTGATCGCCAATCTCACCTCTGACGACTATTACCTGAATGACCCTTGACAAGTCACTTAACTATTCTGGTTGCAATTTGCTCATCTTTAAAATGAAGTAATTTGACTACGTGGCCTAGAAGGCCTGTTGTTACTATAGATGCATGATTCTTTACATTTTAAAGTAGAGAAATGAATTTATGAAATACCATTATGCCTCTTAACTTTGTTTTGGAACTAGATTTTCTATGTATAACTATTGTCATTTGTCATTTAGATGTTTCCCATCATTAACCAATATGGAGATGTGTTAGTGAAGAACATGCAGAAGGAAGCAGAGAAAAGCAAGCCTGTAACCCTGAAAGAGTAAGTATGGGGCAACAGCTCTAGGAATCTGAGAAGCTGCAGGACATTCTGTTTACTTAAGCTCCATTTCTGCCATCTTTCCTTAGAAACTGAAGCACCCACTTTTAGAGTTATTCTCTTGAATTTTTAATTAACAAAGTAAGTGTAAAGGACAATGTGGTAGGATCTTCCCCTCTGAGGCTAAACACCTTGAGAAAGCCATTGATAATTGATGATTCTACTTTTGGTCCTTTTTTCTTTGTCTTTTCATATTCTGAATTCTCTGTAGTCTGGCTTCCAAGTTTGTAATTCAACTAAGGCTTTTATAACTTTTTTAAAAAACTTCTCCAAAATTACTATTGATCTTTTTTTTTACATTTATGAAAACAACTAAAACTCTTTTCTTAACCTCTTGCTTTATATCTTCCTGAAACTGTATTAGAATTTGTGCCCAAGTTGTGTTTTCCTTTAAGGATTTGCTTGTAGATATTTTTGGAGCTATTTTCTTCTGTGTTTTGAGTGTCCCTGTCACCATAATGGTTTTTTTATGGGATTCCTTTTTTGTTCATTTTTTTTCAACTTCATGACTTTAGACCTTATGTTAGGTCCAGATTCTATATAAATCTGGAGGAAACATCCAGATGTTGGTTCTGTTGTAGGTTTTTTGGGTTATTGGTTGTTTCGTTATTACAGACTCCAAAGTCTAATTCAAGCTGGGAACTTACAAACTTTTGATGCTTTAAGTAGTTTTATCCAGAGCAAAGTCTGATTAGTTCCTCAATCCTTCCCCCTTCACCAGCAAGGTCTGAGCTTTGCATGTTCCTGACCTTTATTTGGATCTGAGAAGCAATAGACTGCTGCTAGACTGAGGCACCATCATCCAGTTGGAAAACTCTCCTGGTTCAGTGACAGAAATGTAGGTTTCCCTTTGGTCCGAGAGTCCTCCCATTATTATCCCTCCATGGCCCTTAGATTGGCCTAAAAACTAGAGCTGAGACCAAACTCTTTTCCTGGGGTCTGAGGCACATTGTTGTTGCTTGTTTTTGAACTTCCCCCTTGCTTGGTAAAGCCTGTGACTCATTCTCACATCTGGGCCCTTCCATAATTCACATGGCATCTGTCACCCAAAAAGATGTAGAAAGTGACAACCTTCCTCTTGGCACCCCTTCCACTATCCTACATGAATCCCCAGTGTCCTAGTATTTTTTTAAGAACCTTTTATTTCCCTTGGGCAAAGTCTTTAGTTGCTGTAATATTCCAAAGGGCTAATTTCTGGCCAGTATCTACAGACCTTTACATATGTCTCCCCACACCAGCCTGGTCTGGACCAATGAATCATTGTTTTTCCTCCTTCTTGGATTTCCAAATCGTTAGCCAGTCTGGTTCATTTTCTATACTAATTTTGGGGTGGAGGGGCTCTCTGTGCTTCTTGCTTCTCTTCCGTATTAACTCTGTCTCTATTATTGCTATCTTAATTTTCATATCAAGACTTCATGTGGATTTTAATCTTTGTTGATCCCACTGCAGCATCTGACATTGTTGACTACCTTTTCTTTCCAGATGCTCTCTATTCTCTGTGTTTTTTTGATTCTGCTCTGTTTTGGTCCTCCTCCTATCTGTCTGTGCATTCTTTCCCAACTTCTTTTGCTGAATGTCCATTCATGAAGCACCTACCAATTGTGTCTTAGTCAGTCAAGAATAATTCATTGTTATTTAATTTATTAAGAAAAACATGAAAAAGATACCACATTCAAAATAAGTCTAGACAATATAAAATAACTGGGAGTACATTAGCCAAAACAAACCCAGGAACTTCATAAACAAATTTAAAAAAACTTTTTTATACAAATAAAATAATATTCAAGTAATTGGAGATATAGTAATAGTTTATGGGTAGGCAGGACCAATATAATAAAAATGACAATTTTGTCTAACTTAATTTATATATTCAATGCCATCCCAATTCAATTACTAAAAAATACTTTACTGAATTAGAAAAAGTAATAAGAAAATTCATTTGGAAGTACAAAAACTCAAGAATGACTGAAGAACTAATGAAAAAAAGTATAAAGTAAGTACCAGATTTTAAACTATAATTGAAGATAGTAATTATCAAAACTATCTTTTACTAGCTCCAAAATAGAAAGGTATATCAATGTAACAGAGCTGACATACAACTTACAGCCACAAATAAATATAGTAACCTTGTATTTGAAAAACATAAAGACTCAAGATTTTGAGATAAGAATTCATTATTTGGTAAAAATTGTAGGGACAACTAGACAGCCATATGGCAGAAACTGGGCATGGACCAATATCTCACACCATTTACCAAAATAAGGTCAAAATGGATTCACTGCTTAGCTGTAAAGAGAGATGTTACAAGAAGATTTGAAGAACTTGAAACATATTTATCAGACTTATGGGATAGGTAAACAATTTTTGAATAAACAAGAGATAGAGAGCAGAGTGAGGTGTAAAATGGATAATTTTGATTACATTAAATAAAAACAAAAAGTTTTGTACAAATAAAACTAGTGTAGCCAATATCAGAATGAAAGAAGAAAACTGGGAAAGCATTTTTATAGACAGTTTCTCAGATAAAGGTCTTATATCTCAGATATCTTGATTTCTCAAATCTATAGGAATATAAGTCATTCCCCAATTAGTAACTTGTCAAAGGATATGAACATGCAGCTTTCTGATAAATCAAAACAATTTGTGGTCATATGAAAAATGCTCTAAATATTTTTATTATCTTCCTTAAATTGTCTTTTATAAAAATTATCAATATCCTCAGTTCCTTCAACAAACCTTTGTTTTTGAATCATCTCACTAAAGTAGTCATTGGATACTATTTACTTCCAGTTTATCAATGTGCTTCTCCAAATATCATGCCCAGAACTTTGGACATAATAGATATGGTCTGACCAGGGCCAGAAGCACCAGGACTATTACCTCTTTCATTCTGGGTAATATGTCTTTCTTCCTGCACTCTAAGTGCCCATTTAGTTTCTAAATTATTATTTATTAGAAAATGCAAATTAAAACACCTTTGAGATGTCATTTTATACCTATCAAATTGGCTAAAATGATTGAAGAGAAAAGTGACAAATGTTAGAGGGGATTTGGAAAAAATTGGACACTAATTGATTTTTGGTGGAATTGTGAACTGATTCTACAATTTTGGAGAACAAACTGGAATTGGGCCCAAAGAGATATTAACCTGCTTATATCCTTTGACCCAGCAATAACACTATTAGGTCTATTTCCAAAGATGATTAGAGAGAAAGGAAAAGAACCTCTATGTTCTAAAATATTTATAACAGCTCTCTTTGTGGTGGTAAAGAACTGAAAATTTTGGGTATGCCCATCAATTGAGGAATGACTGAACAAGTTGTGATATATGATCTTGATAGAATACTACCATGTGATAAGAAGTGATTAACTTGATGATCTTGGAAAACACATGAATAGACTTGGACAAAATAATGAAGAGGGAAATGAGCAGAACCAAGAGAACATTGTATACAGTAACAGTAATTTTGTTTCAAGAACAAGTTTGAATGAGTAATTTTTTCTGTTATAAACATCCAATTTAACTACAAAGGACATATGAAGAAAGAGGCTATCTGCATCCAGAGAAAGAATTGATAAATAGAAGCATGTACAGAATGATTTTACACACACACACAAACACACATCTAACTATATATTTGTGTCTAATGGTAGCCATCTCTAGGGTGGGATGGAAGGAAAACAAAGGAAAAATAAATTTACATGATAACTATTATACATTTAAATGGAATAACAAGGAGGTGGAGCCAAGATGGCAGAAGGAAAGCGGTGACTTATTGGAGCTCTCCCCCCAAACCCCTCCAAATACCTATAAAAAATGACTCTAAACAAATTCTAAAGCAGCAGAACCCACAAAAAGACAGAGTGAAACAAATTTCCAGCCAAAGACAGCCTGGATGGTTGATCAGAAAGGTATATCGCGCGGGGCTGGGAGAGGAGCGCAGTGTGGCATGGGCATACAGGCCGCAGCAACCCTGGAGCAGGCCTCAGAGGGCTGAATCGTGGGCAGCTGTGGCGGTTTCCAGACTTCTCGACCCAGGAATGCCAAAGGCAACTTGGAAGGTCAGTGGGAAAAGTCTGTGACTCTGGTGAGAGAGGGAGCTAGGTCTCAGCCTCCCCCGGGAGCCACAGCTGTTCCCTGAGCTTCTGGCCCACAGACTGAGGGGGAATCAAGTGGTTGATCAGAGGGGGATTGCAGGGATCTCTTTGCCAGTGCTAAGGCAGGAATCTCTTGCTTTTCCGGTGCTTGGATCTGGGTCACAGTTCTGAGGGGTGGTCCTGGGGTGAGGAGGAGTGCTGACATGGTGAAGTTTCTTGTAGCGGTGGAGAGAAAACACCTTGCCCCTTATCATAGCACCTTGGAAGAACTGAAAATTCTCAGGTCCCTAGAAGTATCTCTGAAAACAGCTGGACAAACCCCCAAAACTTGGGACAGTACATTCACCGCATTAGAAGCAGACTTTTATCTTAACAGAGAGTTTAAAACTCAAGTAATTGACCAGGATCATGAGTAAGCAGTGCAAAAAGAGTCAGACTATGTTATCTTACTTTGGTTACAAAGAAGATCAAAACATATAACCAGAAGAAGACAATGAAGCCAAAGCTCCTACATCCAAAGCCTCCAAGAAGAAAATGAATCAGTCCCAGGCCTTGGAAGAGCTCAAAAGGGATTTTGAGAAGCAAATAAGAGAAGTAGAGGAAAAACTGAGAGTTTTGCAAGAAAATCATGAAAAACAAGTCAACAGCTTGCTAAAGGAGACCCAAAAAAACACTGAAGAAAATAACACCTTAAAAAATAGCCTAACCCAAATGGCAAAAGAGGTCCAAAAAGCCAATGAGGAGAAGAATGCCCTAAAAAACAAAATTGGCCAAATGGAAAAGGAAGTCCAAAAACTTACTGAAGAAAATACTTCCTTAAAAATTAGAATAGAGAAATTGGAAGCTAGTGACTTTATGAGAAATCAAGACACTGTAAAATGAATTAAAAAAAATGAAAAATTAGAAAACAATGTGAAATATCTCATTGGAAAAACAACTGACCTGGAAAATCGATCCAGGAGACAGAATTTAAAAATTATTGGACTATCTGAAAGCCATGATCCAAAAAAGAGCCTAGACATCATCTTTCAAGAAATTATCCAGGAAAACCGCACTGATATTTTAGAACCAGAGGGCAAAATAGAAATTGAAAGAATCCACCAATCCCCTCCTGAAAGAGATTCCCAAAGGAAAGCTCCTAGGAATATTGTAGCCAAATTCCAGAATTCCCAGGTCAAGGAGAAAATATTATAAGCAGCCAGAAAGAAACAATAACACAATCAGGATAACACAAGATTTAACTGCTTCTACATTAAGGGACCGCAGGGCATTGAATATAATATTCTGGAGGGCAAAGGAGACAGGATTACAACCAAGAATCACCTACCCAGCAAAACTGAGCATAATCCTACAGGGGAAAAAATGGTTATTCAGTGAAATAGAGGACTTTCATGCACTCTTGATGAAAAGACCAGAGCTGAATAGAAAATCTGATTTTCAAATACAAGACTCAAGTGGAACATGAAGAGGTAAACAGGAAAGAGAAAATCATAAGAGACTTATTAAGGTTGAGCTGTTTACATTCCTTCATGGAAAGATGATATTTGTAACTCATGAGACCTTTGTCAGTATTAGGATAGTTGGAGGAAAAAATTACATGTATGTATAGCTAGATAGATAGATAGACAGATAGAGGGCACAGGGTGAGTTGAAGATGAAGGAGTCATATCTGGAGAATAAAATTAAGGGGTGAGAAAGGATTATACTAGGAGAAGGAGAAAGGGAGAGGTAGAATGGGATAAATTATCTCACAAAAAAAAGAGAAAAAAAAGCTTTTACAATGGAGGGGAAACAGGGGAAGGTGAGAGGGAATGAGTGAATCTTATTCTCACAGGATATGACTTAAGGAGGGAATAACATACACACTCAATTGGGTATGGAAATCTGTCTTACCCTACAGGAAAATGGGGGGGGAAGGGGACAAGAGAGTAGGGGGATGATAGAGATGAGGATAGATTGGGAAAGGGGATAATGAGAAACAAGTACTTCTGAGGAGGGTTAGAGTCAAAACAAAGAATAGAATAAATGAGGGAGTGGGATAGGATTAAGGGAAATAGAGTTAGTTTTTCGCAGCATGTCTACTATGGAAGTGTTTTGCGTAACTGCACATATATAATCTATATTTAGTTGCTTGCCTTATCAATGAGGGTGGGCGGGGCAGAAGGAAGGGAGAAAATTTGAAACCCAAAGTTTTAAAAACACATGTTTAAAAAAAATGTTTTCACATGCAACTGGGAAATAAGAAATACAGGAAATGGGGTACAGAAATCCATCCTGCCCTACAGGAAAATTAAAGGGGAAGGGGATAAAAGAAGGGGGGGGGAGAGATAGAAGGGAAGGCAGACTAGGGGAAGGGGTATTCAGAATGCATGCCATCTTGGGGTGGAGGGAGGGGTGAGATAGGGTGAAAATTTGAAACTCAAAATCTTGTGGAAGTAAATGTTGAAAACAAAAAATAAATTTAAAAAATGCAAAAAAATTTTAAAAAAATAAATGAAATAGCAAGTTGCATATAATAGATTTGCATTTTCATGTGCAAGCATATTTTTTATTACACCATGTTATGGAAATGCTTGTGTTACTCCATAAATTAAAAATAAAATAAATAAAAATTACAAAAACAAAGAAAAATATGAAGATAAGAGTGGCAATGATAGTATAGCTAATCTGAAAAAGACAGAAGAATATGGGGTTAAAGATATAGCTGTTAGTACCTTCTCCTGTGTGGCCAACCTCTTCTTCTGTGTGTACACACATACACACACACACATTCATACATACACATATATGTATATATGTAGTTAAGTATATATATATATATGTTTATGTATGTATCCGATCTCTATTTGAATATAAGCTTCTTGAGGCCAGAGAATTTTTTGCATTTTTCTCATATCTCCAGTGGCTAGAATAGCTCCTGGCACACAGTATGCACCAAGTAAATGATAGCTTATTAATCGGACATAAAGAGTATTCACACCGTGGGGAGGAAAATGTATTCCTCATTAAATGAGGGGAACCTAACCATCTCTAACACTTTAGGAAAAAGAAGTGATAATACCAATTAGCACTGCTATGCATTTTGTCCCATGAATGTCCAAGCTGTCATTCATTCATTCATTCAACCACTCATTCATTTATAAAATGCTTTTGAACTTCTAGGTACTTGGTGAGAAGAATCAACATTTTTCTGAAAAAATTTCACCCAGTAGATTCAACTGATCATTTTCAACTCTGGCCCATATGCCCTGCTGGCTTGAATGTAGATCACAGTAGACAAACCTGGGCAGACCACATTAAAGTGTAATAGAGAAATATGTAATAAAATAAAAAGTACAATAGAACAGAAGTAATATTAGTATGTGTTTTTCTGTTTTCAATACATGGCTCACAGGTATCCTATAGAACGGTTTAGTGATCCCGGTTTCTACTGAGTTCTACACCATGGGTTTAGAGGCTCACTTCATGTCTTTACTTGGAATGGAAAAGATGCAGTGCCTGTTCTGAGTCTTTTTCTTTTTTGCTTTCTCTCCTCAGAATTTTTGGGGCTTACAGCATGGATGTGATCACCAGCACTTCATTTAGTATCAATGTTGATTCCTTGAATAATCAGAATGATCCCTTTGTCAGAGAAATCAGGAAGTTACTTAAATTCAATTTTCTGGACCCACTCCTACTTACAATAAGTAAGTTGGTTCTTCTTTACAGATATAAATAATTAAAAATTCAATGATCCTGACATACCTAAAGATACTCAATAACTCAAAAAGTTGGATCATAGATTTAGAGATGGACAGAAACTTAAGAGCCATCAAGTTTAACCCCTTTATTTAACAGAGGATTAAACTGATGCTTACAGAGATTACAACACAATCTCAGGAATTTTGGAGATTCAATTCTTTAATTACTACTGTTTGGGAGGGAGGGCTTTCAGAGAGCAACTGACCTAAATCCTCAGAGGAATTATTTGTTGATTGAGTCAGTCATAGGTAGCTTAGCAGTTAACCTAGAAGACTAGGGATGGGCATAGGATATTTGATTTTGGAGAGAGATTCCCTTCCATTGTTTGACTTTTCATTGACCCCCACCAGTTCACAGACAATCAGTGAGCTCAAAAATGAAATGAGTAAGCCATGTTACAATTTGTACATATGGTGCCATCTCCCCATCTACACTCCACGTAAAGGTGGTAGCATCACCTATAATTTCATGAGGATTTGTTTTTATTTTCCTCAGCACTTTTTCCATTCCTTGTTCCTTTGTTAAAAACATTGGATATAACTGTATTTCCAAAAGAAGCAACAGATTTCTTAGCAAAATCAATTAAAAAAATAAAGGAAGAACGAAAGAAATGTTCACAGAAGGTAAGTAGATCTCTCCAATATTCAGAATAAGAATATATGTACATTATAAATAGTGGTATTCTTTATCCTCAGGGTAGAGCAAACAAAACTTGTATTCCCCTCTATCTGATATTTATCTTTGTTCATTAAAATTTTTATTCAATTCCAATTGTCAGATATTTTTGAGGACTTACTGTAACCTGAAAAAGTGTCACTTTGTGACTTGTAGGCTCATTTCCAGCTCTAACTCTATGCTCCCATTATTTAATATTTGCCAGACTTAGTGATCTGTGTCTGTGGAAGTACAAAGAGAAAAGCTGTCCCAGCTCTCAATTAATTTACAATGACATATGTGGGATAAGACACATACTCAATATCATATTGCAAATTAGTATATGATGTGTAGCAAGAACCCTAGGAAGAAGAAAGTACCTTTCTTCTTTATTTACACACTCTCAAAAGGGCCTTGCTAACAATACCAAAAGCTATATAAGAATAAGAACAAAAATTATAATTATACCAGTAATTTTGTACTCAAATTCTTCATGTGGGCTCTTGGCCCACATTGGGAGCATTTTTCATTTTCTTGCAAAGCTTCTACTCCGAGACCTTTTTCTGGAACAGCTATGACTCTTAATTCTTGAAGGCCAGCTCAGAAAACTGCAACCAATTGTTGATCCTTGCAAGCTATGAAGTCTTCAAGCTTAAGCATGTTGATTTATTATATGTTTGCTGACCTAAGACTAATCTAGGTCCTAGGTATGTCTATTGGTTGACCACAGTGAGATCCATTTCTTTGCCTATAGTGATCCTGGAAAACCAGCCATGAGGTTATTGTATGATTGCAATCTGTGGTGTCCACATCAATTATATTTTAAACCATTGAGGTCCTTTCTGTCAGACTTAAGAGAATTCATTTCCTAGAATATTTAATATTTTCTTTTAGGTTCTGCAGAATATGCTTCCCTTCCAAAACCTTGGGCTGGTGATTGGGACATCATCTTTTAAAATTTGGGAATCTGATTTTAAGTTCTTATATCATTCACTTGAGGGTAAAGGTCTTTGGCCCTCCAGGTCCTTTGTGGAAGTGCCTTGAGTAGAATTCCAATTCTGCCACTTAGTTGAAGCCACAATGTCTCTAATCATTCATATCTTTACTTGTCTATCCTACATCAGGAATATTAATTTGCTGTGTTCATAGCTAATTTCTATATTCTCAAGTGTTTTCTCAACATTAGTGTTTTCCATCACTCTTCCAGCATCGCTTAGATTTTCTTCAGCTTATGATGGATTCTCAGACTTCTAACAATTCAGAGACACACTCTCACAAAGGTAAGTCGGGCATGAGGGTAGCCACAAATTGGAATCTTGAGGGCATTATCTGTGGAAGTATGAAAACATTTCCAATTTGCTTAGATGATATGCCAAATGTCAATAACAATGACAATGGCAATGATGTTACAGGGTTTTAGGATTTGCAGAGCACTTTACATATATTACTTCATTTGATCTTCATAATAATTCTGTGTGCTTGATGTCATTCTTATTTCTATTTTAGAGATGAGGAATCTAAAGCTGAGAGAGTTTAAGCAACTTCCACAGTATCAGAGCTAGTAAAACTTTGAAGTAGAATTTGAACTCAGAGCTGACTTCCCTCTAAGTCCAACACTCTGTGGTATCACCTAGCCACATCAGAAAGATGTTTGACATCGGCAGGATGAGCTAGATGGAGTCAATTTTCAAAAGTATATTTGAATTTGTGATGGTCAAGTTAGTCTGAAGCATGGATGGTGACATTAAAGTCCCTATTTCATCTATGCCTAGGAAGATAATGAAGCATAAGGAGGTGGGAAAAACACTTTTTTTTTCAAGAAAGAAAATAATTTATCTTATTCTAACTATGCTTTTAAATACTTGAGTGATCCTGCATGCATCACCTCATTTGTCTGGACTTGCATGTCATAGGTAAAAGAAGGGTATTGGTCCAGATGATCAGTCAATTATCTTCTAGCTCTAAATCCTATAATTTTACTCTATTCCCTGGCCTACAGCATGTTTATTTGTGCTTTAGCTAGCTGAACAGCTATTTGGCACATAGGATAAAGGGCCAGGCCTGGAGTCAGGAAGATTCACCTTCCTGAGTTCAAATCTGACCTCAGACACTAACTAGTTGTATGACCCTGGGCCAGTCATTTAACCTTCTTTGCATCAGTTTCCTCATCTGTCAAATGAAGTAGAGGAGGAAATGGAAAAATCACTGATATCTTTGTCAAGAAAAACCCAATTAGAGTTCACAAGGAGTCAGCCATGACAGAAACAACTGAATAGCAGCCATACAGGAAAGAAAAAAGAGACTGATCTGAAGATACAGTATAAAATAGTGCTTATAAAATGAACACTATTCTCATTTAACCATAAGTAGGATATAGACTCTCCTATGTGGAGAATTCTTATTAGAATTCAGCTGGATGGAGGCAACATTATTAAGTGAAGGGGGAACTGGAGTTGGGAGTCAGAAGGCCAGATTCTAATCTCAGCTTCAGCCACTTGCTAGATCAGTGACTTTGGAACAGTTATCTTATCGTTCTGAACCTCAATTGCCTTATCTGAAGAATGGAGAGGAGCATTCTTACACTAGCAATTTCACAGGTTTGTTATGGTGGTCAAATGAGGTAATTTATAAAAATAATCTATAAAAACTAGGCATTTTGTATAGAAATGGAACCAATGTTTATTGTTACCTTCTGCATACCTTCCCTTCATGGAGTTCATCAGAGATAGGATATAGTGGGGTACAGTGGAAAGAGCGTGGTCTCTGAAGTCTGAGAACCTAGGTTTAAATCTGAACTCTCTCACCTTTGAGACTTTGGGAAAGTCACTTAACTTCTTCAGGTCTCACGTTACCGATTACATGGCTATTGGGGTGCCTTCCAGCCCTAAATCTGTGATTTCCTTCAAACATCTCTCCTCCATATTTGCTTCACTCCCTACTCAACCACCCTACCACAGGCACTTATCTCCTCTCCTCTGGACTATTACTAGAGCCTTTTAGTGTATCTGTCCTATGACACTGCGCTAGAAAGAAGAGAGAATTCCCTGAAATGAAATCTCACTTTTATCACATCCAGAAATAACAAATGAGGATGAAGTAGGTGTGTGGAAAGAATGGAACAAATATCGGAGAAATTTGGTTGAGCAATCCCAGTTAGACTTAATCTTTTTCCTGCCTTGTAATGATAGATTTTGGTGGAAAATTCTTGTCATGCATTTCAGATCTTTTCTAGGTATTCTGGACAGTCAGGTAGATGCCTTTCCTAACTTCTTGTGATATGACTGAATGATGTAACAGTGGTATGATGACTTTATCTGAATTTTCCCTTGACTCTATTTCAGATCTGAGTGATGAGGAACTCCTGGCCCAATCTATTATCTTTCTTTTTGCTGGCTATGAAACCACCAGTTCAGTTCTTTCTTTTCTTTTTTACAACCTGGCCACCAACCCTGAGATCCAGCAGAAACTTCAGAAGGAGATAGATGCAGTTTTGCCCAACAAGGTGAGAGAATGAGAGGAATAGAGCTGCTACTGAGGTTCAACAGTTTTGTCACAGGCTCAAAGAGGCTCATTTTATGAAAATATTTATACAGATACAAATCTCATTTTGACAGAGCTCAGAAGTTTTGAATCACTTCATTAGCATATTGACCACTGCAGTGACTCCCAACATTCCACAAGTTCAATAGTAAATATATTTTTATAGCTTTCCTCCAGAAGGTATTACTGTAACATCTGGTGACCAGATGTACAATGGAGTTGGCATAGACTCATTCTAAGACCAAGTAGAGGTAGTTGTGATAGCCTACTAAGTACTCAGAACTTAGTACTTACAACTGTTTGTTGTCTTTGCAGGAAGCGGTCACATATGATGCCGTGGTACAGATGGAGTATCTAGACATGGTGATAAATGAAAATCTCCGCCTATTTCCCATAGCTGGCAGGATTGAAAGGGTTGCTAAGAAAACTGTTGAGCTCAATGGACTAAGGATTCCTAAAGGCACAGTGGTGATGGCCTCACCCTTTGTCCTCCATCATGACCCAAAATATTGGCCAGAGCCAGAGGAGTTCCGTCCGGAAAGGTAAACACATTCTTTTAAACAAGGGGAAAGATTACTCATTGTGTTCATTTGAGACAGTTTAGAGAGAACATTGAATTGGGAGACAGGATCACTTATTTGTAGAAGTTTTTAAGCCCTTAGTAGAATAGTAAAATTCTTTTTAAGACATAACAGATAGAGGATATGGTGCTACATTCAGAGTCAGGAAGACTTGAATTCAAAGCCCACCACTGATACCACTTGTATGGCTAAGGGCACTAATGATCTCATTCTACACAGTGACTCTTCCAAACATTTTATTCCCTCCTCAAACCTCCCATTGCTCCTCCTCTTTCCACACTCTCAGCTGAGATCATTCCCTGATATTTTACCAGAAAAAAAAAATGAGGCTATTCATTGTGAACTCCTTCTTTTCCCCACTTCCTCATCTCCCAACACTCAGATGCCTTTTACTACTAGCCCCTCCTTTACGTCTGCATCACATAATGAAATAACCTTATTCCTTACTAAGGCTAATTCCTTTTCTTGTCCAAGTGAGTCCATCTCTTCTAAGAGATTGCCCCATCTGTCATCAACACTCTTATTTCCAATCTATCCCTGTCTACTGATTAATTTCCTACTTCTCACAAAAATGCCCATGAGTTTTCTTTCCTGAAAAACCCCCCACTTGATCCTTCTCTCCCTGTTATTGTCCTATATCTTTTCTGTCCTTTATAGCTAACCTCTTCAAAAAATTTACAATACAACAAAAAGGCTCACACCTGACCTGCAGTCAGGAGGGCCTCAGTTCAAATCAGGCCTCAGGCACTGACACTTACAAGCTGTGTGACCCTTGGCAATTCACTTAACCCCATTGCCTTCCAAAGAAATCCAAACAAACAAACAAAATGTTGGAGGCAGCTAGGTGGTGCAGTGGATAGAGCACCAACCCTGGAGTCAGGAGGACCTGACTTCAAATCTAGCCTCAGACACATGATACTCACTAGCTGTGTGACTCTGGGCAAGTCACTTAACCCCGATTGTGTGGCAAAAGAAAAATAAATAAAAAAATGAAAAAGGTTCATACTACAATAGGTGCCACCACTTTCTCTCCATTTACCCTTTTCTTCTTCACCTTTGGATTTTAAAGAATTAAATAAAGTCTTTTGTTGTTTTGTTGTTCAGTCATGTCTGACTCTTCATCACCTCATTAGGGGTTTGTTGGCAGAGATGCTGGAGTGATTTGCCATTTACTCCCCCAACTCATTTTACAGATGAGGAAACAGAGGCAAACATGGTTAAATGACTTGCCCAAGGTCACACAACTTATAAATTTCTGAGATCAGATTTGAATTAAGGTCTTTCTGACTCCAGTACTGGCTCTCTATCTATTCTGTCACCCAACAGCCCAAAAAATCTTCAGTCTAAGTGAAATACTATTGCAATAAGAGATCAATAGTCTCATTCCTTTTATTTCTTAGGAAGTTAAGGTTTAGCATCTCTACAATGTAAATAAAATTGATACTAGAACAGGTTTTTGAGAGTCTATTGAAATCTCTGCCTTTCAAGCCTAGTATCAGATTTTTAAAAATGGCAAATAACCAATAGGGCATAATGATAGGAAGGAATTGTTCTGAAGATATACAAGTAGTGCTTTAGATATTGAGACTGTCTTAAGGCAGATCTCTTGATATTTACTTTTTTGTCTCCTTTTTATTTTTTATGTTGATTTTTTTTATTTAGTACTTTATTTTTCCCCAGTTACATGTAACAACAATTTTTAACATTCATTTTAAAAATTTGAGTTCCAAACTCTCTCCCTTCCTCCCTTCCCACCCTTGCATTGAGAAGGCAAGCAATTAGATATAGATTATACATGTATAGTCATACAAAACACATCCATAATAGTCATGTTCTGAAAGAAAACATAGACAAAAAAAACCTTGAGAAAAATAAAGTAAAATTTTTAAAACATATGATTCAATCTGTATTCAGACACTATCGTTTCTTGTTCTGTGAGAGATAGCATTTTTCATCATAAATTCTTCAGAGTTGTCTTGGATCACTGTATTGCTGAGAATACCGAAGTCATTTACAACTGATCACCTTACAATATTGCTGTTACTTTGTACACAGTGCATTTCACTCTGTATCAGTCCATGCAAGTCTTTCCAGGTTTTTCTGAGAGCATTCTGCTCATCATTTCTTATAGTACAATAATATTCCATTATAATCACATGCTACAATGCCCAGCTGATGGGCATTCCCTCAATTTCTAATTCTTTATTCCCAGAAAAGGGTTGTTATACATATAGATCCTTTTTTTGGTTTTGTTTTTTATCTCTTTTGGAATACATACCTAGTAGTGGTATTGCTAATTCAAATGGTATTCATGGTTTTATAGCCCTTTGGGCATAGTTTCAAATTGCACTACAGAATAGTTGAATCAGTTTACAACTCTACCAACAGTGTATTAAAGTCTCATTTTTCCAGTCTCCCCTCCAACATTTGTCATTTACCTTTTCTGTCCTATTAAGACAGTCTAATAGACATGAGGTAGTACCTCAGAATTGTTTTAATTTGCATTTATCCAATCAACAGTGAGTTAGATCATTTTACATATGGCTATAGATAGCTTTGATTACTTCATCTGAAAACTGATCATATCTGTTGATCATTTAGTAATTGGGGAATGGCTCTTATTTTTATAAATTTGACTCAGTTCTCTCTATGTTTGAAAAATGAGGTCTTTATCAAAGAAACTTGCATCAATTGTTTTTCACAGATATTATTACTAACTGTATTTCCCTCCATCCTATTCCCCTACCCCAGTTTATTCTATTCTCTCTCTCCTTTCACTCTGTCCCTCCTCAACAGTGGTTTGCTTCTGATCACATCCTACCCCATTCTACCCTCCCTTCTATCACACCCTCTTTTCTTATACCCACCCCCCCCCCCACTTTGCTGTAGGGTAAGATATATTTCAATACCTAATTGTGTGCATATGTAATTCATTCTTTGAGCCAATTCTGATGAGAATAAGGTTCACTCACTCCCCCTCAGCTCCCCCCTCTTCCCCTCCACTGCTGTAAAAGCTTTTTCTTGCCTCTTTTATGTGAGATAATTTACCCCATTCTACTTCTCCCTTTCTCCTTCTCCCAGTACATTCCTCTCTCACCCCTTAATTTTATTTTTTAGATATCATCCTTTCATATTCAACTTACAGCTGTGCCCTCTGTCTATATATGCTCCTAAATACCCTAATAATAAGAAAAGTCTTATGAGTTAAAAATATTCTTATGTAGGAATGTAAAGAGTTTAACCTCATTAAGTCCCTTATGATTTCCCTTTCCTATTTATCTTTTTATGCTTCTCTTGAGTCTTGTATTTGAAAGTCAAACTTTCTATTCAGTTCTGGTCTTTTCATCAAAAATTCTTAAAAGTCCTCTATCTCATTAAATATTCAATTTTTCCCCTAAGGGATTGTACTCAGTTTTGCTAGGTAGGTGATTCTTGGTCATAATCCTAGCTCCTTTGCCCTCTGGAATATCGTATTCCAAGCTCTCTGATCTTTTAATGTAGAAGCTGCTAAATCTTGTGTTATCCTGACTTTGGTTCCACAGTACTTGAATTGTTTCTTTCTGACTGCTTGCAATATTTTCTCCTTTACCTGAGAATTCTGGAATTTGGCTATAATATTCCTGAGAGTTTTCATTTTGGTATCACTTTCAGGAGGTGATCAGAGGATTCTTTCAATTTCTATTTCACCCTCTTGTTCTAGAATATCAGGGCAGTTTTCCTTGATAATTTCTTGAAAGATGATGTCTAGGCTCTTTTAATTTTTTTTTTAAATTTATTTATTTAGTTTTAGTTTTCAACATTCTCTTCCATAAGCTTTAGAGTCTTAAATTTTCTCTGCCTCCCTTCCCTCTCCCCACTTAAAGACAACACACTATCTGATATAGATAGATTCTTTTTTTGATCAAGGCTGTCAGGTAGTCCAATAATTTTTTAATTATCTCTCCTGGATCTATTTTCCATGTCAGTTGTTTTTCCAATGACATATTTCACATTGTCTTCAATTTTTTTATTCTTTGGCTTTGTTTTATTGCTTCTTGTTTTCTCATAAAGTCATTAGCTTCCATTTATTCCATTCTAATTTTTAAGGAATTATGTTCTTCAGTGAGCTTTTGAACCTCCTTTTCCATTTGGCCAATTCTGCTTTTTAAAACATTCTTCTCCTCATTGGCTCTTTGGAACTCTTTTGCCATTTGGTCCAATCTTTTTTTTAAGGTGTTATTTTCTCCACTGTTTTTGAGTCTCCTTCACCAAGCTGTTGACTCTTTTCTCATGATTTTCTTGCATTGTTTTCATTTCTCTTCCCAATTTGTCCTCTACCTCTTTTACTTGATTTTCAAAATCTTTTTTGAGCTCTTCCATGGACTGAGACCAATTAATATTTTTCCTGGAGACTTTGGATGTAGGAGCTTTGACTTTGTTATCTTCTTCTCAGTGTGTGTTATGATCTTCCTTGTCACCATAATAACTTTCTATAGTCAGAGTTTTTTTCCCCATTGTTTGCTCGTTTTCCCAGCTTGACTTTTAACTCTTTGTTAAAGTAGGCCTCTGCTTCCAGGGTGGAGGGTACACTGACCTAAACTTTAGGGGTTTTGTGCAGCTGTTTTCAGAGAGACTTCAGGGATCTGTATGTTCATTTCTTTCAAGGTAGTATGATCTATGGAGAGGTGTTTACTCCTCTCCTGGCCTCTGCTCTGATCTGTGAGTGACCACAAACACTCTTTTCTGCCCTGGAATTGTAAGGAAGGTCCCCTCTCCACTGCTGCCACAAACTTTGCTATGCTAGTGCTCTTCCTTGCCCCAGGACTGCCACCCAGTACTGCAATCCTGATTCAACTATGGACAAAGCAACAGAGTCCTGCCTCACTGCTTACAACAAGACCTACATAATCTCTTTCTGACCAGCTCTATCCCTTAACTGTCTGTGGGGGAGAGCTCTAGAAGCAGCTATTGCTGTTGCCACTGCTGATTCAGTCACTTCCAAGGTCTGCTCCGGGTTTGCCAGGCCCAGTCTGCACTAATGTGGAATGTGCTGAACTGTGCTCCTGTCTCATCTTTCTTACTGATTTTCCAAGCTATTTTGGGCTGGAAATTTATTTCACTTCATATTTTTACGGGTTCTGCTTCTCTAGAATTTGTATAGAGTCATTTTTAAAGGTTTTTGGAGAGTTTGGGGGAGAGTTCAGGTGAGTCTATGCCTTTACTCTGCCATCTTGCTGCAATGATTTTTAAAATTTTGATTTCCAAATTCTCTCCCATCTTTTGGCCTCTTCCCCACTCATTGAGAAGTCAGACAATATGAGTCAGTTTTGCCTGTGAAGTCACAAAAAACATATTTTCATTTTAACCTTATGCAAAAAAACAAAAGTAAAGTGAAAACAATATGCTTCAATGTGCATTCAGAATTCAGAATTCAGAATTCTCTCTGTAGAGGTGGATAACATTTTTCATCATGGCAATTTTGGAATTAATCTTAGATCATTGTATCAAGCAGAGTAGCTAAGTCTTTCACAGTTCACCATTATTGCAATTTTCCTGTTACTGTGCAAATTGTTCTTCTGTAACTACTTACTTCACTTTGGATCAGTTCATATAAGTCTTCCCAAGTTTTTCTGAAACCATCCCCCTTATCATTTCTTACAACAAAATAATATCCCATCACAATCATACCACAATTTGTTCAACAATTCCCCTTTTGATAGGCATCCTTTCCATTTGAATTTTTTGCTACTACAAAAGTGCTGCTATAAATATTTTGTCCATATGGGTTTACTCCTGTTCTTTGATATCTTTGGGATATAGATATAGTAGTAGCATTGCTGGGTCAAAGGGTTTGTAGTTTTATAGTCCTTTGAGCATAGTTCAAAATTCAGAAAGGTTTGACCAGTTCACAACTCCACTAACAGTGTTCTAGTGTACTTTTTTTTCACATTGCTTTTAGAATTTGTTGTTTATTTCTCTCAGAATAGCCAATCTGATAGGATTGAGGTGGTACCCCAGAGATGTTGTAACTTGAACTTCTCTAATCAGTTCTGATCTAGAGGATGTTTTTGTGTGACTATTGATAGCTTTAGTTTCTTCTTCTGAAAATTGCCTGTTCATATCTTTGACCTTTTGTCAATAGGGCATTGCTCATATTTTTTATGAATTTGGCTCAGTTCCTTATATATTTGAGACATGAGACCTTTATCAGAGGAACATGCTATAAATTCCCCCCACCTTCTGTTTTCTGCTTTCCTTCAAGTTTTGGCTGAATTGGTTTTGTTTGTGCAAATGAGTGTCCTAAGAAAAAAATCCACGTGACTACATGGATTTACAAGTGAATTATAGCAAATATTTAAAGAACAATTAATTGCAATACTATATAATCTACTTGAAAAAATAGCTAAAGAGTATTTTATTTAATCCTCTTTTAATCTGTGCATTTTTATTTTAGTAAAGGTTTATCCAGTTCATGTAGATTTTCAGTTTTGTTGGCATATAATTATGAAAAAGAAACAGCTCCTAATTATTACTTTAATTTCACCTGAATTCATAGTGCATTCTCATTTTTAATACTGGTAATATGTATTTCTTCTTTTAAAAAATCAAATTAAACAATAACTTATCTATTTTGTTTTTCATAAACCAGATTTCCATCTCTTTTTTTTTTAGTTTAAAGCTTTTTTTAATTTACAATTTTTAAAATCTCTCCTTTTTTAGGATTTTATTTTGATGTTTAAATGGAGATTTTAAAATTTGTTCTTTTTATGTGTTTTTTTTTGTTTCATGCCCAATTCATTGATTTGAAATTTCTTTCTTTTATTGAATAAGGGGTTTAGAGGTACAAAATTTCTCCCACGTATTGCTTTGGTTGCATCCCATTCATTTTGAATGTTATCTCATTGATGATATTATCTTTAATGGAATTATTGATTGTTTCTACGGTTTGTTTCTTGACTCACACATTCTTGAGGATTAGATTATTTAGTTTTCAATTAATTTTAATCTATGCTTCAAAAGCTCTTTATTAAATCTAATTTTTGTTTCATTGTGGTCCAAAAAGACTGCATTCAATATGTCTCCTTTTATTTATTTGTTTGTGGTGATGTTATACCCTAATACATGGTTAATTCTTGTGAAGGTATAATGTACAGCTGATGAAAAAAGCATTTTCCTTTTCATTCCCATTTAATTTTCTCCACAGATCTAGCGTATCTAAGATTTTAAAAATTCTATTTATATCTTTAACTTATTTATTATGAGTTAAATCTTTATCTCATTTATTTTATAAACTAGATTTATCTAGTTTTGAGAGGGATAAATTAAACATCCCCAATAGTCCAATTTTACTGTCTATTTTCCTTTCCTCATTTAACTTTTTATTTAAGAATTTGATTGGGTTTCCATTTATTGTGTCTATGTTTAGTATTAATATTACTTCATAGTCTATGGTACTATTTAGTAAAATGTAGTTTCCCCAATTATCTCTTTTAATCAGGTCTATTTTTAGTTTTCCTTTGTCTAATATCATGTTTGCAACCCTTCCTATTTTACTTCGGTTGAAATATAATAGATTTGGTTACAGCCCCTTTTTTTAAGTCTGTGTGTGTGTCTTGCTGTTTCAAGCATGTTTCTTGTAAACATATTGTTGGATTCTAATATCTGATCCATTCTACAAATCACTTCCAGTTACCATGTAAGTTTATTTCATTCATATTCACAGTTATGATTGCTAACTATATATTTCTCTCATTCCTTTCTTCTCCTTCTCCTTCTCCTTCTCCTTCTCCTTCTTCTCCTTCTTCTCCTTCTCCTTCTTCTCTTTTTCCTCCTCCTCCTCCTCTTCCTCCTCCTCCTCCACCAACTCCTCCTCCTGTTTCTCCTCTTCCTCTTCCTTCTTCTCCTACTCCTCCTCCTTGTTCTCCTCCTTCTCTTCCTTCTTTTCTCCTCATCTATCTCCTTTTTCTCCTCCTACTCTTCCTCCTTTATTTTTGTCTCTTTTTTTCCTTGACCATCCTTAAAAGTTTTTTTTTCCTGCTGACTACTGTCTCTCTTAATCTACCATTCCTTTTATCACTGCCCCCTGATTTCTCTTAGCCATTTCTCCCCCTACTTCCCTGTTGGTTATGGATTTCTATATCTAACTGTGTTTGCACATATTCTCTTCCTTGTTTGAACTAGTACAAATTAGTGAAATTCAAGTATTCAAGCTCATCTCATTTTATATTATATTGGGAAAACTCTTCCTTATGCACCTCTTTTAGGTGAGATAATGTTCCTCATTTTTTCTCCCTTCCCTCATCTTCCAATATATCCTTCTTTCTCAGGGTTCTGTTTTTGTTTTTAGTTCATCTCAACCTAATCGGCTCATACCCATGCCTTCTGTCTAGTTCTACTACTTCTAACTACTTTAAAATGATAATAAAGTTCTTTCAGGTTAAAGTATAATTTTTCCATTTGTGAATGTAAATGTGTTAACCTTTTTAAGTTATTCATGATTTCTCATTCATGTTTGCCTTTCTCTTGCATCTGATGTCACATTTTCTACTCAGCTCTGGTCTTTGTTTCAGAAATGTCTAGAATGCTTCTATTTTTAAAAATTATTTAACTAATTTATTTACTTTTAGATTTCAACATTCACTTTTATAAGATTTTTAATTCTATTTTTTCCTCCTCTCTCCCCACACCCTCCCCAAGAAGGTGTGCAATGTGATATAGGCTATACATGTATAATCATATTAAACATTTCCACATTAGTCATGTCGTGAAAGGAGAATCAGAACAAAAGGGAAAAATCATGAGAAAGAGAAAAAATAAAAAGAGAAAATTGTATCCTTTGATGTGCATTCAGAATCCATAGTTCTTTCTCTGGATGTGGATAGTAATTTCTATCATGAGTCTTTTGGAATTATCTTAGATAATTGCATTGCTGAGGAGAGCTAAGTCTATCAAAGTTGGTCATCCCACAATGTTACTGTTAGTGGGTACAAGGTTCTTCTGGTTTGGCTCACTTCACTTAACATCAGTTCATATGAGTCTTTCCAGGTTTTTCTGAAGTCTGCCTGCTCATCATTTCTTATAGCACAATAGTATTCTATTACATTCATATACCACAATTTGTTCAGCCATTCCCCAATTGATGGGCATCCCCTCAATTTCCACTTCTTTGCCACCACAAAAAAGACCTGCTATAAATATTTTTGTACGTATGGGTCCTTTTCCCATTTTCATGATCTCTTTGGGATGTAGATCTAGAAGTGTTATTGCTGAATCAAAAGGTATACAGAGTTTTATAAACCTTTGGGTATAGTTACAAATTGCTCTCCAGAATAGTTGGGTCAGTTTACAACTCTGCCAACAATACATTAGCATTCCAATTTTCCTACATCTTCTTCAACATTTATCATTTTCCTGTTGTGTCATATTAGCCAATCTGATAGGTGTGATATGGTACCTCAGAGTTGTTTTGATATGCATTTCTCTAATCAATGATGATTTAGAGCATTTTTTTCATATGATTATGAATAGATTTAATTTCTTCATCTGAGAACTGCCTGTTGATATTCTTTGACCATTTATCAATGATTTGTTGTCTTATACATTTGACTCAGTTCTCTGTATATTTGAGAAATGAGGTCTTTATCAGAGACACTGGCTGTAAAGATCATTTCCTAGCTTTCTGCTTCCCTTCTAATCTTGGTTGGGTTGGCTTTGTTTGTGCAAAACCTTTTTTTAAATTTAATGTAATCAAAATTATCCATTTTATATTTCATAATGTTCTCTGTCTCCTTTTTTGGTCACAAATTCTTCCCTTCTCCATAAATTTGACAGGTAAATTATTCCTTTGTCTCCTAATTTGCTTATGGTATCACCTTTTATGTCCAAATGGTGTACCCATTTTGACCTTTGGTCTATGCCTAGTTTCTGCTAGGCATAGTTTCTACTATTTTCCAGTTTTCCCAGGAGTTTTTGTTAAATAGTGAGTTCTTATCTCAGAAGCAGGAGTCTTTGGGTTTATCAAACAGTAGATTACTTTGGTCATTGACTACTGTGTCTTGTGTTCCTAACTTATTCTCCTGATCTACCACTCTATTTCTTAGCCAGTACCAAGTAGTCTAATAATTACTGCTTTATGTTAGTTTTAGATCTGGTACAGCTAGGCCTTGCATTTCTTTTCCTTAATTCCCTTGATATTCTGGACCTATTGTTCTTCCAGATATATTTTGCTATTACATTTGTAGCTGTATAAAATATTTTGGTAGTTTGATTGGCATGGCAATGAATAAGTAAATTAATCTAAGTGGAATTTTTATTTTTATTGTACTAGCTCTGCCTACCCATGAGCAACTAATATTTTTCCAATTATTTAGATCTGACTTTATTTGCACAAAAAGTGTTTGTAATTGTGTTCAAATAGTTCCTGGGTTTGTCTTGGCAGCTGGACTCTCAAATATTATATATTGTTACTTTAAGTGGAATTTCTCTGTCTCTTGCTGCTGGGTTTTGTTAGCAATATATAGAAATGCCAATTATTTATTTGGATTTATTTTATATCCTGCAACTTTTCTAAAGTTGTTCATTATTTCAAATAGTTTTTTTAGTTGATTCTCTAGGATTCTCTAAGTATGCCATGATATCTGCAAAGAGTGATAACTTTATTTCTTCATTGCCCATTGTAATTCCTTCAATTTCTTTTTCTTTTCTTATTGCTAACATTAACATTTCTAGTACCATATTGAATAACAGTGGTGATAATGGGCATCCTGGTTTCACTCCAGATCTTATTGGAAATTCTTCTAGTTTATTCTCATTACATATAAAGCTTGCTGATGGTTTTAGATAGATGTTACTCATCCCTTGAGAAAAATTCCATTTATTCCTATGCTCTTTAGTATTTTAATAGGAATGGGTGTGGTATTTTATCAGAAGCTTTTTCTGAGTCTATTGAGATAATTATATAATTTCTGTTAATTTTGTTATTGATATTGTTAGTTATGTTGATAGTTTTCCTAATATCAGACTAACCTTGCCTTCCTGGTATAAATCTCACCTGGTCAAAGTGTATTATCCTCATGGCAAGTTGCTATACACTCTGTTAATATTTTTTTTTTAATTTTTACATCTATATTCATTAGGGCAATTGTTCTATAATTTTATTTCTCTGCTTTGTCTCTTCTCTGTTTATTTGAATCATAAAAAGAATTTGGTAGGGCTCTTTCTTCATCTATTTTTCCAAGTAGTTTATATAGTATTAGAATTAGTTGTTCTTTAAATGTTTGATAGAATTATCTTCTAAATCCATCTGGCCCTGGTGATTTTTTCTCAGGAAGTACATGGGTGGTTTATTCAATTTCTTTTTTTCTGAAATGGAGTTAAGTATTTTATTTTCTCTTCTGTTAATCTGTTCAATTTTATTTTTGTAAATATTCATCCATTTCACTTAGATTGTCAGATTTATTGGCATACAGTTGGGCAAAATAACTCCTAATTGTTGTTTTAATTTCCTCTTCATTGGTGGTAAATTAATCCTTTTCATTTTTGATACTGGTAATTTGGTTTTCTTCTTTCATTTTTTTTCTAATCAAATTAACCAGAAGTTTATCTATTTTATTATTTTTTTCCATAAAACCAGTTCTTAGTTTTATTTGTTAGTTCAATAGCTTTCTTACTTTCATTTTTATTAATCTCTCCTTTGTTTTTCAGAATTTCTAATTTGGTATTTAATTGGGGGTTTTTAGTTTGTTCTTTTTCTAGTTTTTTTAGTTGTATGGTCAATTCACTGATTTCCTCTTTCTCTGTTTTATTCATGTAAGCATATGGAGATATGAAATTTCCCCTAAGTACTGCTTTGGCTGCATCCCATAAGTTTTAATGTATTGTCTCATTATTGTCATTCTCTTCGATGAAGTTATTGTTTCTGTGATTTGTTGTTTGACCCAACTCATTCTTTAGGATTAGATTATTTAGCTTCTAATTAATTTTTAGTTTATCTTTCCATAGCTCATTATTACGTGCAATTTTTATTGCATCATGATCTGAAAAGGATGCATTTAATATTTATGCCTTTCTGCATTGGATTGTGATGTTTTTACGCCTTAGCACATGATCAATTTTTTGTAGGAGCCATATACCACCGAGAAAAAGGTATATTCCTTTCTATTTTCTCCAGAGGTCTATTATACCTAACATTTCTAAAATTCTATTCACCTTCTTACTTCTTTCTTGTTTATTTTGTGGTTAGATTTATCTAGTTCAGAGAGGGGGGTGTTCAGGTACCCCACTACTAGAGTTTTACTGTCTATTTCTTCCTGTAACTCACTTAACTTCTTCTCTAAAAATTTGGATGCTATACCACTAGGTACATATATGTTTAGTATTGATATTACTTCATTGTCTGTGGTACCTTTTAGCAAGATGTAGTTTGCTTCCTTATCTCTTTTAATTATTTTTGCTTTTGATTTTCTGAGATCAGGATTGTCACCCCTGCTTTTTTTTTTTTTTAACTTCAGCTGAAGCATATTGTGCTCCAGGCTTTTACTTTTACTCTGTGTGTATCTCTCTGGTTCAAATGTGTTTCCTATCAAGAACATTTTGTAGGATTATGGTTTTTAATCCACTCTGCTATCTGCTTCTGTTTTGTGGGAGAGTTCATCCCATTCACGTTCGCAGTTATGATTTCTAACTGTATCTTTCTCACCATCCTATTTTCCCTCCATTTTATGTTTTTTCTCATCTTTCTCCCTTTCCCTCCTCAACAGTATTTTACTTTGGACCACTGCCTCCCTCAATCTGTCCTCCTTTCTGTTGACCCCCTTTCTTTCCCCTTTCCTCTTTCCTCTACTACTTCTTCCCTCTCTTCTGCCTTCCCTTCTATCCACCCCTTCCCTTTTCTCCCTTTCCTCTCCTACTTTCATATAGGGCAAAATAGATTTCTACACCCAACTGAGTGTGTATGTTATTCCCTCTTTGAGCCTAATCTGATGAAATGAAGGTTCAAATAATGTTTACCTCCCTCATTTCTTTTCCCTTACTGTAATAGGTCTTTGAGCTTCCTCATATGATGTAATTTTCCCTTTTTTGCCTCCCCTTTTCCTCTTTTCCCAGTACAAGTCTTTTTTTAAACCCCTTAAATAATTAATTTTTATCACCATATTAAAGTCAGCTTCTACCCCCATGCTCTATGTATACCCCTTCTTACTGTCATAATAAAGATACAATTCTCAAGAACTACAAGTATCATCTTCCACTACAGGGATGTAAGCAGTTTAACCTTATTGAAAAGCATTTTTTTTTCTCTCCTGTTTATATTTTTAATGCTTCTCTTGAATCTTGTATTTGAAGATCAAATTTTCTGTTCAGCTCTGATTTTTTTCATCAGGAAAATTTCAAAGTCCCTATTTCATTGAATGTCCATCTCCTCCCCTGAAGGAATATGCCATTGTAGAATTTGACTTGATGTGTTAAAATTGTTTAGAGGAGAATGTTGGGAGAATTTTTCTGGAATGCTCCATTTGCTCTGCCTTCCAGGCATTGCCTCTTCCTCTTCCTCTCTTAACTTCTTAGAAATTTTGCTTCTGGGGCAGCTAGGTGGCACAGTGAATAGAGCTCTGGCCTTAGAGTCAGGGGGACCTGAGTTCAAATCCAGCCTCAGACACTTAACATTTACTAGCTGTGTGATCCTGGGCAAGTCACTTAGCCCTGATCACCTCACCAAAAAGCAAAGAAAAAACTTTTTAAAATTCTGCTTCTGATATTATTTTACTGAAACTACTCTCTGTAAAGTTACTAATGATCTAATTTCTAATTACATTGACCTTTTCTCAATCCCCATTCTCCTTCAACTTTTTGCAGACTTTGACATAATTGACCATTCTTCTTTTTGATACTCTCTTCTCTCTAGGTTTTTGGAACCCCACTCTCTCCTCATTCTCCTCCTACCTATCTGACCACATTTTCTCTGTCTCTTTTACTGGATCTTCTTTCAAATGACACCCTCTAATTCCTAAGTGTCCCTCAGGGTTCTGATCTGGATCCTTTTCTATTCTCCTATGCTACTTCACTTTTTGAGCTCATCAGTTCCCATGAATTTACTTACCATTTCTATACCAATGATTATCAAATCTATCTGCCCTGCTCCAAACTCTCTACTGACCTCTAATCTCTCATCTTCAAATGCCTTTCAGACATCTTGAACTGGACATCCAGTTCAACTTAATATAATAAAATCTAACAATGATAATATATAATATATTCAATATAATCAAAACAATTCATTATTATTTCCTATAAACCCCTTCCTCTCTTCCCTATTTCCAGCAACATCATACTCCCAGTCACTCAGATTCACAACCCAGAGTTATACTTGGCTATTCACTATCTCCCTCCTCCTCCACTCTCCCATATCCAATCTTTTGCTAAGGCCTGTCAATTTCATTTATGCAACATTTTTCAAAAATGTTTTCATCTCTCCTCACATGCTGCTCCCACTGTAGTGAAGGACCTTATCACCTCACTTTTGGATTATTATAATAGTCTGCTGGTGGGTGTATCTGCCTCAAGTCTGTCCCCACATCAATTCATTCTTCACTTAGACATGTACTTTAAAGTACAGGTATGATCATGTATCCCCCATCCTCAATAAATTCCAGTGGCTCCCTACTGTCTCCAAGAGCAAATACAAAATACTCTAATTGTCATTCAAAACCCTTCATACCCTAGCTCTCTAATTATTTTTCAGTCTTCTTCCACCCTACTTCTTGTCACTTACACTTTGATCCAGTTTCACTGGTCACTTGGCTGTTCCACAAATAAAACACTCCAGCTCAGCTCCAAGCATTTTCTTGAACTGTTCCCCTTGCCTGGAATGCACACCCTCCTCTGCTCTGACTTCTGACCTCCTTGGCTTCCTTTAAGTCCTAACACAAATCCCATCCTCTACAGGAAGCTTTCCTCAACCCCTTTTAATTTCTTTCCTTTCCTTTGTTTTGCCTTTCCTCTGTTAATTATTTCCTGTTTATCCTCCATATAGCTTGCATTATATAGATTTCATTGCATATTAACTCTCCCATTACATTGTAAGTTCCTTAAGAGCAAGGAATGGGTTTTTTTTTGCCTCTTTATGTAGCCCCACTACTTAGCACAGTGCCTGGCACATAGCAGGTACCAAATAAATGTTTATTGATTGATTGATTAATGCATCTCTTCTTAAATCATATTGATTGTTCTAACGAGTGTTGTATCATCTTTTTTTTTCCACGTACCTCTTTTCTCCTGTCATTTTGAAAAACCAGGTTCAGCAAGGAAAACAAGGAGAGTATTAACCCCTATGTGTACCTTCCCTTTGGTGCTGGTCCCCGAAATTGCATTGGGATGAGATTTGCACTTATGAGTATGAAAGTTGCAACTTGCCGACTCCTGCAGGAATTTTCCTTTAGAACTTGTAAAGAAACACAGGTGAGGATTCACATCTTTTGTTTCAGTACTTAGGATGGTATTTTACTGAGATGATTTTGTTTTCAAAGTAGAGAAATGTCCCATGACACATGGAGAAATTTAATTCAACATGATTTGTGTATTTATTGCGAGCAAGCTATTAAGAGTTAACTTACCATTATTAAAATGGAAATATACAGAAGGCCGAGAGAAATAATTAAAGTATTGTTGGGTATATAATTAATTTGATTTAACTATAATAACAATATGAATAATACAAAATTCTTTGTTGCAAACAATATAGTTTTTGAAGACCAAAGTATAGCAATCACTTTTTAATTCCTTTGTTTTACTAGGAAAAAAAAAACATATGCAGCATTAAAGGTCATGGGAGTGAATAAAATCTCTTAATTTCAGTAAGATTCTTGAATCTACCTTACAACAGATTAGTATTAATAAAACCTAAATATATAGTTAATTCATGTTTATTGATTGATTGTCTATCTTATAACAGTCTCTGAGGTCAAACCTACAATTGGTCTCTATTACAATCATATCAATCTAACACTCCTTTGCATGACATTCTAACTGTGTATAATCTTCTTTTACTTAAGATATTCTTAACATTTGTAGCTACTTCTCTTTCTCTCTATTGTTTGTATTGGATACTTATTGAACTCTAATTGTTTTTCTTAATTGTTTCAGATTCCTCTGAAGATGAGCAATCAGCCACTTCTTACACCAACTGTACCTATTGTCCTGCAGGCTGTCCCAAGGTCCAAGAAGGCCAACTAACATTAGAAGTTCTTCTTTTCATTCTACTCTCGCATATCTACAATCATGCCCCAGATATCTCTTCTATAGTCTAGAGACTCTGAATCCTAGGATTTCAAAAGTAACTTAATGTACCTCATGAACCAAAGAAAAAGGAATTTTTTTTAACCATAGGAGAGGAGTATTTAGATATTTCAGATAGTCTTTTGGAGATCTTTATATTTGGGGGCTATTGTACAATGTTCAGTGGTATCAAGTGTCATATACACTGATCCAGCTGATCATGTTCCCAAAGAAATGATCCCCACCATATTAGTACCACTTGATAATACTAAGCTATAGTGATTCAATGGGTGAACATAGAAAAAACAGTGAATTGAATTTCTATTCATTATTTTTATCAGCAATAGTCCTTGATAATTACAATTGTAGTGAATGTGGTAATATTTGGGGGAGCATATTGCTTATTTTTAATATTCTGCATTTGACCAAAGCATACCATTTTTGATTTCTGTTTTTCAGTTTTTTCTTTGCATTTGTGTCTTCTTTCATAACATAACTAATATCACAATATGTTTTGCATGATTGAACATATATAACCTACATTAAATTGCTTCCTTTCTTTGGCAGAGGGGAGGTGAGGGAAAGAGAAGAAACTCAGTTTTTTTAAATGAATATTAAAAATTGTCTTTACATGTAGTTGGAGAAAAATAAAATATTCTTTATTTAGTATTCATTACTTAACAACGATGCTTCTACAGATCAGTAAAGATTTTTCTGGAAACTTCTTCTTTGATGTCTAGTATACCTTAAAGTCATTTCAATATCACTTAATTGGATGGGCAATTAGTTAATTTTGATTATTTTAATTTTTTACCAATTAACTGATCAGAATACTCATATAAAAGTCCAGTTTGATAGCTCTGGGAAGACAACTAGTTCAGTTAGTTCTTTTTTTTTTTGCATTCCTTCCACAAACATTTGAAGGTAAACCCTGACAAAAGACTTGGGCTCACATAGATTGAGTTCAGTATTAAGAATTCCTCACAAGTCATTGTCTTTCGGTTGTGTCCCCAATTAGGGTTTCACCCATGAATATCAGAATTTATCTCCTTTCTTGTTCTCTATGCAAATGGTAAAAGGATCTTCAGTTTCCACCTGAATATTTATGCTAACAATTTATCAAATATGAACAAGTTTTCTTTCAGGTGACAAAAACTGGTAAGAAAAAAAAAACCTTTTATACCTAAGCTTGTAAACAGTCAAAACAACTCTTCTTACATTAGCCTCTATTTCACCCAAGAATACTGTGTGGTTGAGGTACAACTAAAACAGGAAAACATTTGGAGCCACTAGAAAGCCACTCCTTAACAAAATTCATTCTTCTTGACATGTTCTTTCTGTCTAAGTCAAGTTCAATGGAATTCTGATATTTTAAATTTCCCCCCAATAAATGTTAAGTCCTTGGCCTATTTAAAAAGGGTTCTTGAATGTTTGAAAGAAAAGTCAATGATGGATTATTAAATGGTTCTGGTGGAAAGACTAAATGTTCTTCCAGTTGGAACATTGTAAGATATTTGATTCTTTTTTCACCATCTCCAATCAGTTACCAATTTTTCTTTTGTAATGTTTCTTGTATTTGTTTAGTCATTGCCATTCTATTTGTAAACCTACATTCTAGTGTAAACCTACATTATCTCATCCCTGCACTGCTGCCATGCTGGAGTAGGTTTGTAACTGATGTCCCTTCCTTGAACCTCTCTCTACATGAATCCGTCTCCTGGATGCATAACAGATTGTTCTTCCTAAAACGTTACTTTCAAAAGACCATTCTCCTAGTTAAATTTTCCATTGTTATTTTTTTATTCTCATTTGTTAAACACAAACTCCTGGTATTTCATGTACATTTCTATCACCAAAAAATAACCTTAAACATATTTTGTCAAAGTAAATTTTAGTGATGTGTAAAGATGAAATCATATTTGGCAGTTAGGGGGCATAAGGGATAGAGCACTTGATTTAGAATGAAGAAGACTCATTTTCATGAGTTTAAATCTGGCCTCAAGCCTCACTAGCTATGTGACCTTGGGCAAGCCACTTAACCCTCGTTGCCTCAGTTCCTAATCTGTAAAATGGGCTGAGAAGGAAATGACAAATTACTCTGGTATCCTTGCCAAGAAAACCCCAAATGGAGTCATGAAGATTTAGACACAAATGTAACAACTCAATGTCAACAAAAAAGGTTAAATCAATATTGTTGTCAACTAAATAGACCTATAGCCTTTGTGACAATTTGCAAGTCATTTAACCATTCTTGCCTCATTTTTATCTTCTATAAAATAGAGATAGTACTTGTTTTTACCCTAACTCTTACAGTTATTGTTAGGAAAGCATCTTTTAAGTTTTAAAATGCTAAATAAACATGAGTTATAATGATGATCACAATAAAATATTCTTCATGTCCAAGAACTAAATAAAATAAAGGCTTCTATGTATACAATCCCTCGATATTCCCTTGCTTGTTTCTACTTTGACCACATATACACTATTCTCCTAATTGGGAATGATCATTCATCATTTCCTTGCTATCCCAATCATGACATTCTTCTAGGTTTACCCTAAGTCCTTCCTTGTTCATTGAAGCCCAAGTTATCATTGTCTTCATATAGGACCAATGAGATCTTCCATTCATTTGGCCTGCACTGCCTTTTGTTTTAGTTATTTTTTTTAATTTATAAATGTCTTTTTTCATAAGGCAACTATAAGCTCCTCAAAAGAAAAGACCATATAGTATTTTTCATTTAAATCATCCACTATGTCTACCTTGCTATCATATTCTCAGTTGACTTTCAAAAATTGTCACCTGTTCTGGGAACCAAGATTGTGGAGTAACCAGTAATTGCCATAATTCTCCCATATTCATCTCCAAACAACCACAAAATAGTACTACAAAATAAATTCTAGAACAGCAGAACCAACAAAAAGACAGGGTAAAACAATCTTTTAGCCAAGAAACTTGGAAGGTTGGCAAGAAAGGTCCATCTCACTTGGATAAAAGAGGAGTGCATTACAGGACAGGAAGCATCCCAGCAAACCAGCAGCAAGCCCCCCCTCAGCAAATCAGCAGGAGATCCTGAGTACCAGTGTGGTGAAGAAGGCTAATGCCAACACCAGTAATCTCTACCTGCCTTAGCATAGCTGGGGAAATCAGTAGATTCCAGGTCAGAGAACCTCAACATGTTTCAATGTAGCCCTGGAGCAAACAGGTATGCTCCAGCATGACAAGAAAAGAGGCCAGACCTCCATGTGCTTCGGCATACGTTTGGGAAAACAGGCATTCTCCAGAGACCAGACCTCCACATGCTTTAGTGTAGCCCTAGAGAAACGTAGAAACACCCCACCTTGCCTCAGCACGTGCCAGACACTATTTCTAGGACCCCCAGCTCAGCACCAGGTAACCTTCCAGACTCCTACACCCTCCAGAAGTGCAATTAAGGGAAGTGGAAGAAGGGAGAAAAATTTGGAACTCAAAATCTTATAAAATGGATTCTAAAGATTTTCTTGACATGTATCTGGAGAAAACATAAAATACTATTAAACTAAACAAAAGAATAATATCAGGTCTTAATGGTTTGCAGGAAAGATCAATGATAGGCTCTAAAATAGGGCTGGTAGAAAGACTAGATGTCCATCCACCTTGAACATTCTAAGATGTTTAGAATATCTCCCATATCTAACGATTTCTCAGGTCATCTCAATTTTTATTTTGTAATGTTTATTTGCATAGTCATTGCCATTCTACTTGACCATTCTAGTGAAAGTCCAAATCATCTAATTGCTGTAAAACTGCAGTACTGCAGTAGCTTTTTCACTGGCCTCTCTGCCTTGAATCTCTCCCTAGATGAGTCCATCTTCTGCACCCGCATCAGATTAACCTTTTTAAAATTCTACTTTCATAACAATACTCTTCTAGTCAAATTTTCCATTGTTTTTTCGTTGTCTTCAGAGTTGAATACAAATTCTTAGCATTTTGTATGCTCCAAAAATGGTCCTAAAATTTTGCACAAAATAAATACTAATTCAGCATAAAGGAGTATTGAAAGCAGTTGACAGATATATATGGGTCCATGTGCTTTATGACCATTGGCAAGTTATTTGACAATTGTTGCCTCAGTTTTCTTGTCTTTAAAATGGGGAAAATACTTATTATGCCCTCTTAACATTGTTATGAAGAAAGCACTTTTAAGACTTATTGTGCCAAATAAACATGATTTGTCATTATTATAGTAATAAAATATTCTCTATATCTAGTGAGAACTGAATAAAATCATTCTGTTATGTATTTTATCTCTTAAGATCACCTTGTTGGTTCCTATGTTCATGCTACTCTAATTGAGCATGATCTGACTAATCTCTCCAAATGCTGCCATTCTTCCAAGTCTATCTCAAGTCCTTCCATGTTTTTTGGGATCCCCCAAAACACACATGTGAGATCACGTGGGAGGTCCAGTGATCTCTGACTTTGTATAGCACTCATGCTTCATTCTGTGAATTTGTCCTGCATTGCCTTTTGTTAGTTAGGTTCTTATTAAAGCTTATAAATGTTTATTTGTTTTCCTAATGAGACTGTAAGCTTCTAAAGACAAAAACTTCATCTTATTTTTCACTTAAATCCTCTACTATGTCTATTTTAGTATAATATACTCAGTAAGTTTTCAAAAATCATTGCTAATTGATAAATATAAATGTACCACTACTGCTGAAAACATACTACAATTACACATCTCATTTACATGGGACAGTGGTTTCAGGGTTATACATGAAGGACAATACATTATCTTTCTGCAAGTCTCAATCAATAAATCAAATCATCTCAGTATAGGGGAATGTTTTAAGCAGTGTTTCACAAATGTGAATTCCATGTCATGGGAGAAGGGGAAAGCAATTCAATATTAAGAAAACAGCTAACAATCAATATTATTTTAAAAAGAAAACCAAACCACACAATTATATCAATAGGTTTAGAAAAAAAATCCATGATAACATGCAAGTCTCATTTATGCTAAAAAACAAACAAACCTAAAGAATATATTCATTGAAGGGCATTTTAATATTACAAAATGTGTATATTTGAAGCCAAATGCTAACATTATTTGCAACAAAGAAATACTAAAATGTTTCTAAAAATGAATGGGTAAATCAAAGATGCTTATTATTACTAACTTAGATTTTAAAATTCTATCAATAATCATAAGCAAAAAGTAAAGGAAATTAAAGGTGAAACATTGGCAAAGAGAAGATACAATTATCTCCACTTTTAGATGGCATCATAGTTTACTTAGACAATCCCAGATAATTAGACAGGAAACTAAAGATACTATCTTGATTAAAGTAATAAGTTACAAAATAAATCCACAGGGGTGTCTCCCTTAAGGAGCACATACCTAAAAGAGAGGCTGTCTCTCTTAAGGAGCTGCCCTCCTTAACCTGGGGTGTACCTTAAGCTGGGTCTCCCTTAAGGGACAACCCCCCCTAAGGGGTGACCTCCCTTTAGGAAGATCTGGCCTGGTGTGTTGTGTTATCCTTTACTTGATTTTTTTATTTGATTTACTTGATTTGCTATCCTTTACTTGACTTGGAGATAGCCTCAGTGAATTCTTTTGAGATGACACTATGGCTCACACACGACTTGCATCTCAATATTTGAGGTACACCTGTACCTCATCACTTTGGCACCCAATGGGCTTGTCTGTGCCTTAGGCTCTCTCCAAATCATGTAAGCCCAAAATCCCATTATTTGTACTGCCAGCACCCAAACAGACTTGGGGTAGTTTGGGATCTCTGCACCCCATTTGCAGGTGCTCTCTAAATGGGGGATGTTTTGCTTGAAAACCTTTTGTTTTTCCCCTCCCATGGGATGCTACATGGAGACAGGGTGGCTTAAAGGACCCTCCTCCCACATCGCAGGATTCCCCACTAGGCAGTCCTTGCACTAAAAGAAAAAGAAATGAAACAAATATGGCTTACAAGAACTTAAAAGGAGATTTTTTTTTTATGTTTCTCTTGTATCTTGTATTTAAAGATTGAATTTTCTGTTCAGTTCTGGTTTTTTCATCAGGAAAGTTTGGAAGTCCTCTATTTTATTGAATGTCCATCTCCTCCCCTGAAAGATCATGCTTAATTTTGCTAGGCAGTTGATTCTTGGTTGTAATCCAAGCTTCTTTGCCTTCCAGAATAACACACTCCAAGCTCTCCAGTCCTTTAATGTAGAATCTACTAGGTCCTATGTAATCCTAACTGTGGTTCCATGCTTGCAGTCTTTCTCCTTGAGCTGATAATTCTGAAATTTGGCTACAATATTTCTTGGAGTTTCATTTTGGGATCTCTTTCAAGAGGCAATGCATGGATTCTGTCAATAACAATTTAACCTCTGGTTCTAGGATATCAGGGCAGTTTTCCTTGATAATTTCTTGAAAGATGCTGCCCAGGTTCTTTTTTTTTATCATGACTTTGAGGTAAACCAATAATTCTTAAATTATCTCTCCTGGATCTATTTTCTAGCACAGTTGTTTTTCTAATGAAGTATTTTACATTTTCTTTTTTTCCATTTTTAAAAAATTTTATCAGACTGATTCTTGACGTCTCCAAGAGTCATTAGTTTCCGCTTGCCCAATTCTACTTTTTAAGGAATTATTTTCTTCAGTTACCTTTGCATCTCTTTTTTCCATTTGGTCAATTCTACTTTTCAAGGGATTGTTTTCTTCAGTGGATTTTTTCCCCATTTGGCCAACTGTATTTTTTAAGGAATTGTTTTCTTCAGTCAATTTTTGTCCTTCCTTTTTCAAGCTGTTGACTCTCTCTTATACCTCTTATTTCTTTTTTTCTTCTATCTCTCTTATTTGACTTTTAAAATCCTTCTTGACCTCTTCCATGAAGGCTTTTTGGGCTTGAGACCAATTCATATTCCCCTTTGGGGTTTCGGATGTAGGTATATTGACAATGTTGTCCTCTTCTGAGTTTGTGTTTTGATCTTCCCTGTCCCCATAAAAACTGTCTATGGTCAGTGTTCATTTTTGCTTTTTGCTCATCTTGTTTGCCTATTTCCTGGTTTTTAAAGTTGATCACTCATGCTGGAGTATGGGTGGCACTTTCCCAAGCTTCTTGGGGACCAGGGAACTGGTCACTGATTTTGTGTGGTGGGCCTCAAGGACTGGCAGCTGGAGGCTGTAGGAGTCTGGCAGCTTATCTGGTGCTGAGCTGGTGTCCTAGTGGTGGTATCTGGCATGTACTGAGACCAGGTGCAGTTTTTCTGCATTTCCCTAGAGCGACACTGAAGCATGGAGGTCTGATTGCTAGAAGACACATGCTAGCCCAGGATTGCACCAGAGCACTGGAAGGTCCAGCTGTTAGAAGTTGCCTGTCTACCCTGGGCTGTGTTGAAGCAGGAGGAGGTCCAGCTGCTAGAAGACACCTGCTCACCTGGACTGCTCTGAAGCAGCTGGTAGTTCTTGGAGCTGGAGTCTGCTCATTCCCCTCACGGTGCTAAGGCTGGTGGGGAGGAGGGTTCCTGGTGTTGGCATTTGCCTGTTCCACCATCCTGGGGCTTCCTGTCCTTGGGTGCCCTCCTGTTTTACCTAAGTGAGATAGACCTTTCTTGCTGATCCTCCAGGTTTCCTGGGCTAAAGGACTACCCCACCCCATATTTCCACTTGCTGCACTGGGATTTTTCTTTAGAGCCATTTTTTTTACAGGTATTTGGCAGGGTTTGGGGGAGAGGTCAAACAAATCACTGCTTTTACTCTGCCATCTTGGCTCCACCAGTGCCAGTTCTAATTTTCAAGGAGTTATTTTCTTTAGTAAAACTTAGTTCCTCTTTTTCTAATCTGTTGATTTTTTTTCACACCTTTCCTCTGTAGCTCTTGCTTCTTTACCCATTTTTTCCTCTACTGATCTCATTTGATTTTGAAAGCTATTTTAGCTCTTTTTTTTTAACTCCAGTTTTAACTCTTCTAAGAGTTGTTGTTGGATTTGTGTAAAAGTTGCATTTTTCCTTGGAGCTTTGCTTCAGGATGTTTCTGGGTCATTCTCTTCTGTGTTTGTTTCTTGCCACAGTAGCTCTTTGTGGTGGGTGGAGATTCTTTTTTCCCCCCATTCTTCCAACCTACTTCTTGCCTTTGGACTTTACACTAGTTCTTTTACCAACTGTAATGAAGTAAAATTACAATCAATAAAGGGTCTTTGAAGTAAAGATTAAAAATTAATTGGAAACTAGATAAAGTAATCTTAAAGTATGTGTGAGTTGAATAACAATTATAGAAGTAATTAATAATTTCATCAATAACGAGACAAAATGAGACAAAAAATTCAAATTTAAAGCAATACTTAGTGGAAAATTTTTATCTCTAAACACTTTCAACAATAAAACTGAAAAAGAATAGTTAGATGAATTGAGCATGCAACTAAAAAAAAAACCTACAAAGTAACTCCCCAATTGAACTGGAGAAAGTCAAAATAGAAAAGAAAAATGTAGATCAATTTCCATAATAAATGTTGATGAAAAAATTTAAATAAAATAATAGCAAAAAGATTATAGTACTATACCACAAAGATCATGCACTATTTCCAGAATGGATTTATATGGACATTGCAAGAATGATTCAATATTAGGAAAACTATAAACATAATTAACCATATTAATATCAAAACAACAAAAGTCATGTGATTATTTCAATAGATATAGAAAAAGCTTTCCCAAAAATACAACGTTTCTTCCTATTAAAATACTAGAAAACATGGGAATAAATAGAGCTTTTCTTAAAATAAGTAGTATATTTCTAAAACAAAGAGCAAGCATTATCTAAAATGAGGACAAGCTAGCAATCTTTCCAGTTAATATTAGGAGGGAAACAAGATTATCTATTATCATCATTACCATTCAATTTCATACTAGAAATGACAGTGATAGCAATAAGACAAGAAAAAAATAAAGGAATAAACAGAAGTAAAGAAGAAACAAAACTCACTTTTTTGTGGATGATACAATGGTTTACTTAGAGAATGTTAAAGAATCAGCTAAAAATGATTGAAACAACATAAGCAAGTTGAGGATATAAAATAAACTGAAACAAATTATCTACATTTCTCTATATTACCAACAAAACACAGGAAGAAGAGGCAGAAAGAGATATTTCATTTAAAATAATTACTTAAAATAACTTGGAATTCTAGCTGCCAAGACAAACACAAGAACTTTATCAACAGAATTACAAAGTCCAATTTTCAAAAAGGCAGATCTAAATAATCAGAGTTTTCAAAGTACTTTGCACACATTAGTCACAAAAAAATCTGTAGGGAAGATAGTTTTCATGTTTTTCTTCCTATTTTACAGATGAGAAAACTAAGGCCCAAAGCTTATTTTTCTAGAGTTGAAATGGCCCTTAGAGACCTCAGAATCTAACCTACTCATTTTATTGGTGAAAAAAGTAAGGTACCATTATTTCTGAAAAGGATTCCATACCTTTGCATTATCACATATTTAAAATTGGCTAAGGTTAATTATTGATTTATGAACGTAATTGACCACCAAAGAATGCCATGAGTTTTGTAGATTTCATTGGACAAACTGGCTAAGGTTAATTATTCTCTTCTGAACTTAAATATCCACCAAAGGATACCATGAGTTGTTTTTTTTTTTAACAACATATCCATAAAACAGAATTGTGAAAAATTAAAACCTGAGTAAAGTTTAAAAACCTTTCCATCTGAATCTCAATTTAATTAGCTGTCCTTTTAACATAACTCCTATGTTTTCCTATACCTTGACAAGCTAGAACATCATGTTGACTCCATTATGAAGAAATTTGTTTTAATATTGTGTTCAAAACATCATTAAACATCAATACTAATAACCAAACTTGCTTGATAACAATACACCATTTAAATATTAAATTTCAACACATGGGGGAAGCTAGGTGGCTCAGTGGTTAGAGCACCGGCCCTGGATTCAGGAGGACCTGAGTTCAAGTCTGGCCTCAGACACATAACACTTACTAACTGTGTGACCCTGGGCAAGTCACTTAACCCCATTGCCTAGACAAAAAAATTTCAACACATAAGGTATAATTTCAGTCACTTCCTTTAAGTAACCATTAGGATTCTTCATCCTTTCACTCATTTTCTTGTCCTCATCTGTTGGGGAAGAATAGAGATTAGTAAAGATGATGAAGATAAATGGAAAATTTCTGGTTCCTTTTTTTTAATATTTACAATGTACTTAACATATTTCATTTGGTCCTTACAATCTCACCATGAGTTAATTGCTCTTACTTCAGCCATTTTACATGTAAGGAGTAATGCTCTGAAGTTAGATGATTTGCCCAGAGAGAAAGGGACAGTAAGGTGTAGGGTTAGGATTTCAACTTAGATCTTCTTTACTTCAAAACAAGTGTGTTCCATTATTTTAGTTTGACTTTTTTTCTCTTTGCATTTTTTCACAAATGCCTTTTCATATGTATTTGTATTCCTTATAGTGACAATTACAAGAGGGTCTCTCTCCTTCTCTCTTAATCATTGCTGACAAGATTCTCCTTTTAGACACATGTATATTTAACATTCAAACAACATGGCCAGCCCATTGGAGCTGTGCTCTCTGCAGCAGAGTTTGAATGCTTGGCCATTCAGTTAGAGAAAAAAGCTCAATATCTAGTACTTTATCTTGCCAGGTGATCTTCAGAATCAGTTCAAATGGAAGTGATTCAGTTTCTTGGCATGGCACTAGTATACTGTCCAGGTTTCATAGGCATACAACAATGAGGTTACCACCACAGCTCTGCAGACCTTCAGTTTGGTAGGCAGTAATATACCTCTACTACCTCTTCTCTCCAACACTTTCCTTCAGAGCCTTCCAAACACTAAGCTAAGCTTCTGGCAATGTATGCATCAACCTCATCATCTATATGCACATCCCTGGAAAGTATATCACCAAGGAAAGTTAACTTATCCACAACATTCAAAATTTTTCCATTTCCTGTAACTGATGGTTCCATGTATGAATGGTTCTGGCTGGTGGAAACCTGTGTTTTCTTGATGTTAATTGTTAGGCCAAAATTAGCACAAGAAGCAGATAATTGATTCATACTTTGTTGCATCTCAGCTTCAGAGGCTGCATTGAGTGTACAATAATCTGTAAACAGAAAATCATGAACCAATACTCCCTCCACTTTGGTCTTGGCTTGTAGCCTTCTCAAGTTGAATACTTTATCATCAGAGTGGTGGCTGCTCTTGGTGCCGTTTTCATCCTTATTGAAGGTGTCTCATAACATTGCTGAAAACATCATATTAAAAAGCATGGGAGCAAACACACAACCTTGTTTCACTGCTTTGATGACTGGGAAAGAGCAAGGGCATTATCCATTATCCAGAACCCATGAAAGCATGCTGCCATGAAACTGATGTACAATACTGATGAATTTCTCTGGGCAATCAAATTTTGAAATAATTTCCCACAAGCCTTCATGACTGACATTATCAAAGGCCTTGGTAAGACTGATGAACATTGTGTATAGACCTCTGTTTTGTTCCTGGCATTTCTCCTGGAGTTGTCAGGCAGCAACCGCCATATCAACCATTCCTCAGCCCTTTCTGAAGCCACATTGGCTTTCAGGTGAAGGATTACCCTATTAAAAGAGGACTCTGGCAAGAATCTTGGTAGTAATGATTGTGAGAGAGAGAGACAGACAGACAGACAGAGACAGAGAGACAGAGAGAGAGAGATTCCTGTGATTGTCACAGTTCATTCTATTTCCTTTACCTTTATAGAGATAGCAACAAACTGTTTCCACTCAGAGAAGAGCTCTAACCTGTTGACATTAATTCTTCTCATAGTCATTTTGTCTTGGGACACCGCTTTTGTTGAATGTGAACATTTAGCTTGGAGACGATAAGTCTATGATCAGTTCAGCACTCTGCACCACATATTGCTTTCGTCACTCTCACACTCTGTCTCTTCCTCTTACAATCACATAGTCTATTAAATGCCAATGTTTGCTGCAAAAGTAAATCCATGAAGTTTTATTGTGTTTAGGTAAACATGTTGGTTTTGGTGAAACTGAAGGTCTACGGAGTTGTGCTGACCTCATTGTTGTATGCCTGTGAAACCTAGACAGTATACCAGCACCGCACCAGGAAACTGGATCACTTCCATTTGAATTGTCTGAGGAAGATTCTAAAGGTCACCTGGCAGGATAAGATACCAGACACTGAGGTCCTTTCTCAAAGTAAACTGCCAAGCATTCAAACTCTGCTTCAGAGAGCACAACTTCAATGGGGTGGCCAGGTTGTTCAAATGCAGAATGTATGCTTGCCAAAAAGACTATTTTATGGAGAACTCATACAGGGCAAGTGTTCACATGGTGGTCAGAAGAAGTGATACAAAGACACTCTCAAGGTCTCTCTTAAGAATTTTGGAATTCATTTTGTGACATGGGAGACACTGGCACAGGATCACTCAGAACGGCGTGCCCACGTGTACTCTATGAGCAAAGCAGAATTGAAATAGCTCAAAAGAAACACAAAATGCACACATCTGGAGAATCCATCCCAGACATTCACATGGACTATTTGTGCCCAATAGCATTCCAAGCTCATATTGGTCTGATCAACCACAGTTGGACACACTGAAACTTGACTCTAGCATAATGATGTCACTTTGATCCTCTTCAAAAATGAAGAGAACAACCAATAGAGATGGACAATGGAGGCATCTTTGAACTCCTGGGGGATAACCTTCTCTTGCCATATAATCCAGAAAATTTCTGTCAGCTTTTCTATGAGCAGTGGGCCCCCTGCTTTTTGAATCTCAGCTGGAATAGAATCTGTACCAGGCACTTTGCAACATTAAAGGAGCCTGGTACCCTTCAATATATCTTCTTCAGTTGGAAATTTAGCTAGAGAGGGATTAACTTCAGATTGAGGTATATTTTCAGTGGCTTCAGCATTGATTGATGATAGTCTATGGAAGTGGTCAGCCTATCTCTCCAGGATCATGTCCTTATCACTAATCAATGTGACTTCATCATCACTGAGTAGTTGAGATGTGTGATAGGTCTTTGGCCCATACATAGTCATCATGAAAGCATCATAAAAGGGCATCATAAAAGAACTTTGAATTGTTATCGTCAGCATAAAACTAATTTCATCTGCCATCTGACTGAGTTAAGAATTCTTTATCTTGCCAAGTTTCACTTGTACTTTACATTTGACAATGGTAAACCCTGTGGAATTCTCATTTTTCATTTATCAGCTTCTGAATTTCCCTACCATTTTTGTCAAACCAGTCTTGATGTCTGTGGGTGTTTTGGCCCAGACTTCCTTCCTAGTTGGTAAGATTTCCAGGGAGGCACTGAATAATTTTTTTAAAAGGGGATAGTAGGCCAAATAAGTTTGCAAACATCTGAGTCAGAGACCATGGAAATAGCTGAACTTTTCTTTGGTAAATAATTTGTGTTTTGGGGAAGTTTGAAAGGTAATGGGGATCAGAGAAAATGTCTGGTCTATCATCTTGTTGTTCATGTGAACAGGATGCTAACCACATGGATCCATGTTCCTCTCTATTATTATGGTACCATGCTAAGTAACTTTTTTATGCTCCTATAACTATTAATTGGCAGGAGTGCAATTTTTGTGTTTGTAACCCCATTACCTAGTACTGTGCCTGCACATAGAAACCCCTTATTGATTATTTGATATTGAATTTAATTAGTACTTTAGACTTTAATTAAACTTTAACTCTTCTAGTTTCATCATCATTGTTTCTGTTAAGGGCTAAGATTAATTATCATTTTCTGAACTTAAGAAACCATCAAAAGATAGCATGAGGTTTTTTTTTCTCAACAAATCAAAAAAAAGTAAACTCTGAGACCTTAGGGATGAAGATTCGTATAGGATTTATACAATTCCCCATCTGGATCATAATCTCATTGGCTGTCCCATTGATTCCATCCCTTGATTTATAGCCTATGTATTCCTTTGAGAATTTGTCAGAAAATTGCAGCAGCATTTGAAAGTAAGCTAGTAAGAACTGAAGCACAAATGTAAAAGACAAAGAATAAAAGCTGACTTGAGAGCATTGATGAGGTTTAGGAGTTCAGGGGTGCTGAGACCCCAATATTACAACACACGGGTCCTACCCAAAAGAATTTAACCCAAGCCTTCTTTCAGCCAAAGACAAGGTTTATTAGAACATCCATCATATTGGGCAGACTCTTAAGGAGTCTGAACATTAGTAAGGCAGTGGCTAGATTTTAAGAATCTAAGCACCTTAATGGAGACAAACATGGACCTTATATACAGAAAGACTGTGGGAGGGATCTAAGAGTGACCAAGTAGTTTGGGGTGACTGGTGGAGGGGTCTAAGGAAGATCTGAATGGGAGTGGCCAGTAAACTGGGGTGAACAGGACTCCTGGGACCTGGACAATGGAGCCTAGCTAGGATTAAGTGTGGGAAATGGCCAGGGGCCATAGGGAGGGCTAGGCTAGGTTAAGGGTAACAAAATTGGGAGATTGCTTGTAGCCACAAAGAAAGGTGAGTTGATGAGATTATAGCCTCAGGCAAACACCAGAGATTTGACCATGTGGGAAAGTCCAGGGTTTTTCATTTTTGGGGTCTAGCTCCCATTCTCATTGTCATGACAATGAATATCATTCAAAGCTTGAGTACCTGAACTTGGACACTACTTGTTCTCTTCATGACCTTCTTATTTCTTTATCACTTATGTGATAACTTAGTCCCTGCCTCCTCCCACACACAAATTGCCAGGTAATTAGAGCTAGTTGCATTTTGATTGTCATAGGGCATTTCACAATGACTGATTTTTATTTGCTACCACACTTTTCATGATCTACCTAAAGATATGTGTTATTTAGGATTTTTGTAACTGAAAATGCTGACCTTTCTTTGTTAATATATGTGAATTGACATAGTTCATAGTGTGAGGAGTTGGGAAGTGAAAAAGAGAAAAGATTTAACTGGGAACTAAGCCACCATATCATTTTTGGGAGTCTTTCTACCTTGCTCCAAGGTGTTGATGTGGTCTGGAGGTTAGGGGTCCTGGAATCCCAAAATCACGACACCCTGGTCCTGCCCGAAAGAATGTGACCCAAGCCTTGTTGAAGCCAAAAGAAGGTTTGTTGAAGATTCACTATGTTAGCTAGACTCTTAAAGAATCTGAGCATCTATGGGCTATTGGCTAGATTCTAAGAATCAGAGCATCTTAATGGAGACAAGATGGACCTTATATACAGAAAGACTGTGGGAGGTATCTAGGTGTGGCCAAGTAGTTTGAAGTGATAGGAGGAAGGGCCTCAGGAGATCTGGATGGGAGTGGCTAGTAAGCTGGGGTGAACGGAACTCCTGGGACCTGGACCTAGTGGCCAAGGGAGAATGAAGCCTAGCTAGGATTAAGAGTGGGAAATGGCCAGGGGCCATAGGGAGGTAAGACAATGGATGGGAGATTGGGTGTAGCCACAATGAAAGGCCAGTTGATGGGATTATAGCCTCAGGGGAACTCCAAAGATTTGGCCATGTGGGAAAGTCCAGGGTTTTTCCTTTCTGGGGCCCAAGATTCCAACCCCATCATTCCCCCCTCAAACAAATAGGAACCCAAATTCTTTTGGGGTAAGAGGTGAAGGTCTTGGCTTCTGAAACTGCTTCCTGCTGGCAAGGGGTATAGACTTGTCCCTGCCTCAAGGTGGTCCCAAAGAGGAGGTTGACTGGACCGAGCACAGGCTGCATCCAGTGAACGATGCGGGGACATTGGCTGGCACTCACTGTTACCAACTGTAGGTGAATGGCCTGTAGTCTGGAAGACACAAATCTGACAGAAAAGACTGCAGAGCCCAGATATAAAGCAGGGACTAAATTTAGGGCCCAAATGAGAGAATAAAACATCCTTAGCTCTATTTGGATTCAGATAATTCAGTTTTCCAACCATGAAGTATCAAATCCACCTCATAGCCAGACTCAGGAATAGCCAGGTGGGTAACATTGCCTTTACTTCCCACCAGTATCACCTTCTCTGAATAGCTTGTGGCGTTTCTCTCAGATGGTGGATTATTGATTATCGATGGATTATGACCCATCAGACAACTCAAAATAAAATCCTATGAGCTTTTACCTCAAACAGCAAGTTTTACTAATCACAGCTTAGGAAAAACTTTTCCAGGATTTACATCTCAAACTTAAATTTGTCCTGATGTGACAAGCCAAATTAGAGATTTCTATACAAAACCTGAACAAGTTTTTTCTTTTCAAGTTTACCCATTAAAACAATACCCTACAATAGCCAATTTTAGCGGTAACCAAATTATGACAAGTTGCCTGACATAATTCCCTGATGTCAAGAAAATTTTAACTCAACTGTCTCTAATACTTCTGGGGAATGTGAGGAGGTCTGGTGCACAGAGGGAAAAGAGAGATAGGAGGCTTAACTAGAGAAGATTGGCTCCCCAAATTCATCGGTTTCCTTCCCAACAAAGGGGCAGGGCAAGAGGAGAGTATAAAAAGGGAGTGTCCAAACAACAGATCCTCAAGTAGACAAGGGAGAGGGTATGTCCCTTCAATGCCCATGACCCAACAGGTAGAGGGGCAAGTAGGGCCAGGGTAGAACAAAGAACATAGCCAAGATAAAGTGGGTAACCTTACCTTTGATTTTGCCCAGGGCTCGGTGAGAAAGATGGAGACAGTGGGAGTGCTACCAAGCCCCAGGCTCCCTTGTCATTCCCAATCTTGAGAAGACTGGAGGATGGGGTACTGAGGGGCAACTCCACCACTTTTCCAATCTTGAGGACAATCTTTCCTCCAATGTCCCTCCTGGTCAAATCTTGGGCACAGCCCCAGAGTCATTGGTCATGGGAGCTCCTTCTGGGGGGGGTGCCCTGGAGGGGCATTCCTTGGACCAGTGGGCCTCCTTGTGGCCCTCACTGCCTGAGTTGATGGGCTTCCTCTGAGGAGACACCCTGGCAGGGCACTTCTTGGACCAGTGACCCTCCTGGTGGCATCGAAAG
>NW_020954585.1:47875172-47897017 GCF_900497805.2 Vombatus ursinus
ATTCCCCATTTGTGGGGTGGCTCTAGCTATGAGCATCCTACAATCTTTTCTGAGAATGGGGTCCAGAAAAAGTTCTACAAAAGTCATTATGTAGGCAATCTCCACACATTTTCCTTCTCTGCTACAATATCGTTTTAACTCTGAGAGCATGTTTTGCTGTAATGTCCCAAAAATGGGCCATGCCTCATAATTTTCCACATGATACTGAGGCCAAATGGTGTTGCAAAAGAACACCAGCCTTGTCTTTTTTAGTTCTTTAGAGAAACTAAATTTTTCCCAATTTTGTAAAAGACAGCCCAAAGGCAAATCTTCAGGAATTGAAGAGGATTGACCCTTTGTGGGTGTGGGGACTGGAAGTCCCTCCCTCCTTTAAAGAAGATTTAGGAATAAGACTCAGGAAACAGACAAAAAAGTCAAAAACCCAAAATAGTACCTTTAGTTTTCCCAAGTCCCTGGCACTGAGAAAATTGACAGGATTGGGCCTATGATTCTGCCCACATCCATTGTCTTGAACAGGACATCTCTGAAGGGGGCTATGTTCCTCTGGTTTCAAGTCACTTATAGAGATTCCTAGGTAATTCTGCTAAAATATGCCAATAGAGCTATTTTGCCCAACTATATGCCAATAAATCTGATGATCTAAGTGAAATGGATGATTATTTACAAAAATATAAATTGTCCAAATTAACAGAAGAGGAAATAGAATAGTTAAATTACCCCATCTTAGAAAAATAAATTGAACAAGTCATCAGTGAACTCCCAAAGAAAAATTCCCAGGGTCAGATGAATTCACAAGAGAATTTTACAAAACACTTAAAGAACAATTAATACCAATGTTATATAAACTATTTGAAAAAATAGGTGAGGAAGGACTCCTACCAAATTCCTTTTACTACACAAATATGTTGCTGATTGTTAAACCAGGAAGAGTAAGAGCAGAGAAAGAAAGCTATAGACCAATTTCCCTAATGAATATTGATGCAAAAATTTAAATATCACTAACAAAACCAACAGAAATCATATGATTATCTCAACAGATACAGAAAAAGCCTTTGACAAAATACAACACTTATTCCTATTAAAAATACTAGATGAGACAACACATAATAGGAAAGTGATGGCAAGAGAAAGTAATTCATAATGTACACTACTGTGAGAGACGACATAGTGATGTGAGAATCTAGTCTTGGCACGTGAGGGACATATGTTATTTCTTCTCAGTTTCATGACTCACTCCACTTCTACAAGACTTTATAGAATCAGTCACAATGCAGGTTGCTGAGCAGAGAAGCATCCTTCCAAATAGCCAGATCCACAAGCCTGATATTCCCCAGGTGAATTGATACAGAGTGAAGTGAACAGAACTAGGAGGCTAATTTACACAATAACAACATTGTAAAAACAAACAACTTTAAAAGACTTTAGACCTCTGATCAGTACACTTATGACTTCAGAGGAGGTGTGCTACCATCCTCCTGAGAGGGAGATGATAAACTCAAGATACACATTGAGGTATAGACTTTTGAACATGGTCAATGTAGGAATTTGTTTTGTTTGAGTATAAATAATTGAATAATTGTAATGAGAGCTTTGTTTTTCTTTGTTTTTTTTCCCCCAGGAGGTAGGTGAGAGGGAGAGAAAAGAAATGTTTCTTAATTGTAAACACATTTCAACTTAAAAAATAAGTTGTCAAGATGTGAAAATAACAATGAAAAAAGCTACAGGGTAAATGAATAAATGAAGTATTCCTTAAAATGATAAGTAGCATCTGTCTAAAATCATCAGCAAGCATTATATGTAATGGGTATAAAAGATCAGGGATGAAGTAAGAATGTCTGTTATCAGACATTTAGAAGGCATATCCAGACTTAAGCAGTTACAACCCATTTGCCATAGGTGTTGATAAGGTAGGGTTTGCCTTCTTCATTTCGACTCTCCTTCCACATAGTTGTATCCAAGAAGCTGTTCTCTCCACTTCCCTTCCTGCTCCCTCTGTTAGACTAGGTACAAGGATTGATATGCATCTAGCACCTGAAGATATGTAAAATTTGTACAAAGATATCATCTATGAAAATTATTTGTAATTTGTTAACTTACTACCTGGGAAAAGTCTTATGATATAAAATCCCCTCCTTTAGGCTGTGGAATTTGGTGGTTTTTTTTTTTTCCAGGTTTTTTGTTTTGGTTTGTTTTCTCCAAATAAACCTAATCTTTAAAGTTAAAAAAGAAGAAAGTCTATTATCACCACTATTATTCATTATTGTATTCATAATGCTAGCTATACAATAAGAGAAGAAAAAGAAATTGAAGGAATTAGAATAATCAATGAGGAAACAAAACTATTACTCTTTGCAGATGATATGATGATATACTTAGAGAACCCTAGAGAATCAACTAAAAAACTAATTGAAATAATTAACAATTTTAACAAAGTTGCAGAACATAAAATAAGTCTACTTAAATCACCATTTCAATATATTACCAACAAAGTCCATCAGCAAGAGCTAGAAAAAGAAATTCCATTTAAAATAACTATAGACAAAATAACATACTTGGGAGTCTACCTGCTGTGACAAACCCAAGTACTATATGGGCACAATTATCAAACACTTTTCACACAAATAAAATCAGGTACAAATAATTGGAAAAATATTAATTTCTCATGGGTAGGCCAACCCAATATAATAAAAATGACAATTCTACCTAAATTAATCTACTTATTCAGGGCCATACCAATCAAACTTCCAAAATTTAGTTTATAAATCTAGAAAAAAAAGTGACAAAATTCATCTAGAAGAACAAAATGTCAAACATATCAAGAGAATTAATTTTAAAAAATAATGAAGGATGGTGACCAAGATATACCAGATCTCAGACTGTATTATAAAATGGTAATCACCAAAATAATGGTACTGGCTAAGAAATAGAGTGGTGGATCAATGGAATAGATTAAGCGCATGATACACTGTAATAAATGACCATAGTAATTTAGTGTTTGACACACTCAAAGACCAGGTTTTGGGAGAAATCTCACTATTAGACAAAAATTGCTGGGAAAACTGGAAAACAGTATGGCAGAAACTAGGTATAAACCAACATCTCATACTGTATACTAAGATAATGTCAAAATGGCTATATGATTTAGACATAAATGGTGATACCATAAGCAAATTAGGGAAGGATGGAGTAGTTTACCTGTTAGATCTGTGGAGAGGGGAAGAATTTAGGGCCAAACAAGAAATAGAGAACAATACAAAATGTAAAATGGATAATTTTGATTATATTAAATTAAAAAGGTTTTTGCAGAAACAAAAACAAGGCAAATAAAATTAGAAGGAAAGCAGAAAACTACTTTTTATAACTATATCTGATAAAGGCCTCATTTCTCAAATATATGGAGAACTAAGTCAAATTTAAACAACACAACTGACAAATGGCCAAAGGGTATGAACAGGTAGTTTTCAGAAAAAGAAATCAAAATTGTCTATACTTACATGAGAAAATACTCTAGAGAAATGCAAATTAAAACAACTTTGAGGCACTATCTCACACCTGTCAGATTGGCTAATATGATAGAAAAGGAAAATGACAAATGTTGGAGGGGTTGTGGGAAAACTGGTAATGCATTGTTAATGGAGTTGTGAACTGATGCAACCATTCTGGAGAGCTATCAAACTGTGCATACCCTTTGACCAGCAATACCACTACTAGGTCTGTATCCCAAAGAGGTATTAAAGAAAGGTGAAAAGACCTATTTGTACAAAAATATTTATAGCAACTCTTTTTTGTTGTGGCTAAGAATTGGAAATTGATTCGGGAATGGCTGAACAAATTGTGGTATCATTTTAATGGAATATTATTGTGCTATGGCACAGAAATGACAAGCAGGATGATTTCAGAAAAACATGAAAAGGTTTACATGAAGTGATAGGGAGTGAAGTAAGCAGAACCAAGAGAACAGTGTACACAGTAACAACAGCTTCACCTGCACACCCACTTCCCTTGTGCCTATGGCTCTTCATCGGGTTGAGTGACAGTACCATTAGAATTGCAGTACTTTAAACAAACCACACAAGTTGACTTTCGGAACTATACTGACAATGCATGGGCACTGAGAATTCTGGGCTTGCTTCCAATGCATGAGATAAATGCATATCCATATGCCACTGGTGAATATATTGCTGCTCTGTTAACCTTTTAAGCAGAGTGATGACCAGAATCATGTCATGTGACAATTACATGATGAAAAGTTATAAACCAGTTTTTGGACTGAAAAAACAGGGTGTGATGATTGTACAGTGAAATACAGTACTCCTCTCCTGGTCTCATGCCAAAAGAAATTTTATCCAAAGGAGAATATTTTGGTATTTTATTGTTACTGGAGCCCATCATTTCTTTAAAGGGAATAACCCTTCCCCAGCCTTCAGGATGGGTATAAACCTTAACCCTTTCCTAATCTTCAGGGTGGGAATAAACCATCCCCAGTAGTGTAGAGGTAATCCTGACCTCAGAAGAAAATTGAGATTGAGGGGTGTTTGACCCTGGTTGGGGTGGAGGGGTGGGAAGTCTTCCACAAAAAAAAGTCCTTTGGTGAAAGATTAACTGGTTTACCCTAGACGTCTGTCATAGCCAGGGTTGGACTCCTGACTTTACCTAGCGTGGCTTGCCAAAAACTATGGAAGGTGAGATCTGAAATGAGTGAGGAAACAGAGGTTTGACCTTCTGAGTGTATTGATTTATTAAGCAATGCATACTAATTGCATAACAAATTGGAACTAAGACTCCTCAGATTTAGCAAAGGACGCTGAATACATAGAGAGACAGGTTTTCATGCATTAAAAAGTAAACAATTAACAAGATATAAACCAGGGTACATAATTAAGTAATCTGCTTTCTAATTGGAAGAAAAATTATGACTATGTGCCAGACACTGTGCTGGACACTAGGGCTACAAATTCTTACTCACAGGAAGCTTACATTTTGACGAGAAGGACTTTCAAATATGATCAAGTCACCTCATTCCAAAATACAAATCTGCACTTAATCCTTCTAAAACATCTAACTACAATTCTATCTCCTCCTCTTCTTAGCTAAACATCTAAAATAAATTTCCTTTTTCGATTCTTTGATTTCTACTCAAGTCTTTGTAAGTTATATCCAGCTTCATCACACTTCTGAAACTGCTTTTTCTGATCATGAATGGCTTCATGATCATCAAATTCAATGGCCTTTTTTCAGTCCTCCTTGACTTATGTGGTGAGTGAAATCTGAACTAAATGAGGAAATAAAGGTTCAAGCTTCTGAGCATATTCAGTTATTAAGTAATACATGCCAATTGCATAACAAATCAAGACCAGGCCTTCTCAGCTTTAGCACTGGAATGGGACAGATTTTTGTGCATTTAAAAGAAAATTAATAGGATATAAACCAGGATACAAAAATAAGTAATCTGATTTCTAATCGGAAGAAAGATTAGGGGCTTTCTGAGTTGGAAAAGGGAGACCAAATAGGTGCAATTGGCTGAAATCAGAAATAGTTTTCCTACCTTTTTACCTGCTCCTTCCCTTTTTCAGCCCTGGATCCTTATCTTTTTTTTCCAACTAACATGGGTCTTCTGCAAGGGTCTGTTTTTTTTTCTTTCTTTTTAATTCAATTCAGTACCATTGAACACACACTTAATAAGCACCCACTACACGCAAGCCTTGCATTAGGGTAGAAAAACAAAAATGAGACAGTCCTTTTGCTCATTCTACTGGTAGGAAAAGAAGGATACAATATATACACAGATAAGTTAAAAAGAGGATAAATTGGGGAGGAAGGGAACACTAACAGCTTGGGTAATTAGAACTGCCTTCTCATGAGAGGTGATACCTGAATTTCCTCTTGAGTGAAGGTAGGAACTATGTGGAGGTGGAGGTGAAGGAAAATATTCCAGGCTCAAATTAAAGCCTGAACATAATTATGAGTATAGGAGCTGGCATATTAAGTTGGGAAAACTTCTACTAATATCAAACTTACAGGAACTTAGGGTGTGTGAAGGGAAGTAACATGAAATAGGTAATAAAAAATGGAATGTTATACCATATTGTGAAGGACTATAAGTGATAGGATTATTAGGCAGCTAGGTGGCACGTGGGTAGAATCCTGGGTCTGAAGTCAGAAAGACTTATCTTCCTGAGTTCAAATCAGGCTTCAGACACTTACTAGCTGTGTGACTCTGGGCAAGTCACTTAACCTATGTGCCTCAGTTTCTTCATCTTTAAAATGAGATAGAGAAGGAAATGGCAAATAACTCCAGTATCTTTGCCAAGAAAACACTAAATGGCATCACAAAGAGTCAGACAAAACTGAAAAGTAACTGAACAACAACAATATCAGGAACAAAGTAGTCCTGGGGCCCAATTGGCCTCTGCTTCCATGAAACAACTTCTTGGTCACCTAACAGCATAAAAAGTTACATCCATGTGCAGTTGGGGTGGCTCTAGTTTAGAGGCTCCATGTGACACCATGTCCTTCAAGAAACCCTGCCCTAAAGACCAAACATTTAGAGCATCTAGGAGGTGCAATGAATAAAGCACTGGGCCTGCAGCTAGGAAAACTTGAGCTCAGATCTGACTTCAGACATTTAATAGCTGTGTAACCCTCAGCAAGACATTTAACTCTGTTTGCCTTAGTTTCCTTATATGTAAAATGACCTGGAAAAGGAAATGCCAAACCACTCTAGTATCTTTGCCAAGAAAACCCCAAATGGGGTCACAAAAATTTAGACACAACTGAAATGACACAACAACAGCAACATAACTACTAGAGTAATTAATGGAGAAAATGGGGATCCACTAAATATTTTTAAGTAGTGGAGCATCAGGTTATATTTGTGTTTTGGTAACCTGGACTTGCCAGCTCTATGGAGAGCAGACCATAGTATAAGGAGACCCTGGAAGGAGGAAAATCATTTTGGATTCATTGGAATTTACTAGTTGAGACAAAGTGAGGGATTTAAAGAAGGGAATGGCTGTTTGAGCAGCAATGAAGAGACATATGGGGAAGTCAGATCATTAAAAGTTGCAAACTGGTTGAGTGGTAAAGAGGGAGAGGGAAAAATCAAGGATGACTTCATGTTTGCAAACATGTAACTGCAAGGATTTTGATGTGGTAAGGAGAAATAGAGATGTTTGGAGGAGGAATGAATTCAGAGGGAGATAATGAGTTCTGTTTTAAAATAGTTGAATTTGAAATACTGCTAGGACGCCCAGATGGAGATATTCAACAGGCAAATGTGATAGAGCACGTGAGCTCGTGATAGTGATTAGGACATGGTATAATTTGAGGAGTCGTCTGAATAAAGGTGGGATTTGCCCTAATGTGAGCAGACCACCAAGAAAGGATCTATATAGAAAAAGAAGTAGAAGGCCAAGAGTCTTGAGAGATGCCTGTGTTTAAGGTATGGGATATAGAAAATGATCTAGACTGAAAAGAAATGCTTAGAAAGGAGAAGAATCAAGAATCAAGAGAGCAATACTATAGAATCTAATGATGAAGAGTATGGTAAAAAAAAAATTAAAAAGAGCTGGTAAAAGAGTGCTATTCTGTCTTCACCAATCATCGGGTAAGTGCCAGTAGAAGAGTAAGTTGAGGTAGGAGGAGGAAGAAACAAGCTAAGCATGGCAAGAGTAATCTTAGATGTTCTACGAATATTAGTTTTACTATTTATACTTCATAAAATACAGGTTAGGCAAGCCAGCTTACCTGAGGGAAATGCACTCTGAGAGTGATATAGAAGGAATCTTGTGCTGGATTTGTTGAACTCCTAGCAACACCTCCTGGGCCCAAAAGCCTTCGGAGTAGCAATGTTTTCAGGCCACCAGACCTACCTGTAATCTAAACCCTAAGAGCATTATTATAAGGAGAAATTATTGTGGAGAGGAGGCCTGCCCTCCTCATCTCCACCAGCAATAGGTAGAAAGGCACAAGATACCTGGGCCAATAAATAAACATTGGTTAATAAACACTTATCAAATACTTACTCTATGCACTGCACTAAGTGCTAAAGATAAAAAAAAAAAAGATACCTCCTGCCCTGGAGGAAGACAACACACAAATCTGAAGAGGGAAATATATATAGGGGACCTCAGACACTTCCTACCTGTGTGATCCTGGGCAAGTCACTTAACCCTGTTTGCTTCAGTTTTCTCACTTAAAATGAACTGGAGAAGGGAACAGTAAACTACTCCAGTATCTTTGCCAAGAAAACTCCAAATGGGATCATGAAGAGTAAGACATAACTGAGAAGACTGAACAACAATTGAGTGTTGTATTATTCCAGGCTCTGAACAGCTCATGCAGTGAGCCTATGAACTTTCAGTGTTCTCAAAGTGCTCTTATCCAGAGCAAACTCTGATCACTTTCTTCTTTGTCTGAGTTCTGCAAGTTCCTGGCCTGTATTTTAGTCTGAGCAACAGTAGACTGCTACTGAACTGAGTCACTATCATCTCCCATTAGAATAAAAACTCATTGAAGGGACTATTTTTGCTTTTGCTTTGTATCTCCCGTGCATAGCATATTGTGTTGCGTATAGCAAGCCCTTAATAAATGAAGGTAGATTATTCAGGAGTAAAGAGTATTCACACTGTGGGGAGCAAAATGTATCCTTGGTGCCTTGCAGTAAGTCTTATCTTTCCTAATAGCTTGGAATCAAGAAGGGATGATGCTAATAAGTATTGCTATGCTTTTTGTCTCATGAAAGCCCAAACTATCATTCATTCACTCAATCTTGTGTTCATTCATTCATTCATTCATTCCTCAAATGCTTTTTAAACTTGCATATAATTACTGAGGAACTTCTTAATTGCAGGGAGAGATTAAAAGTAGATGAGTACAGTAATATCATAATGATGATCAACTGGGAAAGACTTAGCTAATCTGATCAATACAATGATCCAAGGCAATTCCAAAGAACTCGTGCTGAAAAATTTTATCTACCTCTAGAGAGAGAATTGATTAATTCTGAATACAAATTGAAGCATACTTTTTTCACTTGTTTTTTTTTCAACATGGATAATATGGAAATATGTTTTACATGACTTCACATATATTTTTGATATCATATTGCTTCCCTTCTCAATAGATGAGGGAGGGGCTGGAGGTAGGGAAACAATTTGGAAATCAATTTTTAAAAAAATGAATGTTAAGAAAGTTAAACAATAATTTTAAAAGGATAGATTAGTCTTTGGGTGCAACTTAAAGGAGGTGCTCCTATCACAAAACTGTCTACAATATAATTTTTTGTCACAGGAGAGACTCCTATGGTCCCTCAAACTTTTTGCTGATTTATGAATCTGACTCTGCCTATTTTGAATGTTGTATGATTACAGGTAGGCTATGAAGGACCCATGTTGGACTCCTACCCCATCTCTGAACTCTTCCATCAGGACTCTTAACCAATTTCCCTGAATACACATGTAGTCTCTAGTGCAAGGAGTGAGGACGCTCAGGTGGCTTTAGTTGATACCTGAATATAGTTCTGAAAAGTCTCTTCTAATAGATGCTACTGATGATTTTTAATTCTGTCTCTGTACTCCATATGGGCTTGGGTTTAGAACATTACTTCACATTTCTGTTTGGAGATGAAAGAGGAGGTGCCCCTTTTTCTTCTGTTTTCTTTCTTTCCTCACCATCCTTGGGGCTTACAGCATGGACATGACCACCAGTCTTTTGGAATAAATGTTGATTTTCTGAATAACCAAAACAGTCCCTTTGTCAGAGAACTCAAAAAACTGGTTAAATTCAGTTTCCTGAACCCACTTTTATCTTGTCTGTTGGTTCTTCTTCATTTGTTGTTCAGTCATTTTCTGTCACGTCCAACTATTCATGACCCCATTTAGGGTTTTCTTGGCAAAGACTCTGGAATGGTTTGCCTTTCTTTCTCTAGCTCATTTTATAGATGAATAAACTAAGGAAAACAGGTTAAGAAATTTGTCTAGGGTCACATAGTAAGTGTCTGAGGCCAGATTTGAATTCAGGTCTTCCTGACTCCAGGGCCAACTATCCACTGTGCCATCTAGCTTCCCTTCTTCTTCACAGAAATGAATAGTTAAAAGCCTAATAGTCCTGACATTCCCAATGATGCCTCAATAAATAGGATCATAGATTTAGACACGGGAGGGAACTAAGAATCCATCAAGTTCAACCTCTTTGTTTTATAAAAAAGGAAACTGGTGCCCAGAAAAGTTATATTACAATCTCAAGAATTCAGGGAACTCTATTCTGTGATTATATAAAAGAGGACTTAGATAAGAAGCAATTGACATAAATCCTCAGGAGAGTAACTTGCTGATTGGGTTGATCACATGTAGCTTAGCTATTAGCCTGGAAAAACAGCAATGGGAATAGGACATCTGATTTTGGACAGAGACTCCGTGGCACTGTTGTGCTTTTCATTGGCTCCCCTTAGTTCACAGTCATTGATCTCGAAGAGGAAATGATTAAGACAAATCCCAATTTGTAAAACTCCCATCTATACTTCAAAGAAAGGTGTTAACATCTATCCTAAAATTCTTCAGTTTCATGACTTTTTTTTGTCTTTTTTCTTCAGGATTATTTCCATTCCTTTCTTCTCCTATGTTTAAAAAATTGGATATAACTCTGATGCCAACAGATACAGAAGATTTCTTTGCAAAAGCCATTACAAAAGTAAAAGAAGAGTGAAATAAGCTGCAAGTAATGTAAATAGGTCTCTCCAATTATTTAGAACAAGAATAGGTGTACCTTTTAAATGATAATATTCTTTATTTAGTCCTCAGAATAGCATAAACAGAATTTGTGTTCCGTTTCACATGACATTCACTCTTGTTCATTTTAATTTTAATTCAATTTACGCTAGCAAACAATTTTCAAGAACCTTCTAGAACTTGATGGAGTAGGATTCAGTGGCTTCTAAGGTTCCTCCCAGATCTAACTTTATGATTCCATGATACTTAATGTTTTCCAGAAGTTGTGGTTTATGTGTTTGGGTGTGTAAAAAGAGAGAAGACACTGTCCCAGCCCTCATCCAACTTAAAGCCTAGTGGGATAAGATGGTGGGATAAGATACATATCTCACTAACTCAAATACTGTAAGTTAGTACATAATAAATGTGTAGTGGGAACAAAAAAGAAGGAAGAGGTACCCCTCCCTTTCACTTACAATTTCCACAAAACAAACCTCCAAACCTTTCTGATCATGACAAAGGTATGGACACAATAATTACAATAATTATTCCAGTAACATTGTATTCAAAATTTCCCATTTGGGCTCTTATGCCCAAATTTGGACCATTTTTTTCCCATTTACTTTCTGAAGTCATACTCTGAGGCCTCATTGAAACACAACTATAACTTTGGGTTCCTGAAAGCTAGGCCAGTGGAGTACAAACTACAGTAAACACAAGAAAGCCGCCAAGTCTTAGAGCATGGGCCTTTTGGTACTCTCTGTGTCTGCTAACCCAGGATTAGTGTAACTGAGTTTGGAGAGACTTATCAGTAGGTTGGCCATAGTGAGATAGATCTTCTTTGGCTCTAGCAACTCTGGAAAACTATCCATTAAGCTATAAGTGAAGCATTTGACAAAGTTGTGCATGTTATTCTTGTGTAAAATGTAGAAAGGTATGAGCTAAACAGCAATACAATTATATCACTTCATGAGTAGTTAAATTGCTATGTTCCAAGAGTATTATTTTTTGTGTCCCCTTGGAAGGAGTGATCAAGTGTGCTCATGTTGCTCACTATAGAGCCTTGAACTAATATCTTCCTAGCCTTTTGTTCAAACTGAAGACAATTCATTTTCTGAAATCAGCTTAATTTTTTCCTTTAAGCTCTTCAGTGTTCACTTTCTTTCCACAACCCTAGCCTTGTAGTTGAGACAGTATCTTTTTAGCTTCAGCCAGCTATCCGATTTTTAGACTTTCATGTACATGAGATTCAGCCTCTTTAGACCTCCAGAGTTCTTGGTGAAAGAGCCTCTGGATGGAATTCTGTCACTTAACCAAAGGTGCAAACGGGTTTAATTCAAGCAGTTACTCAGTTGTCCATCCTGCCCCATTGATATTAAGTTGTTCTGTTTATAGCCAATTTCTGTCTTTCCAATGGTTTTTCATCACTAATGTTTTTCATTTTGCTTCCAGCACTGATTAGATTTCCTGTAGCTGATGAAGTATTCCCAGATTTGTAAAAATTCAGAGATTCATTCTCAAAAATGTAACTTGGCTATCAGAGCCAGAGAGGGTACTGTTATATTGAGATTTTTATGACATCATCTGAAAGAGTATAAAAATTATACAATTTGCTGATATGTTAGACAACTGTAGAAAAAATAATAGTATCAGCAATGGTAATAATAAACACCTTTAAGATTTGCACATCACTTTGTATATATTATCTCTTAATTTTCATAAATAGGTATTATTGTTATTTCCATTTTTGAAATGAAAAACTCAAAATCCTGTGGAAGTGAATGTTGGAAACTAAAAATAAATAAATTTACTATTTATTAAAAAAAAATCAGAAGACCTAGGTTCAAATCTTGCTTCTCCTATTTGTTAGACTTTGGACAAGTCACTTAACTTTTCAGGCCTCAGTACCCCCATCTGAAAAATTGCAGGGTTGGGCTTTATGGCCCCCGCTATTCCTTCTAGCTTTCAAACTGTGACTACTTTTCAAACTCTGTCTTAAACATCCCATTCTCTTCACTCACACACTAAGCACCGCAGCAGAAACACTTGTCATGTCTCCCCTAGACTATAGTTATAGATTTCTAATTCATCTGTCCTTTGACATGGCATGTTAGAAAGAAATGAGAATTCCTTGAAATGGCAGAAGTCATTTTTAGTACATTCTGAACACACAAATGAGGAGACAGGTGTTTGAGAATGGAACAGACCTGGAGGGTAAGCAGGTCTGTAGACCTACTTTAGGACTAGCCTTTTTTGTGCTTTGTGGTGATATCTATTATGCTAAAAGCTCTCATCATATGTATTCATGTCTTACAAAACTTTTTCCTAGAAAGTCAGGAAGGTCAGGGATATGCCTCTATTGAATTCTTATAATTTGGCTGAAGGATATGACAAAGGTCCAACAATTCTGTCTGAATATCTCCTTTGCCCCTATTTCAGATCTGAGTGATGATGAGGCCAAATCCTTATCTTTCTTTTTGCTGCTTATGAAGTCATCCTTTCCTTCTTTTTTGTTTTTACAAGTCAGCCACCCACCCCAGTATCCAACAGAGACTTTAGGAAGAGATGGATGGAGTTTTGTTCAACAAAGTGAGGAGATGAGAGAGATAAAAATTCATTTGTCTTTCCTTCTATTCATCCACTTTCCTCACTTTGTGGTAGAAGCTTTTGTCACAAGGACTGGTACTGACTACTGGATAATTCCTCATTATTGTAGCATGGTCATGATTTGAAAAGGCAAAGATAGATTGTGAGGCCAATAAGAAAAGATATGCATTAAGTTCTGTTTGCAGAGATCTCAACAACAAGGCCAACCCTGGACAAAATTGTGAAAAAGACAATTTCTGTTCATTTCAGGCTGGCCCTTCATGATGCACTCCCCCTCCCCTCCTCACTTAGTGTCACTTGCTTTTTAATCTTCCATTATAATCTTAAGATAATATAGACAGTTACCAATTTATAAGGTCCAATGTCTTAATGGAATTTTATCTCTTCTCTACTCTTAAACTGCCCTTTTTATCATTCCATCTTTCTTTCTCTTTCCTTCTCTCTTCTCCTCTTCTCTGATTTCTTTCCTTTTACTCTCCTCTTCTCAGATTCTGAGATAGTAAGGTACCATAAAATCTCCCTCTGTTATCAGATGACAAAAGGGCCTATGAATGGACTTTGCATTCTGTTCATACCCAGAAACCTCTTTCTGAAACTCCAAGGTCTTCATCACTCTTAGAGTTGGATAATCACCATGATAGGAACACTTTAAGTATCATTTTTCTAGGTAAGGAGAATGTATTGAAATGGTCCATGTAACAAGTAATAAGACCTCAGCCAGAGCAGTGACAGTATGAATAGAGAGGAGATAAATCCAGAAAGAGTCCTTAGGGATCTGATTGTGCACTTGGCAAAGACAAACCCAAGTCCCTGGAAAGTTACTGAGAGTTCCCTAGGGCAATAAGAGAATGTGGTCTTATTGTGACATCTCGATTTGGGAGCAGAGTGTTTCTGTAGGTAACTGTTTGTCTAGAATTCTTAAAGTTACCAGAGATCTGTTTGTTAGAGAAAGGTGATTCCTGTGAAATGTTCATCCCACCCCCATTCAATCTTCAAATTTATCTCTGAACTGTACAGAAGGAGCAGAACAGAAGGATAAGAGCTGAACTTATAAATAGCTAACTGTTTATATTATCTAATTTTAAGGACACAAGGAATGACTCTCTGTCTCATCCCCAAATATCTCCTCTAAATTTTAGCATTATAGATTCTTTCCTTTGGGTATCTTCAATTTTTATGACACCAATTAAAATGCAAATATCTCTGGAACTTGTAACGTGTTAAATTGTTATCAGTGAATACTAGGGAGCCCCAACATTAATAGCTTTGAGAGTAAGGCCCTCCAAAGACTGAACAGAAAGTAGTCAATTTGAAAAGGCTGTTGTTGTTGTTTGTCCTTCATTCTCAAAGAGGACCATAATGTCATGGAAGTGACGTCATGACATGCAGGTAAACTGGATTTAAGTGAGGGAGGGCTGTGCAAAGTCGCCAGCCAAAGTCACATCACTTTCTCCTCTGAAGCCATCTGGGTCCAGTGACCAGATACACATGAAGATGACTGGAGATGGCCCAAGATGTGGTGGAAGACCTTGGCCTTTAAAAAAAAAAAGATAGGCAGGGATGCCAAGAAATGGAAGCTGGGAAGTCAAGAATAGGTGAAGAAAAACTCAAAGATTTCAAGTGTACCAAAGCAAGCTTGGCAGAGTGCAATTTTGTTTAGTGTCAATCCTAGATTTCAGAGTTTGCCTGATTTGTTCCAGAGATCACCTGAAAGCCATTGGAGAAGAAAATGTAAACTGCGGCATACCTTTTTTTCTTTTTCCTATTGGACTTCCAATGCTACCTTTTCCTTCTTGATTGTAATAAGCTCTGGAGGGCTCATTTTACTAAAATATTTATATAGAAACATCTCTTGCTTTGAGATAACTAAGAAATTTTTAATTGCTTCATTAGCAGGTAGAGAACTAAAGTGATTCCCAACTTTATACAGTTTCAATAAAGTAAATATTCTTATGGGTTTCCTCCAGAAAGAATCATCTGAAGAGAGGGTATAATGGGAGCAGGTAAAAGTCAGATCTGATCTGTGATCTGTTTGCATATATCTGTTTCTCCTCTTCTGAGGCAGCAGATACATATGATGCTCTGGTTCAGATGAGGTACCTAGAGAGGGTAGTAATTGAAATTTTCAGTCTGTTCCCTGTAGCAGGCATGATTGAAAGGATTGCTAGAAAACTGTTAATATCATTGACTTGAAGATTCTGAAAGGGATAGTAATGATGATCCAACCCTATGTCCTTCATCATAATCCAGAATACCAGCAGAGCCAGAGGAGTTCCACCCTGAAAGGTATATTTGTTTTTTCCACTGGGAAGAAAAATTATACAATGTAGTCAGTGGAAATAGTGGGAAAGAAGAGTGGACTGGGAAATAGAAGACTGGGTATTGAGTCCTGACTAATTCTTACTTAGCTGTGTGATTCTGGGCTGTGACTTAAACTCTCTGGGGTTCATCATTTTTAGTTTTCTTAGTTGTTAAAGGAGAAGGCTAAATGATATGCCATTTGAGGTCCCTTCTAGTTTGAGATCCTATAAACTTTGCTTCTCTATATGTTCTGGGATCTATAAGTAGGGATAAATGCAAATCTATGTTATTATCTTCATGAATTTTTTTTTGCAAATTTAAAAAAAACCTCAAACTTCATTATCTTTTAGGGCACATGGGGCAGAGGACAGGTACCACACTCATACTCAGTAAAATCACAGTTTAAAGCCCACCCCTAACACCTTGTAGCTATATGACCAAAGATAAGTTGCTTAATCTATCTGAGCCTTAGTCTCCTCACTTGTGAAATCAGGACAATAATGCCTCTAGTAGCTATTTAATAAGGATATTTTGAGCTAAAAATGAGATGATATGTATAAAGGATTTTGCAAACCTCAAAGTGTTATAAAAAATATTAGGTATTATTACCATTTTCAAATCCTTTAATACCAAGTATTAAATGCATCCTTTTCTGTCTCCTGAAGAACACTTTAACTATTCCCTATCAAAGTTGCTATTTATGCTATATGCTATTTATGGTTCTGTATAACCTATTCCTTCACTCCTGTATGAGAAATAGCCTCTCAAGAACCCTTCTGTCTCTAAGGTAATCAGTAGGAGACATTGTGCCTCTCCATAAGAATTGAAAATGCCCCATTCTTTCTTGGGAAGGTAAGGCCAAGGTCATGCTGCTAAATCCATTCTGCCATAGGGTGATATTTTTCCATAAAACCCTGGCCATATACCATGGACTCTGTCTTCAAACAAATTTCTCTCTTTATGTTCAAGGGAAATAGATTGACAGACTGAGTAAGAATGAAATGAAATGAAAGTGGTATCATGGAAAGCCTGCAGACTACAGAGTATCCTAAAAGTGTAAATGCACATAGCTTTGATAGCTTTTGCTAAGTTAAGCTTTGGTAACTTAATGCCATACTAAGTCTTTGGGGACACCCTGTATGAGTGTGCCTTGCTTTAAGAAAATCCCATCTACAAAATTCCAGACTCACAAAAGAGATCAATTAAGTAGTGATTGTTGACTTTGTATTTGTTTTTGTTCAGTCATATCTGACTCTTTGTAACCCCAAAGATAGTAGAGAGGTTAGCCATTTCCTTCTCCAGTTCACTTTACAGATAAAGAAACGAAGTTAAGTGACTTGCCCAGGATCACACAGCTAGTAAGTGTCTGATGCCAGATTTGAACTCAAGAAAATGAGTCTTTCTGATTCTAGTCCCAGCTCTCTATTCACAGTGCCACCTAGCGTCATACACAGATGTTTTCTTTGACAATAGATTTGACATGGGCTTCCTTTAGATAGCTGTGTCCTCAAATGTCTTCAGATAATCACTTTTTTAAAATAAAAAGTATAAATGCTTTTAATAGTTGTCACTAAAACAAATACAGCATTCACCATCTCCAAGTTATAAGGAAAGAAAAGCTTTCAAAATATATACCTATAAGAAAAAAATCAAAATCATATGGAAGTGGGATAAGGTACATATCACCCCCATTATACTGTTTTCTAGTGGATTATTCCAAAGATGTTCTGAAGATATTTTTAGCAAGTGTACAGAAGATAAATTTACATTCTAATGCTTTTTTTTTATCAACCTATGTAAAAGTCTTTAGGACATTAAACTGGTGGCTGTGGAGAGGAAACCCTCCTCACTATTCCAAGACAGAAAAGAGTGCTCATAGACCAGAGCACAGGTCAGGAAAGGAGTAAACACATTGCCCTTGATCATAGCACCTTGGAAGAACTGAAAATTTATAGGTCCCTAGAAATATCTCTTAAAACAGCTGCACAAAACCCCTGAAGCTTGGGACAGTACATTCTCCACACTGGAAACAGACTCTACCTTAAGAAAGAGTTTGTGACTCAAGTAATTGACTGGGATCATGAGCAAGCAGCACAAAAAGAGTCAGACTGTATTATCTTACTTTGATGACAAAGAAGATCAAAACATACAACCAGAAGAAGACAACGAAGCCAAAGCTCCTACATCCAAAGCCTCCAAGAAAAATATGAACTGGTCCCAGGCCATGGAAGAGCTCAAAAAGGATTTTGAGAAGCAAGTAAAAGAAGTAGAGGAAAAACTGAGAGTGATGCTAAAGGAGATCCAAAAATATACTGAAAAGAATAACACCTTAAAAAATAGCCTAACCCAAATGGCAACAGAGGTCCAAAAAGCCAATGAGGAGAAGAATGCCCTTAAAAGCAAAATTAGCCAAATGGAAAAGGAAGTCCAAAAGCTTACTGAAGAAAATACTTCCTTACAGATTAGAATGGAGAAATTGGAAGATAGGGACTATTTAAGAAATCAAGGCACTGTAACACTAATCAAAAGGAATGAAAAACTAGAAGAGAATATAAAATATCTCATTGGAAAAACAACTGACCTGGAAAATAGATCCAGGAGAGAGAACTTAAAAATTATTGTACTATCTGAAAGCCATGATCAAAAAAAAGAGCCTAGACATCATCTTTCAAGAAATTATCAAGGAAAACTGCCGTGATATTTTAGAACCAGAGGGCAAAATAGAAATTGAAAGAATTCACTGATCACCTCCTGAAAGAGATCCCCAAAGGAAAACTCCTAGGAATGTTGTAGCCAAATTCCAGAGTTCCCAGGACAAAGAGAAAATATTGCAAGCAGCCAGAAAGAAACAATTAAGTATTGTGGAAACACAATCAGGATAACACAAGATTTAGCAGCTTCTACATTAAGGATCCAGAAGGCATGGAGCATGATATTCCAGAGGGCAAAGGAGATAGGACTACAACCTAGAATCACCTACCCAGCAAAATTGAGTATAATCCTTCAGGGTAAAAAATGGTCGTTCAATGAAATAGGGGACTTTCAAGCATTCCTGAGGAAAAGCTGAATAGAAAGTTTGACTTTCAAATACAAAACTCAAGTGAAACACGGAAAAGGTAAACAGAAAAGAGAGTTCATAAGGGTTCATAAGTTCATAAGTTCATAAGGTTGAACTGTTTACATTCCTACAGGGAAAGATGCTATTTGTAACTCATGAGTCCTTTGTCGGTATTACGGTAGTGGGAGGGGAAGAATTATATGTATGTATAGGTAGATAGATAGATAGATAGAGGGCACAGGGTGAGTTGAAGATGAAAGGGCGATATCTGGAAAATAAAATTAAGGGGTGGGAGAAGATCATACTGGGAGAAGGAGAAAGGGAGAAGTAGAATGAGGTAAAATATCTTACATGAAACAGACAAGAAAAGGCTTTTACAGTGGAGGGGAAATGGGGGAAAGTGAGAGGGAATAGTGAATCTTATTCTCATAGAATTTGGCTTAAGGAGGGAATAACATACACAATGAGGTATGGAAATCTGTCTTACCCTACAGGAAAATAAGAAGGGAAGGGGAAAAACGAGCAGGGGATTGATAGAGGGGAGAGCAGATTGAGGGAGGGAATAATCAAACACTTCTGAGGAGGGACAGGGTCAAAAGAGAGATTAGAATAAATGGGGGGTAGGATAGGATGAAGGGAAATATACTTAGTTTTTCACAACAGGACTACTATGGAAGTGTTTTGCATGACTACACATCTATAACCTGTATCAAGATGCTTGCCTTTTCAATGAGGGTGGGTGGGGAGGGAGGAAGGCAGAAAATTTGTAACCCAAAGTTTTAAAAACACATGTTAAAAATAAAAAAAAATAAAAAAAGAATTATTTATACCCCACTTTTCCTCAACTTACTCATACAAGGATCATGAGATGATATCTGGTGCTCACCTATTACAGCTGAGGGAAAGAAAGGAGGGAGACGAGCATTGTTTGAACCTTACTCTCATCAGATTTAGCTCAAGAAGGGAATACCATAATCAGTTAGGTACTAATATTGATAGACTTAACCCTTCTCATCAATACAAAGATCTAAGACATCTCCAAAGGCCTCGTGATGGAAAATGCTATTCACATCCAAAGAAAGAACTAAGGAGTTTGAATGCAGATCAAAGCACACTATTTGCTATTTTTTTCTTCTGTTGTATTTTGTTTTCCCTTTCTGGTGGTTCTTCCTATTGGTTCTAATTCTTACTTACAACACCACTAATGTGAAAATATGTTTAATAGGAATGTATATGTATAGCCTATATCAGATTGCACACTGTCTTGGGAGGGAGGGGGGAAGGGAGGGAGAGAAAAATGTAAAACTCAAAAGCTTATGGAAGTGATTGTTGATAAATCAAAATAAATTAAAAACAAAGCAACAACAACAAAAAAAAAAACATGAGAGCTGGTTCTATACTCAAAGGACAACATCCAACAAGCAGCTGCCATTGACAACAGCAGACAGTAATTGGCCAGATAATCACTTTTAAGTGAGATTTCTCAGAAAAGGATTACTACATTAAGTGAGAGACTTAAGAAAGTACCTTGAGGATATGGGATATGTCTTTATCCTTCTTCTGTGACATATAGAAGTACCAATATTCTTTTCTAAATTTACTGTGACCCTACCAAAGTGTCTAGTTTATAACATTGATTAATAGTTCTGTGTGGGGAACTTAAGCAGATATGCCATCTTGATCATAGGACTTGGAAATGGAGCATACCATAAAGGTAATCAGTTCAATTTCTTCATTTTGCAGGTGTTAAAATTAAGATCCAGAGAAGAAAAGAGACTTGGCCAAAGTCAGAATTTGGAGAAAGTCCTCCAGATTCAAATTCATTTTTCTCTCTACAATAGGTCTTGAATTTTCTTTTTTTCACCCACTACTTTGAGAAAAAAAAAAGTTAAGTTCAGTAAGGAAATCAAGGAGAGCATACCATTCTTTATATGTACCTGTCCTTCAATACTGGTCCCTGAAACAGCATTGGGATGAGATTTGCACTTGAAAGCTGCTGTTAGTCAAGTCCTGCAGGAATTTTCTTTCATAATTTATAAAGAAACACAGTTGAGGAATCATATCTTACGTGTGAAAATTCATGATAGTATTTGTCATGGTGATTTTATTGTCAAAATTATAAAGTGTCTTATGTTACATAGATTTAATTCAACAAACTTTTATTTACTATTATGTGGCTATTTATTGTGATTAGAATATGCTATTGAGTCAATTTATTATTATTAATAAGGAAACTTGCTGAGGACCAACAAACAAATAATGAAAAGGTTGTTGATTAAATAACTAGGTATCAGTTTTTATTACTACCAATAATAATAATTTCATGGTAAAAACATTACACATATTTTTGACCAGAAAAATTTATCAGATGTTTTAAATTAATTTTAATGAGAGGTTGTTAATGGTCATGTGACTTAATAAAATCTTTTTGAACTTCAGCAAGATTTTCTTTGCCTCACAAGAAATGTTCATTAGTGAAATATAAGGCCATAGTTAGTAAATATTTATGGATTATCCATTTTTGAGACAATCCTCTGTATTTAAACCTACATGAGATCCCTATTAAGACTCATATCCATACAATATTCTTTCCTTGGCATTCTAGTTCCTCTGTAAAATTGATGACTAAAAAGGAATAAACATTTATTAAGTGCTTATTGAGTACCAGGCACTGTGCTAAGAACTTGATAAATATTATCTCATTTGATACATGATGCATATGTTTAATACTAAACTTGTTTTCCTATGAACTCTCTGCTCCAATCATTGTAAGCTGTTTACATCTTTGCTTATTTTGATTTTCTTATTTTTGTTTATGCTATGTCCCCAATCAGAGTATCTCACTTCCATCATCTTTATCTATCCATATTTTGCTCATGCTTCAAGGCACACTACAAAGCCAAAGTTTCTCTTCATGAAATCTTCCCCTTCTCCTTCAGCTCATGTGTATCTCTGTTCCCTCTGAACTCTTATATCCCATATAATCAATGGCACTATTAGACACTTGGCTACACACCATTTTGCATTCTTTAATTATTTCTGCTATATAATAGTCGTCTTTCCAAGTAGACTGTTAGGTTCTCAAGGGCACCAAACATGTCTTCTGTTTTTGTTATAGATAAGATGAACTCCTAGTGACAATAGGTCTAATAAATCCTGTTACTTCTCATTTC